>NC_138189.1:122640000-123209100 GCF_964194105.1 Spermophilus citellus
TGAAATAAATTGGTATGATAAAATATAATAACAATAAAATGTGGTACAAATGAAGAGACTGAGGGTTAAGTAGGTAAACAAACTGACTTTGAGGTCAGATATTTGGGGAAGAAGTTAGCATAAATGTTACAGTTCCTGAAAATGATGACTGGAGGTATAAAGGAGAAGAAGTCTATGAATCAAGTAGCAAAGTCTATGGAAAGTAATGGCCTTGAAGTTTGAAACTGATGAACATAAGAACTAACCTATAATGAATAGATAGCAAACTCTGGCTGAAATACTTTAATGACATGTGTTTTTATTCTGGTACCCTCAATTAAATCTATCCTACTGCCTTCATAATTCTCCTTTCTATCAGAGGAATTTATTACTCAACCAATAAAATATATTTATGCAATGTTTACTATGCATAATAAGGGCCAGGGGTGTAGAACATTAACCAAAGTCAAATATGATGATTATTCTCTCTACCACACTCCAGGGTTTTTAAAAAAGTATTTAGTTGGGAAAATATAATATGTGAATCAAATGATAGCTCCATTTAAGAATGATTGGCTGAATATAAGTTTTAATTGTCCTGAGGTCAAAAGGGGAAGAATACTTTGCCATCAAATAGCTAGTGAAGGAAGAGGAATTAGAGTAGGCTCATAGGGCTCTCATAGATAGAATAGGGAAAGCAAGAGGGAGAATATAGGATTGGTGATGCCCATTTAGTATTTAAGACATTCTAAATATAACATTTGAGGTGGAGAGCTGCTTAAGGGAGCAACAGTGCTTCCTGCCTCAAAGGCTTATGATGGAACATGAAGGAAGAGACCTATTTTCACAAGATGGGTGTTTACCTGGTCATTCTTTCTGTTCATTACACGGACTGTGCAGGAATAAATTCCAGGTAATCTCATGGATAGATATGGGCATGTGAAATCACTATGATGAATTTTTAACAAAGAAAAATATTTCAAATCTCTTGAAATAATACTATTAATAATCTAATATTCATAGAACGTTTGCTATGTGCCAGCCACTCTCATAGGCACTTAGATTCTAAACACTAAAATGATAACATATGTGATCCTTCTATCCACCCTATGATATTAGTACTATCATTGTTAATATTATAAAGTTGTAGAACCTGAGGCAAAAAAGAAATAGGTGATCTGATCAGGGTTACACAGGTAATGTGCAGTAGTGGTAGAACTTTGGCTTAAGAATCGAACTCCCTTGTGCATGTATGAATATGTAAAAATGAATCCTACTATTATGTGTAATTATAATGCACCAGTAAAAAAAATTAAAAGAAAAACTAAAACAAAACAAGAATCAAGCTCCCAAGCAATGCTGCCCTTTGTTCATTTCATGGGGGAATAATAACTTCATCATTGAATTTTCCAAGTCAAAAAATTTGGAATCATATAGGTAGTCCTGTGATACCCCTTCATCTATTTGGTGACCAAAATCTTGATATCTCTTACCTCCACCTTCTTTTGTTGCGGGGCAGGTCACTCAGAAAACACACCAAGTCCCAGTCTTTATTTAGCCTGCTAGCTGGTGACTGCCCCCTACAGGACCCATAACTGTCTCTGCAAGGAATGGCCCAGAGCCTGAACATTTTAGGATATTTACAGGCAAAAACCACATCTGGGTTGACGTAGCTGCAAGCAAACAGGTACAGAAACTGAATTGGGCAGTTAGCGAGACAATGCAACGGGTACCTTGGTATTTCCCATGGGACTTTCCAGGTTGACATAGCAGCAAGCAAGCAGAAGAGAAGTGGGTTAAAATGACCCTAGTTCAGTACAAGTTAGAGAATGGTTACTAACATCTAGACAATCAATCTCTGACAAGGTACATTGCCCAAGAAAAATGGAAACCAAAGAGAACAGTTTTACAGTGTATAAGAATTGCTATTTTGTGTTGCCAAGTATGTTATGCTAGGTAACTATTAATGGATAAAGAGGTGGGGCTTTCCCAAGGGAGAAACATTTCTTACATGATATGGAATCTCAGGGTAAAATGGAGTCTGTTTGGTCATTGCCCATATAGCCTGGCCCATAACACTTTTATGTTTAGATATGCTCCTGTCTTATTTTATGTGTTGCCCTTTCTTACCTGGATGACTCCCTCCAATTCACTCAAACTGGGAGCATTTTATAATTCCATGAGTAAGGTATGAAAGTGCCTGTTTCCCTCTTTTTTGCCAACTCAGGGAAGTGGAAGGAAAATTAATGTTTTTGTTAATCTTATGGACCAGGGGTTTGAGGTCTTGTTTATAAACTTTTAGTTTTTCATGATGAGTGAGATTGAGAATATCATTTTTCAAATACGTATTTTGTTTTCAGTGAACTGTTTGTTCAAACCATTGCCATTTTAATTTCATTTTATAACTTTTTCTTATTGTTTAACAAAAAGGTTTTATATCTTATGAAAATCAGCCTTGATAGTCGTATAGGTCTTCAGTAGTCTGCTTTTTGTCACTATAACAAATACTTGAAAAAAATCAACTTATGAAGAGATAAAGTTGATTTTGGCTGACAGTTTTACAGATTCCAGTCTATGATTGATGGGCCCTGTTGTGTTGGGCCTTTAGTGAGGCAGCACATTATGGGAGAAATGAGTGGTAGAACTTGTCTAATGGCTAAGAAGTTAAAGAGAAAGAGGAAGAGCCTGGGGTACCTAATCCCTTTGGGTTCACATACCGAGTGACTTGAAGACCTTCCACTAGGCCCCACCTTTTAAAGGTTCTATGGTCTCCAAGTAGCACTACCCTGGGGACCAAGACTTTAACATATGGGCCTTTAGCCGGTATTCCAGATCCAAACTCTAGTGATGCCCCAGAAATAATTTTTCTTAATTTGTTGTTTATCTTTTGACTCATAGATTTTACTCCAAGGTGTTGCACTATTATATAAGACCACATCTTATTTGTATTTGTTTTGGAAGTGATGGAGAAGAAGTATACAGATCTACTTATGAGACGAGGAAACAGATTATTGCAGAGAAAAGGGTATAAATGAAAGGGGTACAACATGCCCAAGAAATTGTTGTTATTAGAGAAAGATTTGAACTATTTTAATTTTAAATCCAAGATTTGTCTCACTTTTTATTTAATTACATTTTATTTCAGTAAGTTTAATATATGATACTTCATTTTTAAATCACTTTTGAGTAAAAAGCCACAAAAGTTATTATTTCTATGCATGTATAGCTAAACAATTTCCTTTAAATAGCATTTGGTCATTTCAGCTGCTTCAAATTGATGTCTGGAAGCAAATCTGTCACCCCATCCCCTAATGATTTGCCCTCTTGACTTACCTATTTCTATTCATGACATTTCTATTTTTAAATTTGCCAGGTATGAAAATTAGAGTCACCTTTTAATCTTCCTTTGCTTAGTGCCTCATATTCAAGTAGCAGCAGACTTTGACAGTTCCTCATAATCACCCCTGTCATATTTTCCTTTTCATTCTTATTAATGCTACTGGAATTAATAAGACTTTCATCAATACAGTCAGAATGTTGTAGGAGACTCATAATGGATCTCCTTGGCTGTAGTCTTCCTCATCTGCCATTTAATGTGTAAATCATTGCTCAATTGATCTTTCCTACTTCCCTTTTAATCACTTTGCCTTTGTCAAAACAGAATCTCCAAAGACTTCCATTTGTTTGGAAAATAATGCATTAAAATTATTATAGAGGCTTAGTGATAGAGCATGTGCTTAGCATGTGCAAGACCCTGGGTTCAATCCCGAACACCACCCCCCCCAAAAAAAAAGTGGAAAAATTAAACATAACAAGATATTATGATGAGCTCTAATGTACCTATCATCCAATTGCAACAATCATCAGCTCATTACCAGTCTTGTTTCATCTCTACCCTGTCTAATTCCTGTGCCCATGTTAATTTGGAGCAAGTCATTGACATTAGGTTATTTTATCTGAAAATATTTCAATATGTATCACTAGAGGATGAAACATATGAGTACATTATTACACATAAGCACATTATAATACCCCAAAGAAAATCAACAATTCCAGTCAAATATGTACTTAGTGGTCAGATTCTTAATTATTTCATAAATACTATATATTTCATCTGAATCAGAATCAAATTAAGCCTACCCCTGTGATTGGCTGGTCTGTTTTTTAATTTATAGACTCCACTTCCCTTACTTTCCCCCCATTCCATTTACTTATTGAAGAAACTAGACCTTTGTTTTGTGGAGGTCACACTCTGGATTTTGCTGGTTGCACTTCTTTGGTGACTTTGTTTTATTCTCATGTACTGTATTCCATTATTTTTTCCATGTACTATATTCTGATATTTTTTTTCTGTGTACTATATTTTTGTCTTTATTCCATGCACATTGGTGTTAAATTTAGAGACTTGATAAGATTTGCCTTTATTTTGTCAAAACTTCATTATAGATAGTGCTTCATTCTTTTATTGAGACACAGTTAATAACCAGTTAATCATTTTCATGATATTAGCAGTGACAGATACTCACAGTGATCCATCAGTTCATTCAGGCATTGGAAAATGGTGATTGCCTCATTCTATCCTACTTCTTCACCTATTAGTTCATTTATTATTTTTCTTTGAAGATAAATTTCCCCTAATCTCCTGTTTGATTATCCAGTAGAACTGTTTATACAGAAAAAAAGACAATTGCTTTTAAGAAATGCTATAACCTGACCTTCTCACTTCCTTTCCATCCGGTCACCATTCCTTTTCACTGTGTGTGTGCGTGTGTATGTGTGTGTGTGTGTGTGTGTGTGTGTGTGTGTGTGTGTGTGTGTTGTAGAGCATGGTCTATCTGCTGTCACATTCCTCACGTATTCTCCACTGCAGCACTACTCCTGCAAAGCTTTCTGGGACTCACTTAGCTGGATTAAGTGCCCTTCTTCTTCTGGACATCTCATATAATTTTAAAATAAGTTTATATTGTATTTAACTTATAGAGAAGTGACAGAATATTGCACATGTAAAACAGATTTGAGTTCAAATTCCAGCTTGTTTAATAGTAGAGAGTTCATAATTTTTCTGAACTTTAATTTATTATTTATTTATTTTTGGTGCTGCAGATAGAACCCAGGGCCTTATTAATACTAAACTACACTCTACCACTAAGCTACAATCTATTCTTTTAGTGGGAGAATAATTCTATCTTCTTTACATATTTATTATGAAAATAATATAAAATAATGCACACAAAGTACGTAAAATGCCTGGCAGATATCAAGAACTCAACCAGCATATCTACAACTGCTCCATGTATAAAGATTTGAATTGCATATATGTATTTATATGTATATATAACTATCATAGCTATGATTTTCTGAGTCTTCAAATATGGCAAGCCCCTAATAGTAGGGATTATATTGGTATTTCTTTGAATTTTCTACAGTGTAGGGATTCCTATTACAGCAACTGGTGCTGAAAGAATCCACAAGACCACATAAGACCAGTTTCCTTGGACTTGTCATTCAGGTCAGATTGGGACAGAGACTATCATTTTTATGTAGACAAAGGAACTGCAGAATACCTCCTAAAGTATTTATTAACTGTGGGGTTCTCAGCCTACAGAATTTGCAAACTCATTTGAGATTTTATTCCTAGATTCTGTTCCAAGGTTTCTATTCCTTTTATTCAGTCATAAAAAATACCAAAGCATAAAGAGTAACAAAACAAATACCATATTTCTCCTATCCAGAATTATTCTGTCAATGTTTTTTTTCATTCTTGCATTCAGAGATACAAAAATAAGTTGAAGTTCCCTTTGACTCATGTCACCCTCTGCTCTTCTCCTGCATTTTCTCCCCACAAGTCATCCCTCTAATGAAATCAGTACACATCTTTCTAGTCAATTTAAAGATCATTTTGCATGCATGTATGCATGAATCCATGCATAATAAGTGGATATCTGTGTGTATTTTAAAAATTTACCTACTGTAAAGGCAATTGACTATGTATTTTTCTTCAACTTGCTGCTCCTAGGAAAATACTTAGTCTAGCCAATATCTAGTTTGGTTATGGCAGAAATAAAGGTGTGGTAGGAGGTAGATAATAGAGAAAATCTATTCCTGAGAACATATGTCTATAAGGCAGCAGCCAAGAATTATTCTCCAGACTATAACCAGAGTCGTAATGTGACAGATACTACAGATTATATATTTCTTGGTTTTGGACATTTTAACATCATATAAAAAGCTTTGTTTGGCTTTGTAGTTGTTTAATTTGAGTAGTTTGCTTTATAATTATTTGTTCTTCTTTTTCTGTTGGCATAATTCAGTACTTCTTATTTTACTTTATAAACAAAAACAGGAATTATGGACATACAGGAAATTGTTTAAGGGATTCAATTAAATTAAACACATCTGAATGGAGGGATTTCTATGTTCTATCTGGACAATTTCCACTTAGTCTGTGGGCCTGTGTCATTATTTGAGATTTTGTAACTTGTCTTTTGAATCTGACAAAATGTCATTTTCATGCCTGGGAACCAGTGTTTCTCAGTGGGGTTCCTTCCCAGCTGTTTTCTTTATTGATCTGCACATCTAATTCCACTTTAACTGTCTACAGAACACATTCTGTTTCCACGTGGGAATTCCTTTGGATTTAACCTTTCAAACAGCATCTGATCTAGGAATTCTGAAATATCTCCCTTTGCAGAAGTTGACCTGTTTCCTTCTGAGTGTTAGGCCTTCTCAAAACCTTGGGGAGATTAGGAAACCAACATTAGAAATATATGGTCCTATACTTCAAAAGGCAAATGGTTTTCCTTTTTTATGGGCCTTAATGGAATCTTCTTCTCTGGTGCTCAAATTCCCTTCCAAAATATCACAGTTTGGGAAAGTAAATACAAAGGCCAATACCTATGAATCGCCCTTTTGGGCTTTGACATTATTTTTCTAGTTGAGATATGACATTTGGGGACCATGTTCTCTCATTTCACAGATTTTAGCTATTTATTTGAGTTTTCATGCCCGGAACTTCGAAGAGAAAAGGTGGTTTAGCCCCACTGAGCTATATTTGACATAGAGGCATAGCTTGCTATCTAACTGGTCTCTGCAATCGAAATGTACTTCTCTGGAGCCCAGCACACTTTCTTTTAAAAGCTGCCTGTGAATCAATGCATATCTCTCTTGTTAAGGAGCACACAATTCTTCAGATATTGGCTTCCACCATGGAATCCTTTAGAACGTTGTGCATTCCTTTTAAAAAACATTTTCCTAAAATTTTTAATTGACACATAATACATGTTTGTACATTTTTGGATATACAGTGTGATATTTCAAAAAATATGTAGTGATCAAGTAAGGTACATGGAATATCCATTGACCTTGAACATTCATCATTTGCTTCTACTAGCTATTTTGAAATGTATGATTAATTGTTGTCAACCATAGTTAAACCCTACTGTGGTAGAGAACATTATAAGTTATTCCTCCTATGAGTCTTTACACCCTGTACCTATTAATCATCTTCTCTCCATTTTTCCTGCCCCCTGCAACACTTCCTAGCTTCTGGTAAATATTAGTCTACTCTCGACTTCTATGACACCACCTCTTTGACCTCCAGATATGAGTGCGATCAAATGGTGTTTTTCTTTTCATGTCTGACTTATTTCACTTGCTATAACATCCTCCAGCTCTATCCATATTGTGAAAAATGGAAAATGACAGAATTTAATTTTGTATGGTTGGATAATGTTCCATTATGAATGTGCACCAAATTTTCCTTATCCATTCATCCATCAGACACCTCAGTTTGTTTCACACTTGGCTATTGTGAATAGTGAGGTCATAAACATGGGAGTGCAGATTCTCTTTGACATACTGATATCATTTCCTTTGGACATATACCCACTGGTGGGATTATTAGATCATATTGTTATAAAGATTAATATATTTTTTCACTTACTGTTTACATTCATTTTCAGAGATTATTGGCATTGATTGTTCTAAAGCCTCATCTATATAAAAAGTAGACTAGGAAACTGGTCGACCTTGGTCTTTGCTCTTGTCTCTGTCAAAGGAATAATTAAAGTGGGATAATATAATAGAATAAGTCAAAGTGCAGCACATATTATTTAACTATATATTATTTTTGTTTATTTCCACTCTTCCACAAATATTTTAGGCTTATCAGTGCATAGTTAGTACATATTAGTCAGTAAGTCTAATACAAATAGCTGTTGGAGAGATCACAGATTTGAGAATGCCTGTGGGATTCTATGTACAACCATTTGAGATTCAAAGATTGTTTAATACATTACTTAAACTAGCTTTGGAACTGGCTTTCTCACTACCTGTGCCATTAAACCATAGACTGAAACCAACTTTACTGGTATGTTACAGGGAAACAGGAGTTTAGTGCATTGCCCCTCTAAGTACATCTGCAAGGAAGCAAATTAAATGATGGGAAAAACTGACTTGATAGTGTTTCCACAGGAATACCTGGGAGGGCACACAGATATTCCTTAGTTTTTTTTTTTCCTTCTCTGTTTTCTCCTTCTATATATATTTGGCTACTTGTTAAAAAATTATGGTTCATTATTGGCTAATGAAGAAGTAGACTCAGAGTGTGAAGAGTTAACCGAGAGTTCACCCAGTGCAAAAGTGGGATAAGGATTCTGTTAGTCTCATTCTCTTCCCAATCACATTTATATTGTTTATTGACACAATTTACTAAGAGATATATGAACTTTAAGGAATCATTACTGTTGCATGGGCAAATTGAATGGGACTGTTTGTAGCAGTGTGTGTATGTGTGTGTGTGTGTGTGTGTGTGTGTGTGTGTGTGTGTGTGTGTTTGCCTTTTTTGGGATTCCATGAAGTCAAAATTATTTTCATAATAATACTGAAAGCCTTTTTTTTTCTGTTTCCATTGTACTGATAGTTGCACTAGTGGGTAAATCTGTTGATGTTTTAGCATGAGTTAAGACAGACACTAAACTACTACTAGTCAGTACAGTCGTGTTTACCACTCTACTCACAGGGAAAAAACACATGAGCTAAATGCCAGATTCACTTAGGAGTGTCCTTTGTGAAGCAATAAAAAACATTAATATCACTAAATGTTTACCATAAGTATATATCATTTTAATATCCACAGTGATGAGAGAAATGTATGAAGCATATGTATTGCATCTCTCAGTGCAATGTTTGAATTGAAAAAAAGCACTCATGTGATTATTGGAATTTAGAGCTTATATTCCATTGTAACTTGAAATAAAAATTTTGTTTCTCTTAAATTTTCTTTGGAAAATATAGCAATTTCCTCTTGAATATGTTAATTATGATGAAATGTAATGTTTTTCTTTAAATATTTTTTAAAATTCTGTTTATTCTTAACATGCCAAATAACCCCCATAAATAAATTCTCTTTAGGAGTCCTTAATGATTTTAAAAGTGTCCTGAAGTCAAGAGTTATAAACCACTGCCCTCGGTTGACTTTTTATGAATAGGATCCCCTTTGTCTGTACAGTAAGTTCTTTGTTACTTCAAAGGTATTACATTTCTGTGATTTTAAGATTCTGCAATTTTAAGATTTTTGAGATTTGTTTGATTTTAGTTTTTACAAGAGACTGTATAGGGGGAAGCATGGCTTATGGCCTAATTAGACACCTTTTAGTAGTTAGCTATTTGAACTATGTGAGTGAGCTCCCAATAAGTGAGTCAAATAAAGCCAGTATTCATTCTTTCATTTTCTTTTTTATTAATATACCTACTAAGTTTGTTAGTTCAAATTCCTACTAAGTTTGTTCACTTTGAGAAATATGATGCTGGTCACTGGAAAGGAAACATAGAGAAACATAATTGGAGGCATTAGTCTGTAATCTCCATGAAAGCAAGAACACTGTCTGGTCTACCCAGGGAGGCAGCAGGGTAGGTCACCCGGGTATCTGTAAAGTCCTCATTGGTCACTTGTTTCTTCCTCTAGGCAGGCTGCTTACCCTCTCTGAACTTTTTCTTCATTTGAAATATGGTTAAAAAAAAGATACATGCCAGTTTAGATTATTTTGATGATTAGAGGCTTTATATTATGAAGTACATCAGCATTTTTATGGAATGTCTTAGCAGGTTACCTAAAGGACTTTATTTTATAGCAACCTGTTAATTCAAGGAACATATAAACAAGTACATCTGAGAATGGGAAATTATATATGATATGTAAAATAATTTTTGAAAAAAGTTTAAATTTTTTTTTAATGACCAAAAACTAATCAGTGTCAGAATTAATTTGTTTATTAAGAGAACTGAGTTCCATGAAAATGCATGCATTTAAATAGTTATTAGATTTGTTATATTAGATTTTGTTAACTATAAACAGAGTTGCATTTTGCTATAATCATTCAGTTTGTCTTACTTTTGTTAATTTCCTTTTAATAAAATCCCTATTATATGAGAAAATAAAATTGATGAAAATTCTATGTATTCTATGGTATGTTTTTTAACTCACAGTAATGTCAATTTTTTAACTCACAGTAAAACAAAAGATAAGTTTTCAGGGATAATTTCCTTTCAGATATAAATGAACATGATTTTTAGCTTATTTATAAACTTATTTAATGACAAGTTAAAATAATGTTTTACTATATTGAAAGGAAACATTTTATTATGATAAGCTTGTTTCATTCACATTTAATATTTATTTGCATAGTATAAATTCATTATAAAATCAGAATTTCATAAAATGTAAAAATTATTGTTTTAGTCTGCACACTCTTAAAATCTTTACAGGAAGGTGGATGTGCCTTTGGCAAGAGGTTATTTTCATGCAGTTCTGTTTGTTCAAATTATAGAACATGAACTTTCCTTCCTTAAAAATAGATTGCCACTTGCTTAGTGATTCTATCTAGAGTCTGTGGTATAGTGATGCTTGACTGCATCCAGAGGAGGTGTGGTGTATGGGTTTAAGTACTGTGTCCACAAACCAGATCCCTAGATCCAAATATATCATAGCATTAAAAATATTTGTACTTATCCACAAAGAAATACCACTGTGACTTGACTTGTGATTCAGTAATATGAAAGAAAGTAGAGATTCTTCCTTGAATTGGTGCATATTGATATTTATTTTTAAATGTGGAATCTAGAGATAGAGCAGCACAATGATTGCTGTTTACCGCAGAGGCACAGGGAGCCTGTGGTTTTTGCTAGATGTATATATGGGAAGTAGATTATTTTTACTTTTCTCTTTGTTCATCAACTGCTCTGCCAGTCACATTTGCATGGTTACTACTGTAACAGGCACCCGTTGTCATGGCAGCACGGAACAAAAATGATATCCATTGTTTCATGAGGTGAGCATTCCCAAGTGATCCAGGTGTAGGCGGATCTGTGGGCTTTTGCTCTGTGAAGCTCACAGAGTGGCTACATCTGTATTGACAAGCACAGGGGACTGTGGGACTTGTCCAAGGTTGCTCTTCCCTATGACCTGGTGTACTTTAAACATTCATTAGACTACCAGGATTCAGCTCCAATTCCATTAGTAACCTTGTAACCATACACTGATGTACATCCAGAAAAACTCGCGTACAAGGATTTTCCACTATGAGCGATTAGCTGATAAACAAACAAACCTATGTGGTTTTGCATCTCTACATGCCTGAGGTGGTGCTGAAGAGAGGATCGTGTTTTTGATTTTTGGCTTTGTCTTTTTGAAATAATTAGGATAACTGTTGAAAAAGTAACTATTTTCTGCATACGTTCTTAAAACCAAATGAGATGTCCAGTGAGGTAACTTGGATTCAAAGGAATTTTCCAGAAAACTGCTAATTAGAGAGAAGAATTTCCTTTTGTTATTTCTGTTACACCTGCATGTTGTGTTTTTATCAGATGCTTTTTCATACAAGTCATTATGTTGGACTCTCCTCAAGATATGAGAATTCATAATCCATGGTTGGTGAAATTAAACCCACACAAAAAAGCTAACTAAATTAAGTGATAAGCATAGGCAGTTCCATTGATTACCCTGTTTATTTTTTTAAATGTTTTTTGCTTCATTTGCTGGAATCTACTTTAAAAAAAAATCTATGCTTTAGATGGGTGTGGTGGTGCACGCCTATAATCCCAGATGCTTGGGAGGCTGAGGCAGGAGGATCATGTGTTCAAAGCCAGCCTCAGCAAAAGCGAGACACTAAGCAACTCAGTGAGACCCTGTCTTTAAATAAAATACAAAGTAGGGGTGGGGATGTGGCTCAGTGGTTGGGTGCCCATGAGTTCTATCTCTGATGTGCCCCCCAAAACAAACAAAAAATCTATGCCTTGGTATACCACCATCATTTTGTTAGTCTGACCCTTCCCCATAAAAGATGGTGCTTTGGAAAAACTTTGTAGATAGGCAAAGATAATGTGACTTCCAACTTTCACTAGATTTTATTCCGTAAAATACACATTTATTGAATGCTTAGTATATGCTAGGTTTTTGGATGAATTGTTAGATTCTACCAATTACATATTTTATCTAGTACTTAAATTTTTTAAAGTACAACTTTCTTTCTGAAGGTGTAATTTTTTTCAGGTAAATGTTTAACATAGTTTATAATGAATTTTACTTTTTTTTAAATTTCCTCATCTTTTGACTGATGCATTATAGTTGTACATATTGATGGGATTTGTTAGATATTCATATATGCACAATATTACAATATAACTTGGCCAATATGACTCTCCAACATTTCTCCTCTTCTCCCTGTCTCCCACCCCTTGGTCCCTTTCCCTACTGGTCTCCCTTTGATTTTTAGGAGATCCATCCCCACCTTTGTTTTCCTTTTTCCTCTCTAGCTTTTGCCTATGAGAGAAAACATGCTACCCTTAACCTTTTGAGTTTAACTTATTTTGCTTAACCAGCCCTCTCGTTCCATCTGTTTTCCTGCAGCTGCCATAATTTCATTTTTCTTTTTGGCTGAATATTTTCCATTGTGTATATACACCAGATTTTCATTATCTATTCATCCATTGATGGACACCTAAGCTGATTCCATAGTTCGGCTGTTGGGAATTGTGCTCTGAAGGTGCAATTTTTAATAGTAAAAACAAATTGGGAAAAGAAATGTGTAGAATCTTAATATACTGACTTAGCAAACTGGAAATACACCTACTTACGTAAACTCCCATGTATATACACTCACTCAGAACTTAAGGAGGCACAGAAAAACACAGGCACAAAAAATATACAGTTTTATCTAATTTTAACCAATATAATGAAAAACGTTTCAATAATGGAAATTTGCTGTTAACAAGAATATCCTCATTTTGTTCTATCTTCATCTTCCAAGTATGTTCTCCTTTAATTTTCATTTTTTACATTATTTTTATTTTGAGAGGGGGGGATTTTTAATATTTATTTTTTAGTTTTTGGTGGGCACAACATCTTTACCCTATTTTTATATGGTGCTAAGGATCAAACCCAGTGCTCTGCGCATGACAGGTGAGCACATTACCACTTGAGCCACATTCCCAGCCCTAGTTTTCATTTTTTTAAATGTTTTCACCTGACTCCCACTCCCTTGCCTTCTCCTTTTCTTCAAATTCTACAGGAGAAAATGAGAAAACTTGCAGATATAATTATTGTTAAATTTTTCTTATGGGCACAATGCTCACAATCATCTTTTGCTCTGCCTGCCTGCCTTCACATTCCCTTACTCCTGGCACAGTTAGTCTTATGCTGTGCTGTGCAAAGTGTGAACCAAGGATGCATGCCACTTCACACCAGTCCAAGATAAGATAAATACTCATATTGCAAGTAAGCATTCAGAAACTTCAATACCAATTTGGTAGAGCAATTTTTGTTGACTGAGTCTATTTTTTTTAGTGTTTTGTATTGTTGAACATTTTATTTCTCTATTTTTTTTTTTTGTACTAGGGATTGAACTCAGGGACACTCTACCACTGAGGCACATCACTAGCCCTATTTTGTATATTATTTAGAGACAGGGCCTCAGTGAGTTGCTTAGCTCCTTGCTTTTTACTGAGTCTGGCTTTGAACTTGTGATTCTTCTGTCTTGGTCTCCTGAGCCACTGGGATTACAGACTTGCACCACTGCACCTGGCCTCATTGCTCTAATTTTTACTGATTAATTTGTTAAAACAAATTAATAGTCCACGTGGAGAAGCATCGGTCTAACATACTATGTCTACAGATTTCTTACCTTTATGCTTTTACCTGTTTTCTAGCTAATACTTAATACTCAACTGTAAACCTGTCCTTCCTGAGTTTTTCCTTGAACGCCCACACTGAAGTTCTTTGTGTTTCTACTAAACCCTGTACAACCATATTTACTGAATGTAGTATCATTTAACATTCAGTACAAATGTACTTGCTTTTTTGGCAGTATTGCCTGGGAGACTCCAACTGAGAGATATAGTCAGGATGGATAAATGCATGGACCTCAAAGTCATGTGTATCTGGGTTTGAATCCTGAGTTCTGTCCTTTAAGAGTTGAGATTTCTTGGGGAAGTCAGCTAGCCTCTTTGCACCTTAGTTTCCTCGTTTATCAAATGGGACTATCTGTAGGACCTATTTCTTAAGTTTACAATGAAGATTAAAAGAAACAATACATGTGATGCTTTAAGTATATGGTTTCTGTGCATACTCAGCACTTGATATATGGCCACTATATTTTCCATTATTAATATTAATGGGACAGTTAGTATATTTTCTTTTCATTTGAGTAGTTTTTAATTGAAAGTTGTATATAAGATGGAGTTATTCATACTCATCTCAATGGTTTATTCCTTATACCTGCTCTTTCCCTTTCCTATTTGGTGAGATTTGGCTTTCCATTCAAGGATCTTCTTGCATCTTTGTCCAGTTTTAGCCTGGTGACAACCACCTTGCTGGGATGAATGCATACATGGATGGCTGTACCATTAACCTTTTCCCACTACACCTATTCAATATTCATGCCATATTTCTTCCTGTAAACCTGGACTACTTGCCAATCTGCTGACCTTTATAGTGTCCTCCAACAACATAAACTTCACCATCCTTTCAGATGGGCAGGGATGAAGCCCTGTACTTCTGCTTCAGCTCTTTGGACAAGGGGGAAGATCTATCTTCCTGCAAGTGTTAGGAGGTATATTGAAATGTCTCCTTTGGCTCTTGCTTTTTTCATAAGTCACAAAGCCATTGAACTTTATTTTGGTTGTTGCTATTTTGGTTATGGCCACAAATGGAAGAGCTAATATATTTTATTACCTTTATTCAGGCATTGCCTGAAGTTAGTTGTTTAATCACATTGTCTTGAGGAAAAAGAAGCTATAAAGAAACTAACCCAATTACTTGATTGACTAATTTTTGAAAACACAGCTAGAATAGGTGGTGTGCATATAGTTTGAAAGAAATAATTTCTGCAGATTTCTAATGGGTCTTGTTGAGCCAACTCCTTAGAGCATGGGTGCCCTCATTTAGACACTACAAGAAAAACATGAATCATTTATAAGATACTTTTTTCCTATAGGCAAAACTGGGACTACCAAAGGAAAATTGGATTAAGAAAAATAAATTTCAGAAGGAAATATATCTAAAAATATTCCACTGGGCTCCTCCACCCCAATTGGCTGGAATACCTGGATTTTTATAAGTATAATTTTAGCTAGAGAAACACTGAAAAGATACATTTTACTAAAAGAGAAAAGAATGATTTTTCTGGAAAATTGTGGTTGGCAGTCTTCTTCAGATGTGGAAGAACAATTTTGCAAAAATATGTATTTGTTTTAAAGAATAAGTTGTAAATTCAAGTACTGCCATGCTGGTGACTAAAATTCACAATTGCTTAAATTTATACCCAAATTTCCTTCTTTGTAGGATAATTAACAGATAACAGAGGCACAAAGATATGAACTACAGTGCTTACTCTTGTAATAATTAAATGAAATGATTGTTTTAATGTGTTCACCAAACAAGTATATTAAAATCATATTATGGATTCATAGCTATGTAGGATATGCTTTATTAGGCTTTAAAAAATAGGTAAGCCATCTTAAATGGAAACAGGGATATGTTCAGTATATAGCTAAAACAACTGCCAACCAAAATGGCACTGAATTTAAGGAAGTGGATTATAGTTTTGTGGTGAATTCATTTCTGGTGTATTGAATAGGAATTCAGAGGAAGACTATTAAAAATTCTAAGAAGAGTTAGCATGATTTAAGAGGCAGACAAGCCTCTTGCTAGACCATGGCAATAATATAAAGACATAATTTAGTATAGTTGGAGGATAAGATAAACAGAGTAAGATTATTTGAGACCTCACAGTCTTATTCTATATCTCTCAGCGTGCACACACGTGCGCACGCGCGGACGCACACACACACACACACACACACACTCACACTCAACATGTGAGCATTAACATTTTGTAGAAGAGAAGTTGAGCTGAACACACAAACTCATTTTTTGTGATAATGTCTGTTAGACATGAGTGTCACAACAGTTGGCCAGACAAATGGTAAAATCATCACAGACTGTTGAGTGATTCAAAAGTAGATCACAGAAAGAACTTTACAACATACTGTAGGAAACAATGTAATGTTGGTGAAGAAAAAACAACAACAACAACAAAAACCTGACATCAGTCTTTTCCACTGCTAACTTTTAATATTTTCATGTAGTTCAAAGTTAGAAATTTACAGCATTTATAAAATTATTAAAGGTTAGGACCTAAATGCTAAAGCTATTGTTTAACATCAATATATTTACTATACATGGCTTTTGCTAGTTTGGGCCTGAAATGCTCCATAAAGACCCATGTGTTGAAGGGTTGGTCCTCAGCTTGGTACTTTTGGAAAGTGGTGAAACCTTTAGGAGATGGGCCCTAGTGGTGGGAATTTAGGTCATAGGGGTTGTGCCATTGAAGGGGATATTAGGACTCAGTTACTTCTTCTTTCTCTCTTTTGCTTCCTGACCCTGAGGAGAGTGGTTTTGCTTTACCACATTTTCTTGCTATAATATGCCACCACAGGCTCAAAGCAGTAGGTTCAACAGACAGTGGACTAAAACCTCTAAAACTATGAACCAAAATAAACGTTTTATTTTTATAAATTGATTATTCCTGGTATTTGTCATAGTGATGAAAAATAGACTAACACAGCTTTTTTGTAGAAACAATACAAATTAGCTATGTGTCCTAGTTCTTTATCCACCACCATTAAATCAACAATAAAGGAGATTAGGGTTCAGAGCTGTTGTAAAAAATTTGGCAGATTTTGTCCTTAAGAGTTAAATTCTAAACCCGTACATTTAATGTAATAGATCTTGTTGTTTTGATCAAAATTTTAAAAGATTTTTCTTCATTTACAGATGTCAAATATAATTGAACATAAACATATGGTGATGGAAAAATTCTTTTTTTTTTTTGATGGAAAAATTCTATAAAGATTCTTTGGTAATGATTATTAATGTTTATTTAAAAAGGCAGAATTGGGTAAGAAGTTACTTTTAGAAAAGTTATTTTTTTAATGTTCTCCCTGACCTTAAATAGTTGTCAATCAGATGCAGTCTCTTTTATAATTTGATTTCTCTTTTATTGAAAAGCCATGGTACTACGTGTAATGAATGAATCATTTGAAGATAAGAGGCTAAATAAATTTTCCTAATAGTTTTAAATTTATGCTTTTGTTTTTCATTCCATATGCTCTTCTAACCTATAGTGATTTGCTTGGGAAACCCTGGCTCACCCTGTGTAGGCTCATGTCAAACAAATGCACTTTAATCAATGGTGGTGACTTATTGTTCCCTGGAGTGGTTATTTAATTTTGCAAACTTCAAAAACTGGGCAAATGACCTTTCTCTGTTTTCTAGATGTAAATGAATTTTTTATCAAGTGCCATCCTTTGAGAACAGTAACTGTGACCTTTTGGTTAGGTTTATGGCCCTATAGATGAGCTGCTTGGAAACAATCTCTTATTATTTCTAAACAAGCAGTGTACCCTCTAAGCTTTCCAAATGCTCATTTGCTCATTGACCACCTCTGCCATATATGATAAGCTTTACTTAAGCTTTGTAGAAAATTGGGCTATAATAGCTTCTCTTCCAGTCCCTGCTCTTCAAAGCATGAAATTTGATACAAAATTTATTTACATTCAGAAAACAGAGAGGAAGGTCATTTGCCCAATTTTTGCAGTTTGCTGTCGTAGCAAGGGAAAAGTAAATGACCACTTCATTTTCTTTGCAAGTATGAAGGTGAGGAGGTGCTGGCCATAGGGAACTTTGGCCTTGTTGTCCTGTCCACTGATGAGCTGTAGTAGATGTTCAATCCTTGTTTATTGAGTTTTAATGTAACATCATTCCAAAGTAGGCTAAATTTTGGCACTCTATTTCTGTGTCACTTTCTAAGTAGCTGGCCTCCCACAGGAACCAGCCCCATGGGAGCTGCAAAAACACAGAAAGAGGAGAGAAGCATGGGAATTAAATATCCAAAGAATAAAAGTGTCAGTGTCTGTGTCTAGACATCTTTTGAATTATGAGCACAGATAGAATCTTTGGTCTCAAACATTCAACAGAATGTGCTAGGGGAAAATTGTGGAATTTTGGAAACAAACAGATGTGTGCCTATAGCCTAACTCTGTTACTTACTAATATTCTACCTTGGACAGGTTACTTAACCTCTCTGAGGTTCAGTTCTTCTTATAAGATGGATGTATTGCCTTTTATTTTGGAATCTTATTATCCATGGGTGCTTCAACAATAGCAGAGTTTCAATTTTTTTTTCCAGGTTTGCTTTAGTCAGACTTCCAATACTGTAACAAATACTTGAAGCTTATAAGAGAAAACGTTTATTTGGACTCACAGGTTTGGAAGTTTTAATCCATGGCCAGTTGGTCTTTTGCTTTTGGGGTTATGGTAAAGCAGTACATCGTGGATATTGCATGGCGAGGAAGGGTCTGGAGTCCCAATATCCCCTTTAAGGGTCCACCCTTATTGACCTAAGACCTCCACTAGGCCCATCTCTTAAAGGTTCTACCTCCTCCCAATAGTGCCGTGCTGGGGACTAAGTCATTGACACATGAGTCTTTGAGGCCCCTCAGAGTCCAAACTACAGCAGGTGTCTCCTAGATGCTTGCATCAGGGCTGGAAGGTATACAACATTTTCATTAATCTTCCTACCAACTATGCAATGCAGATTGTACCATTTCCTTTATACAATGATTAAATGGAGAGATAGTGTATAGAGGAATCTGTACAAGATTGTGGAGCTAAGTGTGAGAGCAGAGAATTGATTTTAAATTTACTTAATTTGTAGATTTAGGCTTTATTTTACCCTGATTCATAAAGATTTATTTTTCTTTTCATTCCCTAAATGGAATTACACAGTTTTCTAATTAATCTGTTTATCCTCTTCTGAAAGGTGGCAGTCCTGTTACCCATAATGAACTCCAAGTATCTCAATAGTTTTCATTATTGCTCACTTATTCAGAATCTACCACCACATAGGTAATGGTTTTAGTTTTCATTATTGGATCTAAGATCTTTCCAATAGGTTTCTTCTAAATTATTTCAGATTAGCTACTGAAATACTGAAGTCCAATGCAATTTAGGTCAGTGAGATTTTGAATAATCCTACCTGAGGAAGAAAGCAAGACGTTACCTCCTGGATAAGTAAAAAGTACAATAGTGTCTTGTCTTTCCTGAATAGTCAAAATCCTGCTGGCCATAAGTCTACATGTGATGTCAGTGGGAACTTTGAATACTCAGGGTGGAGATGCCTAACTTGGATGATCTGACTCTGGAGCTATTAGCAGAAGCTGGGAATGCTTACAGCCATGGATGAGTCAGAAGGCTGTGAACCCTGGACTTATTCTGACAGTTGTCTTTAATTGAAGGATTCTGGCAAGTCAGCTATTCAGACAGCACCAGCTCTATGGAAATTTTCTGACTTTCCCAAGTTTTATTTTATTTCTTACTCAGCTTCTTGGATTTTGTTTCTGTTTTCCATTTTCAGATTTATAATCGCTTAGATACAAATTGTTGTGGATTCAGACCACGCAAGGAAGATGCCTGTGTACAGAATGGATTGAGGCCAAATTGTGATGACCAAAATTCTGCGACTCTAGCACACATTATCCAGCGAAAGCATGACCCGAGGCATTTGGTCTTTATAGATAATAAGGGTTTCTTCGACAGAAGTGAAGATAACTTAAACTTCAAATTGTTAGAAGGCATCAAAGAGTAAGTTTGTTGTGGGAATAACATCCTCTGGATGTGGCATTTATGTTAAGTAAGTGGTAAGGTTAGGAGAAAACTCACACCATATGTCTGATAGCTTTAACCCTTGGAAGGAACTGTGAATGTGAATCTGGGAGTGGTGAACTGGAGAAAGGACGGATGTCTAGAGTGCATTGGGGCATCAATTAACAACCTGCACGGGTGTGTTGCTTGGTCCTCATTATGAAAATCCACATGGGTTAAGTTGGAAGACCGCAGGATGCCTGGAATAAGAAATGGCCAAAGAGGAATAAGCAGGTGGCAGAGGCTGTGTTATTAGGGCATGCAATAGGACATGGTGGGAACTAACAGATATGCAGATATTGTGATGGCAGGATGTCCAGATTCATAATAAACTCAAGTGACATTTATGAAGGCTGTGTAAAATTAAAGCCAATCTGGTGTGTAAGGTACAATATCCAAGGGACAGCTGGATATTTAAGTTTAGGTAGGAAGCTTTTTTGGGGGTGGGGGGAGTTGGTACCGGGGATTAAACCCAGGGGTGCTTAACCACTGAGCAACCTCCCCAGTCCTTTTTATTTTTGCTTTTGAGACAGGGTCTTGCTAAGTTGCTCAGGGCCTTGCTAAATTGCTAATGCTGGCTTTGATCAGGTAGGACGTTTTGGGGGACACTTTAAAATCCTTTAAATAGACAAAGATTTTAGAGGAAAGTGTTTGACATCTAAAAGGGAGGGCTGATGAAAACCAGATAAGGGAACAAGTATAGCTATACTCAGGAATGACCAAGAATTTAGGGGAGACCTCAAAAATCTGGTGACATTTGGCAGGACTTAGGAAGAATGCAGGGTAGAGTGGGGACATATGTGGAACTAGAGAAAATGAATTCTGCTTTGCAGATGTTAAAGTTAAAGTACAATAGGAAGGTGGGTATAAGCAAAGCATATAATACACACGTGTGAAAATGTCACAATAAAACCCATTATTTTCTACAATTATTATGCACTATTCATTGTAAGTAACAACATGATGGGCGCTTATGGAATACTTGATCTTACATTTATTTGAAAACAAGGAGTGTACACACTTAATAGTGGCAGGAACCAGCTATAAAGTTTGAGCTATTCAACCCTAGCATGGAAACTGACTATATTTCAAGGTGATGAGAGATTTCAAAGAGAACCATCTTCTCTTTGCTTCCTACCTTGGTCTAAAATCAGATTGACTAAGACACTGAGGTAAGTTGGAGACTTACAAATACAATGATACTTTAGTACAATAGTAATTCTGTGAAGTTAAGTGACTGCTGGAAAGCATACCAGCAAGTCTAAAATTGAGTTAAGCCTGTCAAAGTGGCACATGACTGAATCCCAGCTATTCTAGATGCGGAGGCAGGAGGATATTAAGTTTGAGGCCAGCCTGGGTCACAGTGAGATATCACCTAAAAAAAAAAAAAAAAGAATATAGTTGAAGTTAAAACTCAGTTCTTCCAAATCCAAGCCCAATATTTTTTTCTTGTAATGATATGTGGTGTTCATGCTTGGTTACTATTACTTTTCTCAATAAAGGTTAAATGGAGCTCACTGATAGGGAGCTTGCCTATCATACATGAGACCCTGGGTTCAATCACCAGCACTGCAGAAAACAAAAGCCGAAATAAAACAAAACAAAAACACCTAAAATTTCTTGTTTGTAATACTCTGAAGCATATTTTGATTATTCTTCCTGAACTCTAATACTTAGGTAATGTGGATTTTATATACTTTAAAGATTAAAAGATTTTATATACTTCAAAGATTAAAAAGTGAGTTTTGTGAGACCAATTTCATGAGGTTTTGCCATGTTACCTATCCTATTGACTATTGATACTTGTTCTTCAAGTTATTTTATTTTTTATTTTTATTTTTTTGCACCTGGATATGAACCCAGGGGCATTTAACCACGGGACCACATTCCCAGCCTTTTTAAAATTTTATATTTGGAAACAGGGTCTTGCTAATTTGGCTAGGACCTTGCTAGTTGCTGAGGTTGGCTTTGAACTTGTGATCCTCCTGCCTCAGCATCCTGAGCTTCTGGGATCACAGGCATGGGACGGACACCTTGCCCAGCTTCATGTTCTGTTTTTGTATTGAAGGTAGAATATATGACAGATTCTATTTTTTGAGTGTCTAAACTAAGGAAATTTTATGTGTAGGAAAATTTACATTCCTAAGACATCACTTACTTAATTGATATTACAGGACCTGAAATTTCTTCTCAGAATTAAAGTTCCTGCAGAATATACTCCATCCACGTTAAATATTCATGTAGATATAATAGTCTTATTTGTTTTTTTCAGAGAAAATTAAACTTCAAGTATATTGTGAGGAGCATTGGGTTTAAAGCTAAATCTTTGAAATATAATTCACACATTGAGAAGTTAAATGAAGACTTCACTAATTCCAGATTTATGCATTGAATATTCCTGTTAATCAGTGTAATGCAAAGACCAGTGATATTTTTGTTTTCCTTTATGAAGAGGATTAGTCACTAAAGAGACTTATGGTTTTAAAAGTTTCATCTCATATATTCTGCCACAAATAAATTAGTTGAAGGGCTATAGAATTTATAAATGGATTATTAATACTTCATAGAGTAAAAAGGCTACTCAATTAATATTGTAGCCCACTAGATCATATAATAAATGTCTCAGGAAACTCAGAGCATCTTGTAAGCATTATGTCATTCATTCCACATGTCTCAGAATTATTAAACACGCTTAGCTCTGGGGCCTTTGGTTTTCAGGTAGGATCAGAATGGCTAGAGCCCGTAGATCCCTTGAATCCATACATCCCATGTGCCATTCCTCCTGTGACTCATCAAAAAGAGGTGGCCGGGCATGGTAGTGAATGCCTGAAATCCCAGCACCTGAGGCAGGAGTATCGCCAATTCAAAGTCAGCCCCCGCAACTTAGTAAGAAAAGGAAAGGGCTGAGGATGTGGCTCAGTGGTTAAGTGCCCTGAGTTCAATCTCTGGTATTAAAAAAAAAAAAATGGAAGAGGTGCTTAGAAGGTCTGAAATTTCTGGCAGTGTGTACTCTTTAAGCGAGTAAGTATTCTTGCTATAGTTTTAAAGGTACAACTGAATTTATTTTAAAATTAGTATTAACCCTAATATTTTATAATACTTTTGTCAACATTTTAGTGAAAGCTGGGAAAGACCAAATGAGATTTTTGTACCCTCTTAAGGTAATGCAACAAAAATCCTTCCAGGCTGGCCTTAGGTTTACCCAGAGAGATGTCTTATGCAGTGACTTGGCTCTAAAACTTGTGTCACTAAATTTATTTGAAAAACATTTTTGCAAGTCAGCTTTCCATTACGGTAGCAAATACCAGATATAATCAATTTATTAAAATGAAAATTTTCTTTTGGTGTATAGTTTTGTAGCTTTGAATCGATAACCAATTGGCTCTGTTGTTTTGGGTCTGTGGTAGCCCAGTATATCATGGTGGGAGTGCATGGAAGAGTAGTCCCATCTACCTCATGGCTAAGAATCTGAAGAGAGAGGAAAAGGAAGCGGGCAGGACCCCACTATCTCCTTCAAGGTAGCAATCTAAAACCTCCCACTAGGCCCACCTTTAAAAGGTTTTACTATCTCCCAATAGTACTACCCTGAGGACCAAGCTCTTAACATATGGGTCTCTTAGGGGACATTCTAGATCAAAACTGTGTCCAACTTTAACACTCCACTAAATATAATGCTCCCAGTAATCCCAAATGTATGTAGTAAAATGAGAAATTTTCCTCTCTCAGTTGTATAACTTCTACTCTTTGAGAACACTTTACTGAAACTGTCAGCACTTTGCTTCTCACATTTTCATACATAAAATCCCACCTTGTCACTTGTGAGGATGCTGATGAAATGGAGCTCAAGACTGAAGAAAGTATTTTTGCTTGTCTCAAGGAAACCTAATTCTGTGCCACTCTTTGCCTACATACAAATGACCTTAAATAAGACATTAGTATGTCAGGTTCTCAATGGGTTAGGAAATTCAGTTCATTCGAAACACATGCTTCTACTATATTATTATTAAGAGAAGTGTCATCTTGGCAGTGACAAAAATGTTTTGGTTCTCAAGGTATCATTTAATTATGTAATTTATGCGGGATGAATGAATGGCAGGGCAGTTGGGAAAGGACTCATATTTCTAAGCAATTACTAAGGATGAAATATCACGTTGTCTTTTCAGGTTTCCAGAATCTGCAGTTTCTGTTCTGAAGAGCCAGCATTTACGGCAGAAACTCCTTCAGTCTCTGTTTCTTGATAAGGTTTACTGGGAAAGTCAAGGTGGTAGACAAGGAATCGAAAAGCTTATTGATGTAATAGAACAGAGAGCCAAAATTCTTATCACTTACATCAATGCACACGGGGTCAAAGTGCTACCTATGAATGAATGACATAAGGGTCTTCTGTCGACGCTGCTGGATATGTTTATGCATTTTTGTTTGTTTTGAAATCAAGTACATCAACCTCAAGTCATCCTAGGAATGAGACAGTATATCTGAATATAAAAACATAAAATTAATTTAACCTGAGCACTATATGCAGACGTTAAAATGGTTTAAAAATGCATACAGCTCAAAAATATTCATTCATATTTTTGTCTAACATGGCATGTGTGTCTCAACATCTGGCTATGGGAGAGTTCTAATTATTATTCCAACTAATTTGGAAAAGCATTTGTCATGTCACTTAACAGAGCAGTATAAACCAGAAATACTGACTCCTTTAATAAAATATATTTTATGCCATTTGACTTATCTGACCAACTACGAATGGGAATGGTTCTTGAGGTTATTCTGTCTCTGATAGATGACAATCCTGGCACTGCCCAGAGGCAATTCTACATTGGGAAATTGAGGCACATGATCTGTGAAAGCAGAGGAGGCTCTAAATGTATTCTAAATAGAATTGATGGATGAATTCCAAAACCACCAGTATATTTTCTATAGTATCTAAATAATCAGCCATCTTTGAGCAGTAAGAATAACATTCTATTGATTTTTTAAAAAACTTACTTTGTTGTCAGTATGGAAACATCCATATCTGACAGTGTTATATGTTGGTTAGCTTTGCTTTCTCAGTTTTGACCCAATTTATGTTTAGTGTTTTAGAAATTAAACAATTCTAAAGTCTGATGTTACCTATTTGAAAATACACTTAGTATTTTTTCAATGAATACTTTAAAAAACTTTGTCATTTTACCAAGGATATAATTTCTGTATATTTTATTAATAATAATGGTTTTGTTCTATGTAATTATATTTAATCTGATTTAATTGATGTTGCCCAGATAGTGACAATAGGTCTAAATACAGAGTGGGTTTAAATTTATTGTCTATTTTATTTCAATATGAGAAGTACAAGCAAAATAAATTAAAACTTTACTCTGATCAGTTCTTCTCAATGAGAACACATAACCACAACTAAAACAATGAACTTGGACAATGGTAATCCACAAATAATTACCCCAAACTTCCTCTGTGAACTCTGTAATGAGTTTGGAAGGACTTTGACATAATTGTATCCATCTGTTGGGTCTTCATGTTCCTGGAAGTTACCCAAGATCATCTTGTATCATAGGTACTCATAAAGAGGCTTGAAATCTAGAACAAATCATCATTTCCCTCCCACTCTCCCCATCCTGCTCCTTACATAAAAATTGATTTACTGACAGGGATATAGTTCATTGGTACAGCCCTTGCCTTGGGTTCTATCCCACAATGTCAAAAACAAACAAACAAACAAAATCAGAAAACAAAGCCAAAAAAAAAAGCAAATAAAACTAATACTAAAAGTTGGTTTATGAGGTTTTTCTTTCCCCAAATATTTCAATATACAAATTATGTATGTTTACAATAAATTCTATTGTCTCTTTTCTCAGTTTTGTTATTCTAACATACAGGACGCTTTCTGTATTCTCATCAAGGATAACTCAATATCATTGTGAATTAAAACCATTAAAGATATTAGATTATAGGCTGGATTTTAAAAGAAGAACATATGTATAGATTTTAACTTATAAAAATCTATAGAGTAAATTATCAAAATAGGATGTTAAGCACAAAGAGAAGATGGACCAAGGAGAGAGGGATCATTTGATTACCAATTTATAACTTGTTTAGGCTCATCTTCAAGTAGTACACTTAGCATCCTTATTTGCTGTATCTGTCCTCTGAAAGTTGATCTTGGATAATTCTTCTCTGATTTTCCCCATACAGCAGAGGGAGTACCTCTCTCTGTTCCCACAAATTCATAGTACTTGTTGGTCCCTTGAGTTCTTACTCTGTCTGTTCTGACCCTGCTGTCTATAAATCTTCTCTCATAAATCATTCTCTTAATAGAAGAATTAGCCTAACACAAGTTTGGAGACATTGATGTGAAATAACTTTTTTTTTCAAGTTGTCTTATACCTAGAGTTATCAAAGTGAAATATCTGCAAATATGGTTTTTAAAAGTATAATTTACCATCTTAACCTAAATTTGTGATATTGATGGTATGAATTCCAAGCTCCTTAGAAGCTATCTTTAATGTGGTCTCAAGCTACACTGCTGCTTTCCTCCCATATGTGAACCTGACTGTATTTGCCTTTAGCTATTCCAAAATATCTAATACAAAATGAAAGGTCCAAGAACACATCTATTTTAGTAACATTAGAATTTTAACAGTGTATTGTGCTTTATAATCAGTGAATAATTCATGATGTATTATTTTTGAATAATGGATAGCTAAAGGATAAGCTGTTAATTCTAATAGGTAACTTTCTTCTTTTCTCTAATTGAAACAATGAGAACACTTTGTGCATTTCAGATGCACTCAGATTATGCTGTAATTTGGTCCTCATAAGCAATTATGTAGTTTATTTATAACACTATAACAAATTTAAAATAGAATAATTTACCATGGAAGACATGCAAAAACTTACTCTGTATGAAATTTCTTTAAACTGATGATAAGAAAATAAATATGTAGCTTAAAAATCTGTAATAAAACATTAGATAGTAAAGATGTGTGCTATTTTTGGTAAGTGGGTTCATTTTCTTTTCTGTAGATGGGTTAATTTTCAAAAGCTGAATATAGAAGAATCTTTGTTACCTTTACCCATGAATAAAGAAATGATTGAACAATCAAGACCTGTACTGAATAATATTTGTGTGTGGATATATTTGATATCATCATTAATGATCATTATACTTTCTCTTGGTGTGTGTGTGTGTGTGTGTGTGTGTGTGTGTGTGTGTATACTGAGGCATAATATGGCAAAGTGACTTTCCCCAATTTATACAGATGTTGACCTAGAATCTACAGTGCTGGAAATGACATAGAAAGTTAGAACACCAAAATTTTCTCAGAGATTTCATTATCTACCAAGACAAAATAAAAAAATTCTAACTTTAAGCATAAGGGTATTACAAATACACACTCATAAGTAGTGATAAATTTTGGCTATATTTTTGGGAACCTGCTGAGAATGAAATAAATAAGGAAGCTACCCATTCTTTGAAACTTGTGAAAATCATATTGCCCAGTTGACTGAACATCTCCCACGTGTTATGCTCTGTGCTAGACAGTACAGATGTTCAAATGAACCAGGAAAGTTTTAATACAGTAGCCATCAGATAAGAACTGTAATTAGGTTTTAAGTTACACTCTTAGTGGCAAAAGTATAGGAAAGCAATTCTTTTGAGGAATGTCCAGGAATAGAAATTGCTTAAGTCAAGTTTTAGTCACTGTTGGCAGACTGCATAGCTCTGGATCCAAGGTAAGGAAGAATATCATGGTGGAAGGGCATGGTAGAGGAAAGCAATTCAGAACATGACAACCAAAGTGCAGAGAGAGAGAGAGAGAGAGAGAGAGAGAGAGGTGGAAGCCTCCACGACCCCAACTTTATAACTTTGCATTCCTATAGAACCAACTACTTGGTTGATATTAAGATCTGTCATCATATTGAGCTATATCCAAGTCTCCTGGGACTATGACTCAGCAGCCTCTAAGTACCTGGGCAACCAAGCACAGTGAAATAACTTCCTGGGTCCCTGTGTAGGGTGTTCAAATTCTTAAAGGAATTTTTACTTTTATACTCTTGAGCCTGAGATGGACAAGGTCTTGCCAATTCCTCAGATGCCTTCAAGCCATCTTTCCTGTTGTTTCTTGGTAAAGTATTTAGCATTTTTATTGACTGTAATTTCTTCAACAACCACAGCTATTTAGATCCAGTTTTACTTGCATTTTTTTTCTGATCAAACTTCAAGTTTTTCAAATCCTTCTACTCTGCTTTTTTGCTCCTGATTATCACAGTAAACTTAACTAGGAGCTGCCAGCAATATACATGTCATGGTCTGAATGCTGTACTGCCCTGAAATTTCCTCTGCCAGGTCAATTAGTTCATCACCTTTAAATTCAGTCACACAGAAAGTCTCAGGACATGGGAAAAAATGTAGACAAATTCTTTACCAGAATGAAACTTAAATGGCCTTTAGTCCAATTTCCAATAGATTCCTCTTTCTCATCTGAAACTTCATGAGCCCAGTCTTTACTATCCACAGTCCTACCGGCATTGACATTCAGGTTTTTGAACCCCCCACTTGAATCACACATTAAGCTTTTCTTATAACAATCTAAAGCTTTTACAGCTTACATCTCTAAACTTGTCACAATTCGTATCTCCACAAATCAGGTCCCAAGGTTTTTGAACCACATGGTCAGGTTAGTCATAGCAATGGTCCCACTCCTGGTACCAATTTCTGTTTTAGTCTGTTTCTCATTACTGAGACCAAGAGGTATGACAAGAACAACTTAGAGGTGAATACGTTTATTTTGTCTTGTGGTTTCAGAGGTTCAGTGCATGGTCAGTTGACTCCACAGTTCTGGGCCTAAGGCGAGGAAGTACATCAAGGTGGAAGGGTGTGGAGGAGGAAAGCAACTCAGAACTTAGTAATGAGGAAGCAGACTGAGAGAAAGAAAGAGAGAGCTCTGTTCACCAAGGATAAAATATTAACTCCCCTGTGACCTACTTCTTCCAGTCAAACCCTACCTGCCTTGGATTACCACCCAGTTAATTCATATCAGTGGATTAATCCATCAATTAAGTTGTACCTTTCATAATCTGATCATTTCACCTCAAAATTCTTGCATTATCTCACATTTGAGATTTGTGGGGACACCTCATATCTAAACCACAACAGAAATTATAAGACTAGAGGGTTTTTTTTTTCTTTTGTACTCAGCTTAGGAGTTTCACTGTATCTGTAGTCTATTTTTGACTACTAGTATTCAAAGTGATAATTCCAAGTCATTTTGTGGCTGAAAAAATTGACCTAATCACTTTAATATCTTGTGTGCATCTCTGTGTTCCAACATGGTAGGAATGGGAGACAAAAGTAGATATTCGTAATGAATACCATGATTAGTCAAAAATGTGTTAACTTAAGTTCTGTGTTGTACCAGTGGCACTAAACTTTTTATGAGCTCTGATTCACTTTGAGAAGCTGATTAAAAGTATAGCCTGTCAATCTAATTCTCCATATAATTTCAAGGATTCCTCAGATTTGTGGATACCCATTTATGGAAATCTTTCTTCCAGGATCTTTGGTTTCCCAGGTTAAGCATGCTTGCTTTCCAGTGTAGTTAAGAGGATGGGAAATTTCATTATGCACTCTAGAAAAAATTTTGCTTAATATATTCTGTTTTTATACCAAGCTGGAAACTTAAGTTTGGGCGAATAATATTTAATTAAAATACTTTATTCACCAGTAGAATTTGAAGGATCATTCACTTTAGTGATACTTAAAACATTAGAAGCCCATGCTATTAGTGCCCAAACTACTTCCATTTATTCAATATGGAATCCTTTCAAATTTATTTTTGATTAATGCTTTAAGTTATTAAAAAAATTATCAGCTGACTTATTTGCTCTGATTTATATATTGGTTTAGAGTGTGGGAGAAGTTAATGTATAGTATTAAAAGAAGTTACTTTATTTACTGCTTGGAGTTTACTGAGTATTACCATAAAGTTCCCACTTTTTATAAAACAATTTCCTAAATAAATACATGAACTTTTGTCAATGGTTTACTATCTTGACATTTATGCAAAGAAGTATATGTAACCCTTTCTTACTGTGGCCTTTAAAAAAAACCTTCACTCTTAAAGGAGTTGAGTGTCTATACTCATTTCACCTTTTGCCCCCTTTCCCATTTACACACAGCTGTCTTATGTCAAAATATGGCATCTTCCCTACTTTTTAAGCTCTTTAGTCTCCTGGGATAGGGCCCTGCTGTAAGAAAAGTCTGATTCAGAGTTGTTGGCAGACTTTTGTTTCAGAATCTAAAAATGCACATGGTCATTGAATGAAGTCACATCAATTCTTTCTTGCAACACCATTGCATGTGGTTACATTAGTGTAATTCTTTTTTTTCTTTATGGAAGGACACCTTTTTACCCTAATGATTTAAATATGTATTTAATTTGTGGATAAAAATATGCACAATTATGGGCACATTAAGAAATCCCTATGTATCTTCTTTCTTAAAAAGTAATCTGTATTTCTTAACAGCACTTGTCAAGATTTTCTAAAGCTTTTGTGACAGAGCTAAAAAATAAAGAAAACCTCCCTTGTCAGTGGCTGTAATCACATACTGCAGAATAGCTAGCTGTGCTATATTTCAAAAGGCAAAATGGGCTTCAGAGACTGGGACCAGTCACTAAATGAGACTGAAACAGCTGTGATTTTGTAGAATGTGCCAACAGTTTCTTTAGCTCCAGGATACCAGACATTACTTCGTTTATAAAGTACCCTATGTTATTGGCTCAACTTCTGTTTCAGGGAATAAGAGATTATGTTCTGTATCCTCAGTTTGGGCCCCCAGGACTATTAAAAATTGAGGTAAGTGCTTTTTTTTTTTGAAACTTGATAGTACTTTATAAAACTAGATCATGATCCAGATATCCTTTCTAACTTTGTGAGAATATGTTCTGATTAGAGAATTGAACAAAAGCTTGCAAATTTAGTTTTTTTAAGACAACAATGGAATAATTTATAGTTTCTCTTAGATGGATTCAATAGTCCTGTGTTTGAATCAGGTAACAAATCACCCTTAAAGTGTAAGACATTCCCAAGAGTTTTGATGACTATTGTGACAATGCTTATTTGTAGCTAGTAGTGTGTCATTTCTTTGTCTTACTGTATCATTTCATTTGTTGGTCGCAACACCAAAATTATTATCTCAAATACAGGAAATGTATAGTATTAATTTATGGAGGAGGAATATGACAGCGTCCAAAGTGACAAATTCATATTAAAGACAAAATTCCTAATTAAACCTTTATCACAGACTTTCTCAATATCATCAGTAGAGATATTTTGGATCAGATAATTCTTTGTCATGGGCAGTTCTTGTGCATTGCAAGATGTTTAGTGGCATCTCTGCCATTTACCCATTAGATGCCAGTAGCCACAACCTGTCTAGATGTGACAAATGAAACAGTCTCTAGACCATGCAGAATATCACCCGGAAGGCAAAATCATCCCCCAGTGAGAACTCAGTGTGATAGTTTAGATATGAGGTGTTCCCCAAAAGCATAAGTGTGAGGCAATGCAAGAGAGTTCAGAATGAATGAATTATAAGAGTCTCAACCCAATTACAGTGCCTTAATCCACTGGTATGGACTAATTGGAGGTAGCTGTACACAGGTACGGTGTGACTAGAGGAGATAGGTTGCTGGGTGTATGCTTTTGGGACATATATTTTTGCCCTGGTGAATGAACACTCTCTCTGTTTCATGATTGCCATGTTCTAAGATGCTTTCCTCCTCCACATTCTTCTGCCATGATGTTCTGCCTCACCTGGAGCCCAGAGAAATGGTGTTGGCTGTCTGTTGACAGAGAACTCTGAAACCATGACTCCCAAATAAACTTTGCCTCCTCTAACCTTGTTCTTGTAAGTTCTTGTGATCATAGAAGGAAAAAAAAATGAAAACAAACCAAAAAAAAAACCCCAAGCCTAATTAAAACACCTGGCCCATTGAGTCCCCCATAAAAGGTTAACTTTTTGCTTTCTTTCTTTCCCCTTACATTTAGTTTATGCAGATTTTCTCTGTCATATTCCTTTCATTAGGATTTATTGTCACATTGAGGGACAGCAGCAAAAGCCCTGGGAAACCTGATGGTTTAAGAAAATGGATCATTGAAAAATGTCAACTAAGAGTCAGAGCATTTTGGACTCTGAAAGAAGATTTTTAGGTGAGAAATAAATCTGGGAGCACATAATAAAATAAATGACAGGGGGTAAAATTTTTGAATAGATTATAGTTGCTGATAAGAATGCTTGAAAATCTGTGCTTTATCATCCTCCGTCCCAGGGCCCAGCATCTGCCTTTTTTGAGAATATGCCTTAAACATAAAAAAGCAATACTTCCAGCAGGGTCTCAACAACCTTGTGGAAACCTCTTATGAAAAAAGATCAAAGAAGTGGAGGGTATTTCTCTACTATCCAGAGAGTAAGAGAGCAGTAAAATATAGCAAAATAGAATTGTTCTGCCATGATATAGTTAACAGCTGATGGGTCCTGCAGAATCAACTAATTAATGAAAAGGAAGGATGGATGAGTAGTCATAACAGGTTTTAGTCAGTTTTCTGTCACTGTAATGAAATACTTAGGCAATTAACTTACAAAGAGAAAAGGTTTATTTTGGCTCCTAGTTATGAAGTTTCCAGTTCAAGATTGAATGGTCCCATAACTTTGGGCCTCAGGCAAGGGAGACTCATCATGGTGGCAGTATGTGTCAGAGAAGAACTACTTATACCCTGAGAGAATAAGAGGAAGAGAAGATGAAGAAGAGATTGGGGTCTCACAAACCTCCCCAAGGGCATGTAACTTAAAAGGTCCCATTAAGCCCCACCTTCTCAAGGTTTCATCACTTCATTCTAGCATCAATAGCACATTCTAGGGACCAAGTCTTTAATACATGGTCCTTTGGGAGGACACTTATCCAAACTATAACAGTAAGTTAAATAATTCTGCAGTAACAAAATGAAATCACATCTCAGTGGCTTAAAACAACAAAGTAGATATCTCATGGCACATGTTCGTCATAGGTTAACAGGAAAGATTTGTTCTTTTGTGAACATCCAGTTACCCAAACCTATGGAACACCTTGGCTGTTTCTATCTCTGTGCCTGAACTCAAACACAGTCTGAAGGCACTTCCACCCACTAGACAGAAGGAGCCTTGAAAGAAGCAAAATAAACTAGAAATATCTTGTGCATAACATTAGTAATTATAGCATAAGGTGGAAGTTACAGGTGGTGTCTCAGATTATATTTGAGAGAAATGTAACTTAAATTTGTGTTTTCCCTATAGATTTTTTCTTGTGGGAGTTTTCTACCCTCACTCTAATCTCACTTCAGGCCATAGTTGATAGGGTCAGTTATACCCATCTGACTTAAGCTGGGCAAATCAGGTTTTTATTCATCCTTGTTTCCTGTTATAATTGAATGAATCAAAATTGGGCAGCTGACTTGGAAGTGGAACTATGGAATATGTCACTCAAAATTTTAGAACTGGAAGATAAGAAAAATAAACTAGAACTGAAGACTAAAGTAATAATATGCAAAATTCCCATGGTCTAAGCCATGTTTTTTTCTCTATGTGAGTTTGGGGAAGTTAATTGTCGAGATGGAGTGAAAGAAGAAATATAGAAACAGAAAACCATGGAGGATATGTTGAGAAAGACAGATCTACCATGTGGCTTTTGATTTCTTTGTACAGTTGAATTGGAAGCGTTTTCCAATTCTTAGTTTCCGGAAATGACTAAGTCCTCTTTCACAATTCACCTTTTTTGCATCAAATTTACCTAGGTTGATTGTTTTTCTTATATTTGCAGTGAATATAAAAATCTATCACTAGTTCCCAAAGCAGTTACATTTTTAAAAAATCATCAAATTTAGAAAGTATGTCATGATTTCCTTCCATGACAATTAGAGAAGTTTGTGCTCTTAAATTTTCTCCCTCCACTTCCCATTCTACATAGTCATTATCATTCTTCCATTGTTAGTATTCTTAATATTGACTTTTTGTTTTTCACTTTGCCATAGGTATTTTAATTTTATTGGAACATGTTTCCTGACTACGATCAATTATAGCTTCCTCATTCCTAAACATTTTATTTGTTTTTCTTCATTTATCTCATTGTTGACTGACTTTGTCATCAAGTGATTTTTACAAACATACTAATGAGTACCATATTTACTGAGCCTTGCTCATTTGGGAATAGCATTTGGTTATCTTTATGTATATAAACAATAGTTTAGCTGGTACAAATTTTGGAGTCCATATTTTTATTCTGTAGCAGTTGTAGCATCTGACATGGAACATTACAGATAAAGATTTCAGAGTTTGGGGTTGGTGGTGTAGCTTAATGGAAGAGTGCTTACCTGGCATGCATGAAGCCCTGGGCCAGTTCCTAACACTGACACAAACGTGTTCTCACACACACTCACAATTTTCAGAGGTTATCCTCATTTCCTCCACTCTAATATTTCACATGATTTGCTTTTCCAATTTGACCCTCATTGAATTCTTTATTTTCAAATTTTAACAAATTCAAAAGACATGTCTTAAAATTGATAATTTGGCATTTAATTTATCATACTTATGTTTAACTCAGTTTCAGTAATATTGTACAATATATATTTGAACATATTTTGGCTTTATTTTTTCTATTTTCAGAAGAAGAGAAATTTATCATGTATATATAGAACCTGCTTCCAAATAAATTGTGTTTTTCTTATTTACTTACTTTTCTATATTTTTTTCTTTACAACCTCTACTGTTTTCTCAAATATAATTTTTATATTTCTGATTCTATTTCCTCAGTATCTATTCTACTTCTTATACTAATTAAATTTAGTTTCTCTAATTATTTCCCTGTATTTAAGGTTTCTTTTTTTGTTGTTCTCCCCACTCTGCTTTCATTTTTCATTTATTAGAGCTTCGTAGTTATACATCACAGTTGGGGTTCATCCCAACAGACTCATGCATGCATGAAAATCAATTTCATTTCATGATTTCCCCCTTTTCCTTTTTTATTGATTTTCATTTCTTTTTAAAACCAGCTTTTCAGAGGCTTTTTCAAAATTTATTTGAGACCATAAGGAATAATTTAAAATTATTCCTGAAATTATGAAAATTAAATTTAAATTAACAAAATTAAAAACGAAATTCCTCAGTCACTCTAACAACATTTCACATGTTCAGTCGCCACATGTTTGATGGCTACTGTCTTGTCTTGTCACAAGAGTACAGACACAGAACGTCTTTATGTGGTAGAAAAGTCTCTTGGCCAACTCTTGCTCTGGAGCTCAGAATCTGCATTTTTGTGTTGGAGAAGAGTGTGCAATTTCAGGACCAATCTGCAGTTACTGTTTCCCTGTTTTCTTTCTTCCTACTTACTAGGTAGTATACCTGGGTTAGAGTTTTGTTTTCAGAATTATAGGAGAGAATATCTCTGCAGATACCCAACTGTGATGTATAACTATTCTCAATCAGCCTTCTTCCCATGCTGCTCTATGATGCAGAACTGGATTCCTACTGTTCCTAGTTCCATCCATTGTTAGCCTCTGGTCAGTGAAGGACATTTCACAAGTACTTAGAACCCTATCCCTTATTTTCAAAGAAATCTACTCAGGGCTTTAGTGTATGGGGAATATGAATATACTTTATTTGTCTACTTCCAGTTAGCAGAAATTTTATTATAATTAGCTCATATTCTCTTAATGTATTTTGCTGGCAGCCATTTTGTAATGTAATAAGTACATCATTCTTTTTTTTTTTTAAAGAGAGAGTGAGAGAGGAGAGAGAGAGAGAGAGAGAGAGAGAGAGAGAATTTTTAATATTTATTTTCAGTTCTCGGCAGACACAACATCTTTGTTGGTATGTGGTGCTGAGGATCGAACCCGGGCCGCACGCATGCCAGGCGAGCGCGCTACCGCTTGAGCCACATCCCCAGCCAGTACATCATTCTTTCCCATAGTTTTGTCCTTGTATTCACTTCAATGATTTCTTCCAAATGATGTTGCACTCTTTTTTCCTGTCATATTTTATTGAGTCACTCTTATGAATTCTTCAGGAAGCCAGGCAGGTGATAAATGTAGTGTTGGAGTCAATTGAAGTATGTGTTGTGGAAAATAGGTAAGGAAGACATGGGGAAGTATTTTAGGAAGGCTAAAAGTTACTTAGCCATGAAATTAATCAAGGAATGAGGTAGGATTTGTCTAATTTTGAAGTGTTTTTCGTGTAATTGTGTATCATTGCCTATTTTATGTTTCAGAAGAAATTTACTAAATTCTAAGAAAAATATTACTAGAGGAGGCATATTCTTGAAATATTATGTAAAACAGACTTTCAGGTTTAGATATATTTTCTTCAGTTGTGGCTAAGTCTCTAAAAAGCATATCTTAAGGAGGTAACCTGAGAACAAATCATTGAGAAAGTTTAAGAAGGACCTACACACACACACACACACACACACAAACACACACTCACACACTCACACACACACACACATACACACCAAATTCAAATGAGGAGTTAGATTGTTTTTCCTTTTTTTTTAAAAAATAATAAATAAGTTAACATCTTTCCACAGTTGAGTATAAACCAAATTACTTACTGTTATTGAAATTGGAGATCTGAATTCAGGTTGAGATGCCCCACAGCCTCAGAAAAGATTCTGAAAAGATTTCTACCTCAGGATTGTATGGCCCAAGTAGCTCTCAGCTAACTCAAAAGAGTTTACTTGCTAATTGATTTCTCTAGGGCTTTATCACTTCATTTGTGTAACAAATGTTTACTGAGTGCCAACTATGTGTCAGGATTGCTTTCGATCCTGTGGTTTGTCAGGGAGCAAGCAGTAAGAGAATTTATCTTTAGCCACTTCTTTTCTTCAGGTTAATGTCTGTGTATCTGTGGGATAACAGAAATCAGGAGCATTTGCCAAAAATCATGCAAACATAAGACCAAGTTTATTATATAGAGTTCCCTCACCATTCTTTAAATGTTCTTGTTTTAAACAAGAAACATTAATTTTTAGACATCTTTATGTATAAAATCAAAATTTCTCAAGCAGTATAAAATATCTATAGTGGCTCTGGCCAACACATTTTATTATCAGGAACTATGTGTTTTGTACAGTTTTACATTCTGGTCTTCTTCCCATTTTATCTTTGGTAAGAAAAACTACCCTATAATTCATGATAAAGACTACAGAAAGAAAGAGTCTGGATTTTTGCCAATCTTGGTAGCAAACTTTCAAATCAAGGAAATGTTCTCAAAATCAATATTTAAATAGCAAAATGTTCTTCCCTGAATGAAATGGATGACATTTTTTGAAGAGGAAGACTAATGGAAACTAGAGAACAAAGTTCAGGAAGCCATCCTCTTTGAGCTGGTGTCCCTTTCTGGCAACATAATCCCCTTCAAGGGCCTTCACATCCCCGATCTCTTTCTCCATTATTCGCAATCCTCTTTTCTTTCCACTTCATTTTTAAGTGCATTGCAAAACTGCTACTTCCATTTTATTTTTTTCCAGAAGCTTCTTTAATGCAATTTTTAACTACTTATTGAAGCAACTTTTTGACAATGTCTCATCATTTCATATCTGTAAAATTGCTTGCTCCCCCCCACCTTTTCAATAAATGCGGTGTTTTCTTCTCTTTACTGGAACACCGAGAGAGAGATATAGCCTTTAATAGTTTGACCATTCTCATGTTTTCCCCACTTCCCTTCATATTCTGGAAAAACTTTCATCCTGTATTAGTGCTCTCAAACAAATGTATAACTTTGTTTTTACTTCTGAGGCAAATGACAGTCCTGCCCTTACTGAACACCTCCACTATTTCAACCCTTTAAGAGTTTCTTGTATAAAGATTGGATGTCATTTAATCAGAGAGAGAGAGAGAGAGAGAGAGAGAGAGAGAGAGAGAGAGAAGAGAGAAGAGAGAAGAGAGAGAGAGAGAGAGAGAGAGAGAGAGAGAGAGAGGAGAAAATAATAGAAACCTGGACATAATTGGAAACCTAGTTATTTGGGCTCATCTTGCATATATTTTTTATTCACATTCTAAAAATAATTGCATATGCACTCTAGACAGTTGTGGCATGGAAAAATGTGGTATACACCCAACCTTAATAATATCAGATACTCATATCAGGGAGGCATAGTATGATGCATGATGCACTCCAAAAATATTATTTACTTTAAAAAATATATTTATAAATTATAGCTTTACATATTTATGGGTTACAAGGTGATGTTGTGGTTTTTAAATACTATGCTGAATGACCCAATTAGGTCAACTAACCTACCAATCACCTCAAACTTTAATCTTCACAATTACTGTCTGACAAATGAAAAAAAAAAGAAAGAAAATAGAAGCACGGAGAAGTTAATAATTTGCCTAAAAACAAACAGTCAGAAAGTGACCAAACTGATTTGAAGTCAGATCCAAATCTGCTTGACTTCGTCCCTTGTGCTTATGATGATGAGGATACGTAAGTTTCCCAAGTGCTTTCTCTACCCTGTCACACTGGCTTCCCTGAAAGAATTTGTGTTTCTTACACATTGTAAGATAAAATGAAGCCAGGTGTTTCAGTGAAAAAATAGACATCGGATAGAGTCATCTGCAATGTCACACGATTGGCTCTAATCAAGTATGTGAGATGATGATCTTCAAGTTTCCTCAATACCAATACCCGATATTTAAAAGGATTATCATATTAGGCCATGTATTTGGGCTTCATAATTCATAGGAGATGAAGAGAGTTTCAACTCTCAATTGCAATCCCAATCCATTTGTCATGATGCTGAGTTACGCAGAACTAGGGCACATGTAAAATAAATACCTCTTTCTGTTCCAAGCCTCAATGAGCATTTTTCTTGATGCATTTGGATTCCTCGGGTAAGAAAATCACAATGTAAAGCCGTTCTTTACATTTGAGGTTGTGAGTTTGAACAAAGGGCTGTGGGACTGCTATGGTGTGAAAGCTGGCAAAGTTCACAGAACAAAGGCAGGCAAAGCCCCCTTAAAATCACAGCATTCCACTTCATTTTACTTTGTGTTGTTATATTGAAAGTTGAATTTGCTAGTTTGCAAGTAGATATAATGGCCAGTAGAGCTTTGGTCAACTGATTAGTTAGTGTGTTTTAAAGCAAGCTATTGGCCAAAACAAAGAACAGATTTAAACTCATAAAACATCAGCTCTGTAAAGGGAAAGAATTCTCACTTTCATATATGTATATGTGTGTGTATATATATATATATATATATATATATATATATGCTTATTCTCATGATCAAAAAAGTGATACTTTATAAAATTTGATATTGCTGCTTGGTTGGAATTTTTACTTTTTACTTTTTGGTATTATCTTTGTTACAAGTTGTAGGAGTGATACCACCCTTAAAAATAGCATTTCATTCTCGATAGATACACATTCAGCCACCAATATCTATTTGCATTCGTATTTAAAACTTCAGAAATTTTATATTAAAATATTTAGGGAAGATTTGGAGGAAAAAATACTTAGATCTCCTTTTGTAGGCAAGCAGAATTCTTAAAGAATACTGGGATTCCCATACAAACATTGCATTATGAGCAGAAAGTAGTATGAAAGCTTAATGTTGACAGGCTTTCTGTGTTTACTTTGTGACACACAGAGCAATATGAAACCCATGTCTGCAATCCAGTTCTCTGTGGGGAGAGAAGATTCTTTTTCAGAATACTATGTTTATTTCTACAAAGCCACTTTACAGGCAGTAATTTTTGGAAGAGAAAGCTCCATATATTCTGTCTGACCAGACATGTCCTTGTATAGTAATTGATTTATTCTTATTAATGTTCTTTCCAATGTCATCCAAAAAAGATTTGACATACCTGGTTTCCAGCTAGAAGTAGCAAAACATTTAAGCTATAAAAATGTTAATGATGATCACTGAAGACCTAAATTCTGGACAACGGAAAGAAAAGAAACTAAGAAATAAAATGATTATTCTGAAGAAATTTGGTACTGGATATAGGAACTCATAAAACAGATGGGAAAAAATTGAGCACATCACTCAGGACTAGAACAATAAATATGATGAACATCTGGGGAGAAAATGTCTCCCATATTTCAGTTACACAAAAGTTTCACCAATTTTAACATTTCTTTTAGATCTAGAATAAAATTATATTATGTATTTATATAATAAGACATAAATTTTACTGCATTATATAATATATACTATTAAACATGCACATTTTGTGTTTATATATTAAATATACTTATATATGCCTAATATATATAATATATATATTTAAGTGTATATGTATATAAAAATGTATATAATATATATGTATGTGTATTTATATATGTCTACATTTTAACATATATTAATTATTTAGTTACTGCATGTAGCTTATTCCATATTATATGTTTAATTCTTTCCACCTAAAACTTAAAGTCCTTATAATTCAATTTAATATTGAAACTTTTTGGCTATTGATTACTTATATTAAATTTCTGGAGGCTATTAGCCAATTTTTTCAACAAATATTTACTGAACGTCTGCCATATTTCAGTCCCCCCAAAACAGATATAGTTCTTGATTTTTTTGAAGCATCCACTTGAGTTAGAATATGTACAATCAAATAGAAAATTACAGCTGAGTATCATGAGAGATAACAAGGAGGAATGCTACACATGGGAAAGATGGCATATTTAAATTGAGCACTGAAGCCTGAGAAGTAATTGCCCTGAGACGTGGAGGAAGCGCATTGTAGGAAGAGGAAACGGCTGAGGGAGAGTCCTGGGGAAGGAAAACGTTTCCATGTCTTTCAAAAAACATAAGAAGGCTGATTTTTGAAAGCATCATGAGTGAAAGAGTGTCACAAAAGGTAGTTTAAGGAATTGGGGGGACCCAGGTCATGACACCCTGCTAAGGAATTTGAATTTGTTAAACATTCAATGAAAGGACTACTCTGAGAGCAGTGTTGAGAATGTTCTGGTGATGGGTGAGATTGGAAAGAGGGGAGACAGCCTAGAAGACCATTCAGTGAGAGATGACAGACTAGGATAGAGGAAGTAGAGTGGATAAGTGGGGTGATACTTAGTGGGTATTATCAATCAGTCTGGACTATCAAGAATTCAAGAGTGACCACCAAATTTCTGACTTGAACAACTGTTTCATAATGGTGCCATTAAGTGAGATGGGAAAGAGGAGATGAAAAATGGGTTTGTGACACTGAACATCTGCCATCACATGACAATACGAATTCAAATGGATATGTCAAAAATAAATGAGCAGTGTAGGGTGGGCCACATCTCTCAGCCTTGCACTATTAACATTTTGATAAAAGATAAGTCTTTGAGCTAGATGCTGGTCACAGGCCTTGTAGGATATTTACCTACCCACTAGGACAAACCAAAATAGCTCTAGACATTGCTAAGTAACCTCTGAAGAGTACAACTACCACCCATTGAGAACCACTGGTTTAGGACTATAATTTAGGAGTTGAAGATACATGAAATTTAAAATCCATGGAAGTAGAAAAATCAACCCATGGAGTTTGATTTACTTTAAATGATGTACTAAATAAATGCAGAATTGCTTCATCTTTAAAATACTTGATAATATATAATAATATTAAAAACTTTACAGAGAGCAAAGTAAAGAAAGATAATCCCTAGACAAACAGAATAATAATGTTTTTAAAAAGGAGTGGAGTTTAAATTAATAATCATGAAGCAGACACTGCTGTACCTTTGATAGAGGAGATGGAGAGGTAACTACACATAGAAATATGGGGCTTGAATTTCAATATCTATACTGCACAAGGCAAATATTCAGAACTCTTCATGAAAAAAAATTCTTCAATAAAGACTGAACCATAGAAATTTTAAGCTTCAATGACAGGGAGCATTAAATATCTGCCCTTTCATGTAGAGTTTTTAATTTATTAAGTTATTTTATTTTAAAATTTTTCTTAATTTTTATATTTGTTTTTGTACTCTTTCTATTGCCTTTCCGCTTACTTCTTTCCCTCAAATCACTTTTTCTCTTTTCTCCTGCTGCTAGCCAACTTCTTTAGATTCTTCTTTCATGCTTCCTAAGATCTAATAACTCTATATCCTCACCTCCTACCTCCTTAACATCTCATCCTAAACCCCTCCCCAGTTCTCTCTTTGTCCACATCAGACACTATAGACCCATTTGCAAACCTACTGTTTATATGGTAGATAATAATTGAATTCACCATTTCTATATATTGTGACAAAACTGTAAATGTCTTAATATGAACTATTTGGTTTAAGGCTGTGTATTGTTTGTATTGGGCACTTTTAATATCGATCTCCCCCTTATTAGAAACCTGCAGGTACACTATAAGCCTATAGGGTAAAAAATGTAACACCTTGGATCCGCAGTGCTAGAAGGGAAGACACATGAACAATATGAAAAATACAAGGAAAGAAAATGCCCCAAACAAACCAAGATACTACATTATTAGAATCCATGGCCAGCACAGCAAGAGAAATTACAGAGAAGGAGTTCAGGATGTACATAATTAAGGTGTTCTGTGAATTAAAGGGTGATATAAGAGAGCAAATACAGGTGCAAAAGATCATTTTGATAAAGAGCTACATAAGTAAATATAGGAAGCAAAAGATTACTTCAATAAAAAATAGAGGTTCAGAAAACAAACAAACAAACAAACAGAAATCCTTGAAATGAAAGACATACTAAACCAAATTAAAAACTCAATAGAAAGTACTACCAACAGATTAGATCACTTGGAAGACAAACTTCAGAAAATGAAGACAATATATGTAAACATACATAATCTTGAAAATAAAGTTGACCACAAGTGAAGATATAAGAAACCATGAGCAGAACATTCAAGAATTATGGGATAACATAAAAAGACAAAATTTAAGAGTTAGTGGGATAGAGGAAGGCATAGAGTTCCAAACCAAAGGAATGAACAGTCTACTCAAAAACTAATATCAAAAAATTTCTCAATCTTAGAGAATGAATTGGAAAATAAAATAAGAGAGGTTTACAGGTTCAATTGTACAAAATCACAGCAGATCTACAGTAAGGGACATTATAATGAAAATGCCTACCATACAGAATATAGAGATAATTTTAATAACCACAAGAGAAAGGAATCAGATTACATATAGGGGGAAACCAATTAGGATCTCTACAGATTTCTCAATTCAGACCCTGAAATCTAGAAGATCCTTGAACAAAATATACCAAGCTCTGAAAGAAAATGGTGCCAACCAAGAATTATATACAGTAAAATTAAGTATTAGATTTGATGACAAAATAAAAACCTTCCATGATAAACAAAAGTTAAAAGAATTTATAATTAAAAAGCCTGCAATACAGAACATCCATGGCAAAATATTTCATGATGAGGAAATGAAAAACAACAAAGAGAATCAGCAAAGGGAGGCATTACAATAAAGGAAAAACCAATCAAAGGAGAAACCAAGTCAAGTGAAATACCAAAAATAAACCAAAATGGCAGGGAATACAAATCATGTCTCAATAATAATCCCAAATGTTATACAGCCTAACCTCATCAATCAAAAGACATAGACTGGCAGATTGGATTTAAAAACAAAAACAAACAAACAACAACAACAAAAAACCACCCAACAATATGCTGCCTTCAAGAGACTCATCTCTTAGGAAAAGACATCCACAAACCAAAGGTAAAAGGTTGGGAAAAAAACACACCACTCACATGGAATGGGGAAACAAACAGGGGTTTCTATCCTCTTATCAAATAAAGTAGACTTCAAGCCAAGGTTAATCAAAAGGGATAAAGAAGGATATTACATACTGCTTCAAGGAACCATACATCAAGACATAACAATTATAAATATATATGCCCCAAACAATGGAGCATCTACATTCATAAAACAAACTCTTCTCGAGTTCAAGAGTCAAATAGACCACAACAAAATAATTCTGGGTGACTTTAATACACCTCTTTCACCACTGGATAGATATTCAAAATAAAAGCTAAACAAAGAAACTATAGAACCCAATAATACAATCAATAACATAGACTTAACTGACATATATATAATATTCATGCATCAACAAATGAATACACTTTCTTTTCCGCAGCACACGGAGGCTTCTCTAAAACAGACCATATATTATGTCACAAAGCAACTCTTAGTAAATATAAAAAAGTAGAAATAGTACCCTGCATTCTATCCGATCATAATGGAATGAAATTAGAAATCATTGATAAAATAATAAATAAAACCCACTCCAATACCTGGAGACTAAATAATATGCTCCTAATGAATGATGGATTGCAGAAGACATCAAGAAGGAGATTAAAAAAATCTTAGAGATAAATGAGAACACTGATACAACATATCAAAATCTCTGGGACACTCTGAAGGCAGCTCTAAGAGGAAAGTTCATTGCATTGAGTTCATTCCCTAAAAGAAAAAAAAAAAGTCAACAAATAACTGACTTAACATTACATCTCAAAGCCCTAGAAAAAGAAGGACAAATCAACATAAAAAAATCAGTAGAAGACAGGAAATAATTAAAATCAGAGCTGAACTCAATAAAATTGAAACAAAAGAAATAATTGAAAAAATTGACAAAACAAAGAGTTGGTTCTTTGAAAACATAAATAAAAATTGATAAACCCTTAACCATGTTAACAAAGATAAGGAGAGAGAAAACTCAAGTTACTAAAATCTGTTATGAAGAAAGATATATCACAACAGACACTACAGAAACATAGAAGATAATTAGAAATTATTTTGAAAAGTCATACTCCAATAAAATAGAAAATATCAAAGACATCAAAAATTTCTAGAATCATATGATTTATCCAAACTGAAGAAAGACAATAAACATCAGTTAAACAGATCAATTTCAAGCAATGAAATAGAAGGCACTATCAGAAGTCTACCAACCAAGAAAAGGCCAGGCTGGATACACAGCTGAGTTCTATAAGACCTTCAAAGAAGAACTAATACCAATACTTCCCAAATTATTCCAAGAAAAAGAAGGAACACTTCCAAACTCATTATATGAGGTCAATATCACCCTGATTCCAAAACCAGGCAAAGACACATCAAAAAAGACAACTTCACACCAACATCTCTAATGAACATAGATGCAAATTTTATTAATAAAATTCTGGAAAATTGAATACAAAAACAAATCAAAAAGATTGTGTACTATGATAAAGGGGTTTATTCCAGGGATGCAAGGTTGGTTTAACATATGGAAATCAATAAATGTAATTCATCACATAAACAGGCTTAAATATAAGAATCATATGATTATCTCAACAGATGCAGAAAAAGCATTCAACAAAATACATCACCCCTTCATGTTCAAAACACTAGAAAAACTAGGGATAATAGGAACACACCTCAACATTGTAAAAGCTATGTATGCTAAGCCCAAGGCCAACATCATTCTAAATGAAGAAAAATTGAAAGCATTCCTTCTAAAAATTGGAACAAGACAGGGATGCCCTCTTTCACCCCTTCTGTTTAACATAGTTCTTGAAACTTAAGCCAGAACAATTAGACAAAAGAAATAAAAGGGATATGGATAGGAAAAGAAGAATATAAGGATTCTGGCTGTGGAAAAGTACAGGACAGTATTTCTCTGGTAAGCAAACTCTGGGGGGTAATAGGCACCCTGTTCTCCACACTTAGAATATTCTGCAGTTTTCTCCAGGAACCCATAAGGTAACAAATATATGTGCAATGCCTAGCTACTATGGCAATGCCCTGCATGAGGAGGCTGTGTGCTAGTCTTATGAGCCTCAAACTTGATCTCAGGCACTCAGCTCCTGGGCATTCTCTTGTTAGACAACCTCAATGTTTCACAAAGCTCTGCTGAGCCTGAACCTGTCCAATAACAGTAACTTTATACAATGAACTTTCTTGAGGGCTTCACAAAGCTCCTAACATAGCACATTGCAACTATAGTATGTAACTGAGAAACAAGCGGCATAATGTTGCTAACTCTGTAACCTGCCTAATGACACAGTGAACAATAATGTACTATTGATGCCAGAGACCTAGTATAACCTACTGATATAAGTAAGGCTGGCAGCTTGGACAAGGGCTTTCTGCCTTTCTGCTCTTCTGTCATACTGCTATTCTGCCACTTTGTCACTGAACCTTGCTTCTGTCTCCTTTTGATTTTTTTTTTAACAGAAGAACTTAAACTATCACTATTTGCTAACAGCATGATTCTATACCTAGAGGATCCAAAAAATTCCACCAGAAAGCTTCTAAAACTAATAAATGAATTTAGCAAAGTAGCAAGATTTAAAACCAAGATCCATAAATCAAAGGCATTTCTGTACATCAGTGACAAATCCTCTAAAAGAGTAACAGAAAACTACCGCATTTACAATAGTCTCAAAAAAATATTCAGGAATTAACTTAGTGAAAGAGTTGAAAGATCTCTACAATGCAAACTACAGAATACTAAAGAAAGAAATTATAAAGGACCTTAGAAGATGAAAAGATCTCCCTTGTTCTTGGATAGGCAGAATTAATATTGTCAAGAAAACCATACTACCAAAAGCACTGTACAAATTTAATACAATTCCAATCAAAATCCAAATGACATTACTCATAGAAATACAGAAAGAAATCATGAAATTCATTTGGGAAAATAAGAGACCCAGAATAGCTAAAGCAATCCTTAGCAAGAAGAGTGAAGCAGGTGGCATCACTATACCAGAATTTAAACTATACTACAGAGAAATAGTTAACAAAAACAGCATATTATTGTCACCAAAATAGACTTGTAGACTAATGGTACAGAATAGAGAATACAGAGACAAACTCACATAAATACAGTCATCTCATACAAGAAAAGGTGCCAAAATCTTACACTGGAGAAAGATAGCCTCTTGAACAAATGGTGCTGTGAAAACAGGAAATCCATATGCAGCCAAATGAAATTAAATCCTTATTGCTCATGCACAAAACTCAACTCAAAGTGGACCAAGGACTGATTAATTAAACCAGAAACCCTATGCCTAATAGAAGAAAAAGTATTCCCAAATCTTCATCATGTTGGATTAGGCCCTGTCTTCCTTAACAAGACTCCTATAGTGCAAGAAATAAACTCAAGAATCAATAAATGGGATGGATTCAAACTGAAAAGCTTCTTCTCAGAAAAAGAAACAATCAGTGAGGTGAGCAGAGAGCCTATGGAAAATGGGAGCAAATTTTTTACCACAGACACATCAGATAGAGCACTAATCTCTAGGATTATAAAGAGCTCAAAAAATGTAATACTAAAAAGAGAAATAACCCAATCAATAAGTGGGCCAAGGAATTGAACAGACACTTCTCAGAAGTTGACATACAATCAACAACAAATATATGAAAAGATGTTCAACATCTGTAACAAATAGGGAAATGCAAAACAAAACTACTCTAAGATTTCATCTACTCCAGTCAGAATGGCTGCTACTAAGAATACAAACAACAATAAGTGTTGGCGAGGATGGGAGAAAAAAAGGCACATTCGTACATTGTTGGTGGGATTGCAAATTGGTGCAACCAATCTGGAAAGCATATGGAGATTCCTTGGAAAACTTGGAATGTAACTACCATTTGACCCAGCTATTCCACTCCTCGGTCTATATCCAAAGGACTTAAAAATAACATACTACAGTGACACAGCCGTGTTTATAGCAGCACAATTCACAATAACTAAATTGTGGAACCAATCTAGATGCCCTTCAATAGATGAATGGATAAAGAACACACACACACACACACACACACACAGGAATATTCAGCATTAAAAGAGAATAAAATCATTTGCATTTGCAGATAAATGGATGAAGCTGGAGAATATCATGTTAACTGAAGTAGCCAATCCTAAAAGCTCAAAGGCCAAATGTTTTCTCTGATATGTGAATGCTGAAAAATAATGGGGGTGGAAGGGAGCATGGGAGGAATGGAAGAACTTTGGATAGGGCAAAAGGGAGGGGGAAGGGAGGGAGCACAGGGGTAGAAAAGATGGTAGAATGAGATGGACATCATTACCCTAAGTACATGTATGAAGACACAAATGGTGTGAATATACTTTGTGTACAACCAGAGAAATGATTGTGCTATATATGTGTGTTATGAATTGAAATGCATTCGGCTGTCATGTATAACAAATTAGAATAAAGAAATAAATTTTAAAAATAAAAAAATAAATATAAGCAATGTGAATTTATAATTTTCCCAATGAGCCTTTCTAACCTGGAATTTAATTCTGAAGGATTAATGAATCTCCCAAAGAGACTAACATGCCAATATTGCAGTTTATTCTATGGAAGTGCATCCTATTTGACCAAAAGAAAGCAAAAGTTTGAAAAAAAATTCTCTTTTAATTTTTGTCTTTCAAAATAGAAACTCCTGGGATGAAGCCTGACTCAGAGGTATACTCCTATAACCCCAGTTACAAGGGAAGCTGAGACAGGAGGATTCTTTGAGCCCAGGATTTCAAGGTACCTTGGGCAACATAGCAAGTTCTAACTAGGTGATCCCTACAATCCAAAATGGTAAATTTGGGACAAAAATTACTTTATGAAAATCTTCCTTGTGGAAGATTTCACTGCTTTTAAAAAATGAGCTTACCCTTTCATCAGGGATAAGAATGAAGAAGTGAAGCAGTGACTATTTCTTACCTCTATTCCCAGGTTCTGTGTGCTGGTAGCAACCTCTGGTCCCCACTGAGATTGGGTCTGAAACCTGGAAACCCTGGAAATGGATCTAGGATTTTTTTTTTTTTTTTTTTTTTTGGTGCTAGGGATTGAACCCAGGGCCTCATGCATGCTAAGCAGATGCTCAGCCACCAAGCTACAGTTTTAGTCCATAATCTGGATATTTCAAAACCAAGTTAACATGAGCAGTGTCAGATTCGCATAAATAAATAAGCACTTCAAAGTGCTAAAATCACTGTTCATTCACATGCAACAGTTGGTCAGGAAGCATTTGTTTATCATTTTTTATGAATCATTACATTTCCAAATGCTTCTACAAAATTACTTTTATTAAAACCAATTAACCACTCACTAGATTTTAGTTTTGATCCCAGATAACCTTTATATTATATTCATCTTTTTTCTTTTGCTGAAGATTAACCTATTCCATAAATTCAGATATAAAGGAGAAATATCTAAACAATTTGTAAAAGTGCACCTTTTGAGTGCCATTTCCTCTCATATGCTTTTGTGCAGATGAAACAAACTTTATCATCCCTTTCAGAGATTTCTTTCCTAACAGCAGACTTATCCCACTTACTTCCAATTCTTTCACATTGGATGAATTTCTCATTACTTGATCTCACTGATCTTGTTCATCTCTCATTTTCTGTATTTTTTTTCGTCTGTAGTTTACTGGATTTTTTTTTTTTCAGATAGCTCTGACCTTGGAGTGTTTTATATTCCTCTGGATAAGAGTGCAGACAAGCATCTGCTTCTGCCGTTGCTAATGCCAAGGTTATTTGTCAAGAACAGAACACAGGTTTCTCAACATTTTGCAAATAAATGACTCTTAATAAAAACATTTCATGGGAATGAGAATATTTTGCAGTTAAAAAAATATAGAAAACATATTCACTCTTTGTGGGTATGAAAGATATTCATACATTATATATTTGTTTGTTGGATGAGAACAAAATCTTTATCTCTCACCTGTCTGCATTAGATCTTACAAAAATTTCACAATGGTGTCTGAAACAACAATAACATTCATCATTCAGTTTAGTAGCACAAATGTCTATAGGAAGTAAGCAACACTTTTTCTTTTCATCTGTCTTCATTTTAATGCACTTCCCAAATTCATGCACCTCCAGGGTTACTTATACTTTATCATTGATGTAAGTAACATAGTGTGAGACTTATTTCAGGAGGATAGATAGGGAGGTAACCCCTGTCTGGAGGTGAAAAGAAAAAGACATTATGTACATCAGTTTTAATGCTTAAAACGACACTTCCCATATTTAAGAAAATCTATGGCCACACTTGTTTCTCATATAGATGGTGAGATTGAAGGGGCTTGGATCAAATGCTTTGCATGTATGATCCCATTACATCTGCATGAAAACACCTGTTAGAAAGGTATTATTTGTTTTTTATATACAAGAAAGTTAAAGAAGGTTTATAAAGGTTAATTTGTTCAAGGTTATATGTTTAATAAATTGGAATACCTGACCTTGAATCCAGGAGGTCTAACTGCAGAGCTCTTCCTTTGAATGTTATATTGTTTTGTGTCTCTTGGAAGCTTATGTCAAGTGAAAATAAAGCTTTTTGACAATTTCTAGAAAAAAATGCTACCACATTTTATATTGAAGATAGAAGTCATGGGCTCCAAGTTACTATATACAAAATGATGATATTTTTCAAACTGATTGCTCTAATTATTCTCATCAAAATTCATGTTTAGCAATATCCTTAGGTTTTATTTGGTGTTATAATTAAGTTAAAATGTAATTAACTGTACTGCTTTATCTCTAATGGGACTAAATTTTTCCTTGCCCTTGGTAGTTTGTTAGTCCTTCCTTTCACTGACTACAGACAACTACCTTAATAAATGAACATATTTATCAATGCAAAACTTTATGGTTTTTTTACTCTGTTTTGGAAAGAATGAGTTGAGGCAAAATTAATCTCTTTCCTTTTAAAAGTTTATTCCACCAAATACAAAGCAATGTGGTGCTTGAGATTTTGATCGTACAGAAAATGGAAACTGGAGACAGGTTAAATGAATTGTAGGGAATAAGGTGTAATTTATATTAAAAAAAATCGGTCTGAATTTTTATTGCTCAGTTTCAAGGACATAAATCATTATTTGATTAAGACTATGATTGCTCTGTGTGTAGCTGTCTTTTTTATATTCAAAGCTAGGCATTAGCAGGTGTCCAAGCAAACCCTTCAGTGCTTTTTTGGGCAAATTGAAATGCTGAGAACTAGGAGAGTTGCCTGAAGAAATTTGAATTTGAGATGGTTGAGCATCTGCACAGAATCTGAGAGAGATTTTGGCTTTCACTTATAAGCTTATTTATTAGGTAAAGAGGAAACGTTTCTTGTTTTATAATGTACATTAAGTCCTTTGAATGACATAAAAAGGGGGAATTTTCTCTCTTGGAGACAAAATTGGAAATCCTCTCTTCTGATTAGGGATTGGAAGCAAAAATCAAAACAAAACTGCACCATGTATCTTTTTTGTGAGTTATGCAGGCATCATGGTGGATACAGAAATAAGTATAAGTTAGGTACAATGATATGTGAGAAGATCTGAAGCTGTCACTAACTGGGGGTTAACATGGGTCATAGTTTCATCCTCCAGGCACAGTGAGATGATTGTTTTGGTCTATCTCTTCTAATAATCGGTATTGGTGTTGAGCTCTTAGGAGGCCATAGAATAGCTGCAAATTGATTGACAAATCAGATGTAGGAGTACCTGAGGCCTGCTAGCCAATACAAGGGAAAAAGGAATACAGGCCTTATTTAGTTAGTGAAGAAAATAAAAATGCTACTGAGGAAGAGAGGATTCTACATTTCATATATTAATGGCCAGTTCTTGAGCTGAACATTTCCATGATCTCTATCAGGGCTTTTATGCGTTAGGTGATGGTCTTCAGAGTAAATCTAAGCCATAGAATTCTAAAAGTATCCAGATAATAAGATCTAAATAGAAACCTAACTTCAATGGTTCTTAACATACTTTATAAATTATTCTACAGCTATAGGGTGGAGTAATGGGTTAAATTCTGTCCCCTTCAAAAAGAGAATTCTGTCCCTTTCAAAAGGATGTGTTGAAATACATACTCCTGACACCTGTGAATGTGATCCTGAATAAGGTCTGCATAAATTTAATTGATTTAATTTGAGTTATTGAGATGGATCTTAATCCAAAATGACTGGTGTTAAGAAGTGGGAAATTTGGATATAGATACAGACAAATGGGGAAATGAGTAAAGATGGAATCAGACACTGGAGTGATCTGTTTCCAAACCAAAGGGTACTGAAGATTGATGACCATCACCAAAAGCTAGGAAAGATACTTAGAAAAAAAATCTCCCGCAGAAACAATCAATACTGCTGACACCTTGATGTCAGACTTCTAGCCTCTAGGACTGTGAAAGAATAAAATTCTATTGTTTCAAGCAACCCAGTTTGTAGTTATTTATTATGGCAGTCCTAGGAAACTAATGCAAATAGGAAACTTCCTATGAGTCATGTTGTCTCATGTGATGGACCAAAAACATATCAGTAACAGAAATGAGCTCAGGTACTTAGCTAAAGCTGAGCATTATGACTGTGAGCTTAATGTTCCCACTGACTGCTAGGAGGGGTGTCCTCTTATTCCCCCTGTATTTAGAAACAGGTCAAAAGTCCCCACAATGTCCATAGCTTATGAAATTTGCAAGACCCTCTGGTTTCTACTCTCATAGTGAAAAATATTATAAGGGTTAATTATTTCAATATTAAAAGATATAAATCATGCCTATGATTTTGTATTCGAGTATATATGTATAGGTGTATCTGTGAAGTTAAATAATGACAAATCTCAAGGAGTTTTATTAAGGCTTAGTAGTTTTCCTACCAATTATAAGACATCATATTTCTCTTACACCAATATGTGATGGCAATTATATGATATATCCTCTGCTATGTCTTCCATGTTCACTTTTCCCAATCATACTGGGGGAATTATTGGTAGATCAAATCTATCTAAATTAGTTAAAAAAATGCAAAATGAATAACAACTAATTGGCCGACCAGGTGTATGATTATGAGCTGGCACTGTGTCAGGTACTTGAAAGAACTAAACAATGCTAAGGCATAGTCTCTGTCTTCCAGGTATTGAAAATGGGATAGAAAGTAGGGATCAAGAGTGTTAGACCTGGAGTCTGGCTTCCCTGACTTTAGTCTTACCTTCACTCATACTCTTTCTAAAATGCTGGATAAATTACTCTCTCTATGCTTTATTTTTTTTTTTTGATTTATGAATAAGGACAAGGTACTAAGTTTTACTTGAATAAGAATAAGAAATTTTGAAGTCTATTGCATAGTAAATAAAGTCAATAATAACATTGCATATAATAACTAAAAGTAACTTTGAATGTCTTACTATAAAAAATGAAAAATAAGTAAGATCGTGGCAGTATTAGTTAGCAAGATTTAATCAGTATACCTTGCATTACAAATATCAAATCATCACATTTTATTCCTTATAATTTATCAAAGTAATATAAATTTTAAAAATAAAACAATGATAGTAACTACCTATTATAACAAAGGAACCATTTATGCTTGTATTAATCAGATCTCTATAGAGAAACAGAACTTATAGAAAATATTTATATATATAGATGTATAGCATAAATATATGTATATATGTGTGTATATATATTAGGAGAGATACAGTGATTGTTATAAACTATAGTTTTATATGTATGAATGTATTATTTGTTTGTTCATTAACTCATTTTAAGGCATTGGCCTACACTATTATGTCAACTAACAAATCCAAATCTGCAGAATGAGTTGGCAGGCCAGAGACCCAGGAATAGTTAATACTACAATTGGCAGGTGAAGTCGATAGGCAGTTTGTTGTAGAACCAGAAAAAGCCAACACCACAGATAAAGCCCAAAGAAGGTCTGCTGTAGAATTCTCTCTTACTTGGGGGAGGCTCATTCTTTTTGTTCTTTTCAGGCCTTCAGTGGATTGGATGAGGCCCACTGATTCCATGTAGGACAAACTGGTTTTACTTAAAAGTGTACTTCTTAAATGTTAACATCACCCCCCCCCAAAAAAAAAAATTCCCGCAAGAATTCCCAGAGTAATATTTGACAAACCATCTGGGGACTCTGTGACTCAGTCAAGTTGACACATACAATACAAAAAAAAATTCAACATTAAGTGAAATGTTTGACTTAGAGTAATTAATAAATATTGTATATTATTATGTTACTGGTATGATTACTTATAAAATTGGTTTGAGAAACAGTACAAACCCTTATGAAAAATAATTAGAGATGACTCTTGGGAGCAGAGGCTAAAAAACTTACTGTACCACTCTGGAATAGATAGACCTTGTTACCTGCTGGTCTTTGTTATTTCAATCTTGGTAAGTGGGAAGGAACTAATATCATGAGCAAGAGAGGAAGGCTTACCGGTGAGTAGAGTAGATAAAGCAGTCTTTCCAATTAATATTTTATTAAAAAATAACTGGATAGAAAGAAAACCTGGAAATTTTCTTTTCTTAAAACTTTTCATTTGACAGTGGTTTTAAAAGGATTTCAGGGAAAATTGTGTAAAAGTAAACAGAACAGTAATATTTAAGCCACCCCATGTCAGCTGTGGTAGACAGAATAATGACCCCCTAAAGATATCTACATCCTAATCCTTAGATACACTGAACACGTTACCTTACATGGCAAAAGGGACTTTGCAGATGTGATTAAATCAAGGATCTGACATGGATATAGCATCTTGGATCATCTAAGTGAACAAAATCTGATCACATAGGTGCTTAAAAGCAGAACATTTTTTCCCTACTATGGTCAGAGGGATATGTGACTACAGAAAATCATCATGCGAAGATGCTGGAATGGAAGACGGAATAGGGCAGTCATGGGCCAAGGAATGTGGGTGGCTTTTAGAAGCTGGATGAAGCAAGAAAATGGATTCTCTCCTAAAGCTTCCAGAAAGGAATGCATCTCTGTTGTCATCTTGATTTTTGCCCACTGAGACCTGTGTCAGACTTCTGACCTACATAACTATAAATAACAAATCTGTGTTGTTCCAAGCCTCTAAATTTGTGGTAAATTGTAACAGCAGCAATAGAAAGTAGCTATTGCACATTATCAAAACGAGGTATAAGGAGAGGAAAATTTTCATCTCTTTTCTGCCCTATGTTCTTTTTCTTTTGTTCCTTTAGTTGTGTTTTTAAAGCATGGGAAAAAATATTCTTTTCTGCCTAGGATATAGCAACAGACACTGAAAATATCCCCTGTCTGACAAAACTAAAATAGACAAAACAAACCAGCCAATATATAAAAAAGCTGTTTTCAAGACACTGACATAGAAGGACAATGATCCCTAAAGGAAACAAAGTGAATTTAGTCTTTTCTTAGTTTACAACCCCCAGGTTGCAGTACAGGATGGGGAGCCCAGGTAAGGCCCAATGGACTCCTTGTGTTGAGAAATTAGAAAGGAGGGTCTGGAGAGATTGAAGAGGTTAGAGTCCTCAGGACAGGGTAGAGAGCTGCAGAAGGTTCGACCCCTGGAGATCTGGAGATGGCTCCCTGGAGTGTTTAGACCATGTGTTGTGAAATAATTATCTAAGACTAAGGAAATGGTCATCTGAAAGATTTGAGAGAAGAGTGCCTGAAACTCACACTGAGTTGCAAATAGTTCCACCAAACAGACTGAAAAAAAAAAAAAAAAAAAAAAAAACTTATAATTTAAGGAAGAATTTGCCTGAGAAATAGGAAATTATTATCCATAGAGGTAGTATAGAAAAGAAAGACCAAGGAAGCTTACATTATTTTCATGTAATTTAAGTGTATCCCAGAATAAAGCATCAAACAAGGGAGTCTGCCCTTAAAGGGGATGGTGGAATCCTGGTCTCTTCTTGTATCTCTTTTGCATCCTGGCCATGAAGTGAACAGTTTTTCTCCATCATATGCTCCCACCACGATGTGTGCCTCACCATGGGCCTAAAATCAATGGACCAACCAATCCTGGTTGGAAACCTCTAAAACCATAGGACTTAATAAAACTTTAGTCTTTGTAAATTTATTATTTCAGGAATTTTGTTGCAGTAAGAGAAAGTGATTAAAATGAAAGTATAAAGTCAGCTAGGGTATAGAAAATATCTATTTTGTAAATTTTTCAATATCTATTTTTCAATTTGACTTATTTGACATTTAAAGAATATTCTATGCAACATCAGAAGACCATGTACATGGAATATTTACCAAGAGAAACCATGTTCTCAGTCATAAAGCTAGTCTCATCATATGTAAATGATTCAAGTAAATAAAGTATTTTTCGGATTTAAATTATCATGACTAGAAAGAAAGATAGCTACAAAACCCCCAAATACAGAAAAAAAAAACCCAAAGAACACATATACAAATAAACCATGGATCAAAGAAGAAATCAAAATGGAAATTAGAAGGTATTTTAAACTGAATAAAAGTGAAAACATCTAATATCTAAAAGTGAGTGATGTCTTTAAACAGTATTTAAAGACACAGTGTTCTCAAGTCTGCCTGAAGAAATTTTTAAAAACAGAACAATTTCAGCTCAAAGAAGCTGAATATAAGAATAAAGACCCATGTGAATATCAATGAAATAAAAATAAATGAGAGAGAAATTAAATAACCCCAAAATAAAATCAATAAACGAGAAATTAAATAACCCCAAAGAAGATCAACTCTAGCCATACTGACTAGGTAATAAAGAGAAGAAAAAGGAGGAGAAGTAGAAGGAGAAGAAGAAGGAGGAGGAGGAGAAGGAGAAGGAGGAGGGAAGAAGAGGAGGAGAAGACAAAAAAAGAAGGATGTTTACAGTTTACACTTACCAGCTTATTCAATATTGTGGAAAGTTCTGGCTGGTATTTTGGGGAAAAAAATGCAAAATGAAAATAAAGTGAAATTGTCTTTATTTGTAGGTAGGGTCAGTCTATGTAGGAAATTTGATGGAATCTACAAAAAAACTTTACTAGAAATAAAAAGTTTGAGGAGAGTGTAGAAAGTAAGTTCAATAATCAAAAAAATTGATTGTATTTTTATGGTAACAATAAATAATCAGAAATTGACATAAGGAGTACCACTTGCAATAGCATCAACACATAAAAAATGCTTAAGCATAAATCTGACAAAAGATATGAAAGATCCATTTACTGATAACTATAAAATGTTGATGAAGAAATTAAAGATTACCTAAAATAATGCCAAAATATATCTTCAAATGCCAGTTCTCAAATTCATGAACAAATTAAATGTAATATCTATCAAAATCTCAGTTAGGTATGTTTGCAGAAACTGACAATCTGATTTTAAAACTCATAGGAGACAAACAACCTAGAATAGTCACAATAAGTTTGAGAAAAAACAAATTTAGAGTAATATAACCTGGGTTAAATACTTCTCATGAAAGCACACAAATTGAATAGTGTGGTATTGCCATAAAGACAGATAAATAAATCAATGGAAAAGAAGAGTCTGGAACCAGACCAACACATATGTGGATAATGGATTTTTAACAAAGGTGAAATAACAATTCCATGGAGAAAGGATAATCTTTTCAACAGTTAGTGATGGAACAACTGTATATCTCTAGTGTGAAAAGCAAAGCAAAACAAAACAACAGTTTGATCTATACTACATCCCATCATATGCAAAATTAACTTAAAAGAAACCTAAACGTCAAGAGTAAAGTGATAATAATTATTGATATAACCACAGCAAAAATCTTTATGACCCTGCATTAGTAAAAGAAATCTTAGATTGCCAAAAGCACAGGAGAAAGTTAATAAATTTTATTAATTTTATTAATAAATTAATAAATTTGAGTTTGTCTTAATTTAAAAATATTTTCTTGAATAGATTGTTTTGAAGAATGAAAGAACTATCAGTATACTGTGAGAAAATAGAAGAACTTACCTAAAATATGTAAAGAACCTTCAAAACTCAATAATTATTTTAAAAATTCCAACCCAATAAAAATATTCAAAAGATCTGAAGAGACACTCCACAAAAGAAGATTTACAAGTGCTGAAGTCTGGCTGGGCACAAAAACACGAGCCACTCAAGCAGGAACAAACTTTATTTTTGAAACAGCCGCCAATACCCCATATGCGCCCGGGAAGATTGCGGATACACACGCACGCACAGCGTTCTCCCGGAACCCCAGAAAGAGTTCCTCCCCCGGAATTCCCTCCTACTGCACTTCCCCAACCAATGGGAACTCTCCAGGAGTCCCGCAGCAGGCAGAGGTGAACAGCAGGAGTCCTATATCCATATGAATGTAAATCTTAACATAATCATATCATCTCAATGGCTAGCTGGCATCACCTTTCAACCAAAAATGCCATGCATCATATTACTTGGCTGTGGCTCTTAGCATACAAGTGGTAAGTAAGCACATGAAAAGATGCTCACTCATTAATTATGAGGCAAGGGTAGGTTAAGACCACATGACAGATGTTACTCTAGACATTGTAAAAATGACTAGAATTTCAGACTTATCATACCAAGTCTGGGCAAGCATGTAGTGAAAGGAACTAGGGTACCCATACATTGATGGTAGGTATGTCAAATGATTGTTCCAATTTGGAAAACAGTTTGGATGAATCTTTAAAAGATAGACAACTACCATATGAGCCAATCTTTCCATTCCTACGCATTAACCCAAGATAATTACTCAACGATTTGTAATCCGATTTATCTGTGATAACCAGAAGCTGAAAGAAATCCAAATGTCTCCCAATATGTAGAGGGATAAAGTAGTGCTGTTATACCCATACAATGTAATACCACTGAGCAATAACAAGAAATGAACTGCTGAAAAGAATTAAAATGGATGAATTTTAAAATAATTATGCTTAGGGAAAGAAGCCAGACCAAAAAAAGAAATCATATACTTTATAATTCTGTTTATATGTAAATCTAGAAAATGCATACTAACCTATAGTGACATGGACCCACATTTACTGGAACAGGGAAATGGGGGAAGGAAATTACACATTTGTGAATGATGACTATAAACATTATGCTGACCATAGAAATGAGATTTACTGTTGTGTACATATGTCACTTAATATAGCCTGTGAGGAATAAGTGCATAGAAGTGTATACATGGAAATTCCCCAAATGTGATGCAAACTATATGCTTGCAAGTCTTTTTTTTTTTTTTTTTTTTTTTTTTTTTTTTAGAGAGAGAGAGAGAGAATTTTTTTTTTTTTTAATATTTATTATTTTTTAGTTCTCGGCGGACACAACATCTTTGTTGGTATGTGGTGCTGAGGATCGAACCCCGGCCGCACGCATGTCAGGCGAGCGCGCTACCGCTTGAGCCACATCCCCAGCCCGCTTGCAAGTCTTAAACATTAATACCGTGTCTGAATTGAATTATTTTCTATATCAGAGTTTTTTTTTTTTTTATTTTCAACTTACTTGCTCACAATTAGAAACTTCATTTTCATTGCTAGTGGTTTTGTTTTGCATCCTCTGCCTTTCATGAGTTTTTTGTTGGCATATTTTTTCACTCTTATTCTAACAATAAATCCTAATTCAGTGGGAGTCTACTTCTTTTGCTATCACCAGATTTCTTTGTTAATAAAAGCAATGAGTACTCCAGTGGTGTCCAGATTTAAAGATCAACCTAATTAGTATCTTTAGGATGAAGAAAATTATCACAAAACAGATGAACAGAACAACCCTGCTTTAAACAAACTCTTATTAAGGATATTTTATATAGTCAATCAGATTTTATATTAAGAAATCTAACACTTAACATGTAATAAATAATAACAGAATTGGACTCACTCTTTCAATAATAAAAATAGTTAAGTACTAGGAGACTTTTGATTGTATTGTACAGTATAGAATAAAAACTATTTCTTAATCCTAGTTCTTAGATTTATTCATTATTTGTGGCTAATGAAAGAACAAAATAATCTACTAAATTCTGTCTGCTAATAGGTAGCACAACTTGGACTCCTTTAAGGATATGTAAAATATTTTAGTCTTCTTAAATTATTCAGAGATGTTAGAGTTGGGAGAGAAGTGGATTATGGGAGCAAGGAGAATTATCAAGTGAAACTCAAATAATCCATTCTTCATATTCTGTTTTTGCTTTCAAATATGGAAAGGAGATAGAAACTAGAGAAATCCAGAATAAGACAGCATAATTGTAGTAATTCACCCACTTAGGAAGGCCTGTGTTGGTGGCACAAAATAGTGTAGCAATTTCCTTTCCATTAAATGAAAGAGAAGAGAAATGGAAAGAGTAGTACTTAATACAGGTTAAGAGTGGCTAGAGTCAAATAGCATTTCATCAGTGCCCTGTAATCAGATCTTTCATTCCTCATGTGTAGTCAAACATATAAAAAAAGGAAATGTTCATGTAAATTTAGTTTCACGAACTGTTTTGTAGTTTGTAGGGCATGTCTGCTGAAATACTTAAGTGGCACAGCAGTTCTCTTTGGTTGGACTCAATCTCAGCAGCTGACATTAGATGTACGAAGGGAAAGGGGCAGAGTCCACTATTGTTATCAACATCGTGGACACTTGAAGTAATGTGGAAGTGCTATTTTTAGATAGAAACTCATGAATGTTCCAGTATTTGTGGTTGATTGCTTTAGAATATTGTGATTTATCATTTCCTTGTTGCTAATAAAATTTCTTTTCTTTTAGAATTGCTTGTGGCTATTATATTCTAGGTGGTAACCACTATTTCTAGACAGTTTTGTTTATTATGTGGGTGGAGAAACTATAAAAAGTGTTTCCATTTTGGGCTTTCCGTGTCACCATGGAAACCATCCCTGAGTTAAGTGTTTGTGAGTGATTTTCAGTCTTTGAGGAAACAAACTTTGAGCGAAATAAATACTCCATGACCCACATATTTCTTTATGTGTGAAAATTTCAGAGTATTTCCCTGCCCCCCAAGAGCCAGTGTGCATTTTAGTTCATTTTTGTTTCTTTAGTTCCAGATGAGCTTTTTAGTTTTGTTTTAGCTAGCACACTCACTCTTGGCAAACTCTTTTCTCTCTCAGGCAGTTACATAGTGATGCAGAGTGGCTGTCACAGCCTGTTTCCGAAGTGATCATTCTTGATCTAACATATTATTTGCTGCAGAGAGTTGCAAAGAGACAAACATCCTTTTAGCAACACATCTGGCCAAGGTGCTTGTTTATTTTTAAAACATTTTCTTAGAACCAAATTAATTTTCCTTTCATTTTATGTATTGCAAATTTTAGAAGAAGCTAAACTGGCAGAACATTTTTATATAAGAAGTATAACCAAAGTATTTGAATAAAGTATCTAAAAATATTAACTTCTTCAATTCCTGCTACTTGTTTTTATTAACAGATTTTTAAACATCTGTGCTTATTATATATACATTTAGAATTTTATACAGGAATATAGGTGGTTCTAATATTTTTGGTAGTAGTATAATAATTGCCATGTTTGAACACTAACCTTAGAAGATAATAACTTTTTATTTAAATAAAAATCTAAACAATATTCCTGTAGAGCTCTAGCAATAAAGACTGCAATCGATGAATATTTGTGTCAAATACGCCATTGTTAAACTGATAATTGCTCAATGATTCTGAGAAAAAATGTAGGTGACAAATTAATAGTTTATATTTTTAGGAAATGTTTAACTTATTTAAAGAAAAAAAATCACTTCATATTTGGGTTTTCAACAGAATTATTTTTAACCAATTAATATATTGATAATAAGCAAATCTTATACACTTTGAACAACTTCAATGGTCAGTCTATTTAGCAACTTTTCTCCAATATTTTTTTGAATTACGTGTTACTAGACAAGAAGGAATTGTACTTTTGAATGTTTTATAATTCAGATATTTTTAACAGTTTTACTGAGGTTTGATCATAACATAATTCACCTATTTAAATCAGTTTTTTTGAAGAGACATCCACACTCCCATGTTCAATTCACAATAACCAAGAAATGGTAACAACCTAAATTTCCATGAATACACGAGTGGATAAAAATATGTGCTCCATCTTCACAATGGAATATCATTTGGCCTAAAAAGAATGAAATTCTATCATGTATGACAATGTGAATGGAACTGGAAATCATGTTAAGTAAAATAGACCAGGCTCAGAAAGAAAAGTATGATATGTTCTCACTCACATAAGAATTCTAAAAAGCTGATCTCATAAAAGTTGAGGGTAGAATGGTGGTTACCAGAGGCCGAGGAGAGTAGAATGTAGGCAGGGATAGGAAAAAGGTCAATCAACAGGAACTAAATTAGATGGGAGCAAGAAATTTGGGTGTGGTGCTGCACAATAGGGTGACTATACATAATTACAATGTACTGTACAGTTAAAAAATCTAGAAGAAAGGATTTTGAATATGTTCACCCTGAATGACAGACTTTGGAGAAGATGGATATGTTTATCCTGATTAAAACATTATGTAATGTATACATATATTGAAAAATCACATGGGGACCCATAAATATGTGCAATGTTAATGTGTTGATTAAAAATGTTAAAAGAAAAATAAGGTGTGCAATGCAGTGGTTTTTTAGTAGATTCATAGATTGGAGTAACCAAATAATTTCAGAAAGATTTCATCACTCCAACAGGAAGCCATATACTCCTTAGAAGTCACTCAAAATTCTTCATTACTCCAGACCTAGGCAATCATTAATCTACTTATTGTCTATATAAATGTACCTCTTCTGAAATTTTATATAAAAGGAATCATGCAATAGGTAGTTTTTTGTGACTAGTTTCTTTAATGTAACATAATGCTTTTAATGTTCTCCATATTGTGTTAGGTATCCACATTTCACTTTTTTAAATTGCTGAAAAAATTTCATTGTGTGAATATGCAATATTTCACTCTTTCTTATTGCTGAAAAATATTGCATTGTGTGAATATACCCATTTTATTTATTTATTTAATGATTGATAGACATTTCAGGTATTATTATTATTATCATCATTTTTGAAGAATATCACTATGAAAATCTTACAAAAGTTTTTTTTAATTAAATTTAATTTTTTTGTTTGTTTGTTTGTTACTGGGGATTTAACTCAGAGACACTCAACCACTAAGCCACATCCCCAGCTCTATTTTCTATTTTATTTAGAGACAGCGTCTCACTGAATTGCTTAGTGCCTCACTGTTGCTGAGCCTGGCTTTGAACTCACAATCCTGTCTCAGCCTCCTGAGCCTCTGGTTACATAAATTTTTGTAAGGACATGTTTTCACTTTTCTTGGGTATATGCCTAGCAGTGGAATTGTTGGGTCTTATTGTAACTCAATGTTTATCCATCTGAGGGACTGCTAAAATGTCTTCCAAAATGGCTACATCATTTTACACCCCTACCAACAATAGATGAGGTTTAAGTTTCTTCAAATCCTTAGAAATGCTTGTAATGTCTATTTTTTTGATTATGGCCATCCTAATGGGGGGAAGGGTTTTGATGTACACCTTCCTATGGCTCAGGAAGTAGGCATCTTGACAGTTTATATATTCCTTTGGAGAAAGTCTATTCAGAGTCTTGCCTACTTTTTTAATTGGGTTGTCATTTATGATTAAGTTACAGTTTAAAAAAAACAAACCTCTTTTTAATTTGGTGAGGGTAGCCTTTCCAAAGCTATTTTGTAATTGATAAGGTTTAACTGATTTAAAAAATGATTTATACCCCTTATGCAGAACATGTTCTACTTAAGTTTAACATACAAAATGACTTTATATAAAAGTATCAACAATAATTTTATACTTGATTATTATTATAGCATAACACAACTTCATTAACTCATACTTCAAAAATAATGCTATCTTCTCTGTTAGCTCTTCTTTGAAAGACAATGTTTCTTAGGAAGAAATAGGCAGAGAATATTTTAGAAAGCAAAGACTGCTTATTGGTCGAAAAATTATATGATATTATGAAAATTTTTACAGTGCCAAGAAGAACTTGTAGTTAGACAGCGACAGTATTGTTTGAGGAAAGGTCAGTTTTTTGGTGACACTAACTTTTTCCTACTCTGCTTTGGAAACTTTCCCCTGAACATCTGTGTAGGAAGATTAACAATGTCAACACCAGCTCAAAAATTTGAATTTGGCTGAATGTCACAGTAGGAAATAAAATATTTCCTGTGTTTTAACATACTGACTATGTAGAAACCTGGAAATACATGCATGATTTTCCACATGGAAACTTCTGTAGAGGGGTAAGGTAAATTAAACTATGTATAAAAATATTAAGAACATCACTTAGAAACATTTTTCTTATAACCTCTAAGTTTTCTGAGAGTAGAGATCTGTGCTACAGATCCTGGAACCTGTCATAAAATAAGTACTTAATACGTGTATATTGGATACATTAATTAAATGTAAAATGAGTGTTTCATTTTTTTGCCTTAGGAAATCTTTTTAGATATAGCAGAGGATCCCGGGGTCTTTGAGAATAACTGATGAAATAAACTCTGAACCCTTACCTATTTATTTTTCTGGCAGACTTGCAGCTTTTGGAGTAGCCATCTGTGAGACTTCCATCATCCAAGCCCTCAGACCCTGTGAATCACAAGGAGACCCCACATGCTTACTAACTTGCAGCTTCTCTGCATTCATATTCAGTCCTTTGGAGTCTCCTTGGGAAAGAAAAGGAGGAGAAAACACATTTGCATTCTTTATCCAACCATTTAAAAAACAAACAAGCACTGATTACCACAGGAAAGATTGTGGCCCATGGTAAACCATTTGTCCTGTCATTTCTTCGGGATGCTGAATACACACACACACACATATATATATATATATATATATTTTTTTTTTTTTTTTTTTTTTTAACAAATGCCAAATGAGCCCTTCAGCAAACCTCTGTAACAATGACTGCACAAGCCAACGTGGAGAAATACTAAAAATTGAAAGCATTTGGCTGGCATCTAATCAATTATTTCAACAATTTTCTTCTACTTCGAAGAATGTAAGAAATCTGAGGCATGAGTTGGTATTTTCAGAATCCTAGTTATGATAAGCCTCTTTCAATGTAAGGCACAATTAGGAAATTAAAATTATGTAGAAAGAAACAAGCATGACCACAGACCTCAATTCATCTCAATCATGAACAAATAACATTTCTCTCTCCCTAGTGGTACAGAAAGGCTGTGGGTAAGATAATTAAATTTTAAGAAGATTGAGGAAGTAAAATCTGGAAGAGATTTTTGGGTAAGAGAAAGGACCTTAGAGATGTATGTAATCTAGTGATTACACAACTGTTCCTATTCTGCAGAAGAGGAAATTTAAACACAGAAAAGCCCATTTCACAAGAACATACAGGAGGTACCAGGCAATAAATCTAAAAACAGATTACAGCAACAATGAACTATAGTACATCTATCAAGGAGAAATAACCATTTACTAAACAGTGACCACAAACATGTGGTTGAAAGAAGGGTTTTGCTCAAACACTGCCCATGTTTCTTGAGACAGAATTATCAGCAAATTTTCAGGGATTTCAAGTCCGTCAGTGATTAGAAACAGAGATTAAGATTGAGGATAAAGGCTTCACGTTTGTCCACAGCAGCAAGAAGTGATAGATGTTCTGTCAGGGAAAATAAAATGACTCTTTATCCTTGATTGATCAATTTTTAACATCCTGACAAATTGGTTTTGTTTTATAGTCTCTCTCTGTCTCTCTCTGTCTCTCTGTCTCTCTCTCTCTCTCTCTCTCTCACACACACACACACACACACAGTGTTATAGTTAACTGAATCATTTGGTAATATTGGTAATACTTAATGTTACCATATATGTACCCTAAGAAAAAGAATGTTCTCTTCTAAACCACAATATAGTTGGTAAATTCAGGAAAGTTAACGCTTTGGTCTAATCTACATTTTATCCTGTTGTGGCTCAGCGGCAGTGAGCTCGCCCAAGACATAACTCATACTAGTTTCTGATTAATTCTCTCTTTGTTTTTGAGAAAAACTAATTTTTCCTTAAATAAGCTTGCTTTGTAAAAATCCATGAAACATAAGTAAATAAAACACAGAGCCAATTTTGAAGTAAAAGTATCTTAGCAAATTTTGAAAAATTTTTTTTCTTTCCTGTATCTTGTTTTGTCCCCTTTGTTCCCAACCCTTAGAAAGCCTTATAACATAAAGCAACCTTAATTTTCCAAGGACATGATGCTGTTAGCAGTGAGGAATCAAAGAAAGGTTCCATACAGATAATTACTACTAGCAAATCTAAGATTTAGGAAGCGGACTGTGGACAGTTGTGTGAAGAAGATAATAAAAGAGGGAGACAAGAGGTTGGGAGACAAAATTATAAGGTCATTGTGATTTTTCAGGTAAGGTGTTAAAATCTGAATTAAGGTCATGGTAGGAGAGGTAGAAAAGAGAGACAGGTTTGTGATCTGAATAGGGGTAGTGAATAAGAGGAAGGTGTCAAAGATGCTACTGAGTCCTTTTTTTTTAGTAGAATTGTTTTTTATTCAGGAAACAAACAAACAAACAACAACAACAACAAAAACATTTTCCAGGCACATACAAGAGGGACAGGGGTGGGGAATGTTTGTCCATGGAGCCTCAGCCTTCAGCCCATGTGGTTTTGGAAGTCAGAAAGGGAGTGATAGTGTCCCCCATGCCAAATAAAAATGGTTAGATGTGGGAAGGAGAGACATGCAAAAGCTGAGGGAGAAGTGAGAGAAAGAGACAGATGAGGTTAATACTGGGAACTGGGAGCTAGTGAGTTTTATAGCCTTGGAAAAGATTGCTGTCATTACCTGAAGTAGGAAACAAGGAAGTAGTAATGGTAGTGATGTTTGGGGAAAAGATGAATGGTTGGATTGTGAATCTGATTGGTTTAGGGTATTGATGTCCCATCCATGTGGAGATGTTCAAGGCACAGAATAATAATGTATAACAATGTAGGAAAAATACAAAATTGTTCTTAGAGTGGTTGTTGAGGTTTGCTTGATAGTTGCATTTTTAATGCATCTTCTCCCCTTTGGACCTACAATGAGCAGGTGTGGCTGTTCAATAATTGTGACTTCATGGTTAAACCAGGAGGTCAAGGTAAAGCACCCTGGTCTTAGTTTTCTATTCCATACACTGGTATAGAATTACTTAAAAATCCAGTCTTTATAAAGGAAATATTCCGTATCTCAAAGGCATTTTGTAGTATTGCATCTGGGTGTCTGCAATTGAATCGTTTCATTTTCTCCTTATAAGACCTGAATTATACCTGAGAATATAATATGTGAGATTGAACAAATATCTAACTCCTAGCCCCCCCCCCTTTTTTTCCTGTGGAAACAAACATTTTTATGGAAATATGCCAAGCCTCTATTATTACTCAAATTCTTTCCAAGGAGAGTAGATTTTATTTTTCTCTACTTATAGTTTCCTTTTGTACATGGAAAGGAAATGCTTTCTTTGTTTTTAGCAAACAGGCATGGATGGGACATGGAAACCATGTTTCACTCGGGGAGAGGACAGCTTTGGTGAGATTCCCAAGTGCCTTAATTTTGCTTCCCTCCCTTCTCTACGGTCACTTTTGGTATCATGAGTTCCGAATTTGCGCCTTATCAATACCTGGCTAGGCCATGAGTCTGTAAGGAGAAGCACAACACAGGATGTGGCAGAGGGAAGAAATACCAAATTAGAAATGGGATGACAGTCTTCTTCTTTAGATCAATTGATGGAGACACTGTGTGACAGCCTTGGCATCCTCTCTTTGCCAACAGTGCAGAGGAGGTGCTAGAACCTGGAAGCCCTTTGCTCCTTCATTCACCTTGAGATGTGAGGATACCTGAGGACTGATGTCTGGGCTTCACCACCTTGTTGCTATTTGTTATTCTCACTGTAGAGTCTGACTTGGACTTTATGGATGACAAGCTGTGGGGTACCAGCATAGTTCATCATGATTATAACTTTTTTCATTTTATTAAAACTTTTTTTTTACTTTTTAAAAATTTATATATGACAGCAGAATGCATTACAATTCTTATTACATATATAGAGCACAATTTTTCATATCTTTGGTTGTATACAAAGTATATTCACACCAATTCATGTCTGCATACATGTACTTTGGATAATAATGATCATCACATTCCACCATCATTTATAACCCCATGCCCCCTCCCTTCCCCTCCAACACCTCTGCCCTATCTAGAATTCATCTATTCCTCCCATGTTCCCTCTCCATATCCCACTATGAATCAGCCTCCTTATATCAAAAAAAAAATATTCAGTATTTATTTTTGGGGGATTGGCTGAATTCATTAGCATTATCTTCTCTAACTCCATCCATTTACCTGCAAATGCCCTGATTTTATTCTCTTTAATTACTGAGTAATATTCCACTGTGTATATATGCCACATTTTTTTATCCATTTATCTACTGAAAGACATCTAGGTTGGTTCCACAGTGTAGCAATTGTGAATTGTACTTCTATGAACATTGATGTGGCTGTGTTCCTGTAGTATGTTGTTTTTAAGTCCTTTGGGTATAGACTGAGGAGAGGGAGAGCTGGGTCAAATGGTGGTTCCAGTCCCAATTTTCCAAGGAATCTCCATACTGCTTTCCATATTGGCTGCATCAATTTGCAGTCCCACTAGCAGTGTATGAGTGTACCTTTCTCCCCACATCCTTACCAGCACTTATTGTTTGTCTTCATAATAGCTATTCTTATTCCATAAAAACCATTACATTAACATGGTGCCGGTCAATTATCTTCCTTATTCTCATCTAAAAAGGGCTAATTATTTTCTAGACTTTCATAGGAGAAACATATATTTTAAATGTAATAAAACCCATCTTTCCAGTGACATGGGAACCTTGATTATATTCATTTGTATGTATATTATTGTGTGTGTTTTCATGTTTTTATTTTTATTAGATTTGCCTATTTTACTTCTTGAATATCCTTTGAACATTCCCACCTCTGGGTCGTCTTTTGTTTCTCCATTGTACTTCTTCTCCATAGTTCTCTGTTGTAATTTACCCAACTTTTTCCATCCAGCTACATGTTTCTTAATTTTGAAGATTCAACTGAGACATATTTTGCTTTATACCCTCACACCTTTTTATCATAGATACCTTTTAATTTTATTTTTATTAATATATATTTTAAATTTATATGCAATAATTGTACATATTTATAGGGGAGAGTGTGGAATTTTAATTCATGCATGTATTGTGTAATTATCAGATCAAGGTTTATCAGACATATTGCTTTGTGTTAGAAATCTTCAAATTTTATTAGCTATTAAAAATAGTCACTTAATTCTTGTCAACCACATTTATCCTTCTGTGTTATAAAATATTAGACGTTATTCTTCCTATCCAACTGCACTCTTGTTAGAGTCTGTAAACAAGTCAGGATGGCACCTGGCATTTTGCCAGGGGGAGTGGTTTGTGAGGTGGCGCCAGCGAGCCATTAAGTGTGGAGATTCCTTATTGGTTGACTGCTGTATCTAGTTTATGTTAATTAAGATAAGCTGTGTGGAATGTATATATACCCCTCTGGTCCTACAATAAACGGCTCCCACTCCTGCTGTATCAATCTACACAAGTTGCTCGTCACCCCCCAGTTATTTTGCTGCAGCCGGACTGCGGCACACTCTCATAGCCATTAACCATCTTCTCTCTTTTCTTTCCTCCCTACACACTTCCCAGATTCTGGTAATCACATGGTCATATTTTGTGACTCAGAAATTATCTACTTTTTGCTGTCTATGCTATATATTTGACAACTATACTACTTTGTATTGTAAGTTTTCTGTTCTGCTGTCCAGGCCTTGAATTTCTAAAATAAATGTTGTCAATAGGGTAATAAGCAAGCTCATGAGCTTTGGAGCTATACTTAGATTTGAATCTCAACTCATCTGCTTAGCAACTGCAAAATCTGAAAGTTTTAAAAATCTATTTTCAACTTAGTTTCCTCACCAGTAATGTGAGCATAATCACAGTAACATAAGACTGTCACAAAAATTAAATGAAATAATATAGGAAAAAGATGTAGATCAATGATTGAAAAATGGACCTAATATTTGCCCCAAATCCTTCATTTGAACACATTTTTAAAATAATTTGAAAATTCCATAAGCAAATCAATAAAACTGTGATACAGTATTTGGAAATGAATGACCACATGCCAAGGTGATAACTTGCTTTAAAAAGTACTGGGACATTTTTCTATGTAAGACTATTCCAAAGTAGAAAAATTTTTCATGGAGGACTAATAATGGCATTAATAAACATCATTCCTTCTTTCAGGATTATCCCAGATCACTCTTAATTGTTAGAAATAAATTCCCAGACAATGGCAAAGTGCCTTGCCTTTTCTCAAGACTAAACAAATCAGGTTAATGGGGTGTATGTATTGATGTCATTTGTCTTTGCTCACTAGCCAGTAAGAACTGCAAATGAGTTTAACTTTTTCCCCACTGTGAACTCAAAGCTCTATCTGCTTCAGAGAGAAAATTCTCACTAAATGACTTTATAGAGAATTCAGGAAACTGTCTCCTGACCTCTCCAGGTATATGGAGATGAGAACAGCAGATCTCTGCCCTCCAGCTTACTGCCATGGGAAAGCCTCATTATTTTTACCCTAGTTTTTAAGAACCAGGCTCTATTTATCCTGCCCTTAAAATTGTTATTAGATAAATTGCTTTAAAAGTCCTTTCCTTGTCTATGATTTTGTCATTTCCACTCCTGGTCTTGATAACTGTCTCAGTCCAGTGTTTCTGAATTGCACCACCTCCTCCACACTGGAGGATGACTCGATTTGCTATGTTTAGATGCACATTCATAGAGTGCATTGTGGTGTGCACATCTGAGGACTATTAATTGTAATGGAGTTTAATAGACTGTATATCCAATAGAAAGGAAAGGACATTTAGGTTCTAATTTAAGATCCATCATTAACTAATTTTCTGATTTTGTATGCATCATTTAGCCCCCCTGGAGCCAATCTCTATCTGCAAAACAGATATATGACTACCTATTTTAACTACTTCAGAGAATTTGAAAGAATAAAACATGTTAATAGTGGTGAAGTCATTTGGAAATATCATGTTATGTAAATACAACTGCTAAATCAATTTTTTGCAGTGATCTGGAATAGACAAAAGTCCCCAATAAAATGTACTGAGCCAGATAATTATTCCTATACTTAAAAGATCTTTCCAGACAAAATATTAATCTATATATTATCTCAATATATCCTAAACTGATCAGGTAAGTTCATTTGCCACACAGGGCACAACAAAAACTTTTATAACTGCCAATTTGAGAAAAATGATTGCTATTTCTTATGAAGAGTGAAAACATAAGAGTGAAGAAATAAAAGTAGAACTAAAATAAGATGCATTCATATCTGTTATGTACCACTAACAATCCTATTACCTAAACAATTTCTGTACACCTCTTGTGATTTCAAAAGCTAACACAGAATTAAAAAGACCTCCAGAAGAACATCCAAAATGCATAAAGCTAACATTGAATTTTTGCTTATTTATTTGCTTTTGTTGTTGTTATTTGCTTCTTTTTTTAAACTTGGTCAATGAAAAATGAAATAAGGCTAGATTTAAGGTTCTTTCTCATTTATAACTTTTTAACAACTTTATCTTTCCCTGAAAAACTTAAATAGGCTATAAGAAACACAAACAAAAACATTGTATAATATTTTCTGCACTTATTGTTAATCTTTCAAAGCATGTTTTTCGTTTAATCATGCCTTTAAGAATCAACAATTAAAATCCATTTAACTAATTTTTATGAAATTAAATCTAATTCAGTGACTTATTTAGCAGATATACCTTTAACCATGTCGAAATGTTGCCTTCACTCAACTTCTCTCCAGCTAAGCAAGATGGCAGAGTGGATCTAGGCATCAACCTTTGACTTCTCTACAGTCCAGAAATGAAACAGTGAACTAAGAGCTGACTGTTTGTTCTGACTGAGGGATGACAGTGTGAACACTCTACAACTCAATATTGGACAGCTTGAGACTTGGAGACTTGGTTACCAGCACAGAAAATAAAAACACTTAATTTTTTTTTTAACCCAGACCCTAATCAGAGAGGGTTTAGGAGAGAGGTTTACCAAAGAGGGAAAGAAGGAGAGGAACATCCCATAATGTTACTTCCTTAAAAAAAGTTTTGAAGAAGAGCAAAGCACACCAAGTTTAAAACAAAAGAAGGGCAGCACAGATTACACAGTTTAGCACAAATTGTAGGCTGAACACCGTGTGGGGCAAGGTTGCCATTTTGAGTCCACAACTGGCCAACCTCACTGAAGGCAATTAAATCCATACAGCTTCTCCTCACCTACAGACTGTAATAGAAAAAGCTGGAGGGAATGGCTCTGAAATGGGTTGTCTCAGTAATACATCTAGAAAAAAATTGTAAAGCAATTATTGCTAGTTGAGGGTTACTTAACCATACCCCCCAACAATTCCCCACCTCCTGCCCCAGAATGCTAACCCTAACCAAGCTCTTCACATAGTCTTCACAGGAGCTCAGGCAAAGAAGGATCAATAGACATCCTACCTCCATCATGGGGATTGGTAAAACCCTAGTGATCTTCTGTAGTCAAGGTGGAGGACTCTGTGCTACAGATTGCCCACAAAGAGCCTGCACACATAGGATCCACAGTTACAGCCAGCCACCAGGTGTTAGGATAGCATCTCTGATCAGGAAGAAATGGGTGTGAGGCGTGAACATGGGGAAGTAAAAGAAAGCAAGGAAGTATGTGACCATGAAGTGAATGCTCAGTTTCAGAGATGAGAGACTTAAAGAAAAGGATGGATTAAAACCTAAAAATAAACAAAAGAAAGATCCCAGTGCACTGAAGGAAAGAGAAGTCCCCCAACACCCTTCCTGTTTATTCTTCCAATATAATACACACCTGGGCCCACCTTATCATATCCTGGTTGTTACCAACTTTATCCATTTTTCCATTAAAGCCAAACTGGACTTAATGCAGTTGTTGATGGACTGTCTGTATGCCAAGTGTATCCCTTGTGTAACTGATTGGTAATGACTGAAATTGAGAAATTGGGGCAAAAGTATTGAGTGGCTCTAAGGATCGCAAAGAATCTACAATTTGAACAATGATCATGAACACAAAAGGAACCAATGCAGAGGACTGCTTAGTACAAAGAGTAACTCAGAACAAGTGTTACATTGGGGTCACAGTTGACTGTGACCCAACTGTGACCTTAAACGAAGAATCTGGAAGATCCCTGGAGTTCCTATCATGTACATTTTCAACTATAGATACAATATTGAGTGTATGCCAGATGATTATGGAACCCTGGGTTCTGATCTTACAAGACAAAGTTCCTCTACTTTCCTTTGACCAACTTTCTCTGTTGCTAGTTCAATAAACATGCTATATAGCATATAGAATAATTCATATAATGTGAATTATTTGCTCTATTATGAGCTGAGTATGTTTAAATATATTCATTTCTTCATGCTTTTTGAAAAAGATATTTTGTCTATTTTGTCTCATTTAAAAGTTTGCTGCATTTTTTACATAAATAAGATGCTTAAAAAAAAGAAAAGAGAAAAAAAAAAGGTAGCACCTCTACAAAGAAGCGAAGCAGAGTGAAGAGAGCACTCAGTGATTCACAACCATGAGCCATAAGAGCTCAGATGAAGGTGGGCAAATTTTCATTCTACTCCAGTCACAGAAATGGTAGCTTGTTGATTCATGTTAGCCAGGGTAGACATTTCTGCATTCCAGACCAGCCACAGAGAGCCTGCATTCTTAGGCCCCACAGTTTTAGTCAAAAAACTCTATGACACTATATAGAAGCCCTTGCAGAGGGAAGTGTGTATTCAGTGACAACCCTGGGTGCTTCACCCTGCACTCCCAACATCCAACAGAAACAGCAAGCAGATACTGCACTCTTCAAACTTGCAGACTTGAGCCTCTGGGTTGACAGAAAAGCACTGGCTGGTGAGAAACCAGGAAAACAACCAGAGAAGTAGCTCCTGTGTTCCAGCACCTCTAGGAGGGTCTATACCTGTAAGTGCCAGAGTTATCAGAAAATTGAGTTGTCAACTCAATTTTCATTCAGACACATGGACCCACAGAGGGCAGTTCTTGAGAATAACCCCAATAGCCAGAGGAAGACCCTGTGCAATAGCTGTGGACTTCACAAAGGGGCTTATAGAGAAGCATCCCACAGACCAGTCACCACCCAGTGTACCCAGACACAAGGCCACCAACCTGCAACCTGCACTCCAGAGGTGGCAGCAGCGCCTAAACACCCCACAGTGATACATCAAACATATTAAAATATACCTGTTTTAGAACATCATGCCTCTCATACTCTGAAATATACACAAGAAGCCAACACTGGATTAGTCAGTGCAGGATACATGGAGCTTTACTTCAGGAAGGCATACAAGACTGCACCCTGTAACAGATTATTTCCTATGTATATTTCAGAGTATGAGAGGCATTGCAGCCCTCAACCCATTTATATTTCTCCTAATATTTTGAAGCATTGACTGGAATCATTCTATCTTCATTTTACTAACTTGGTTTAACACGTGCTCTTCTCAGTCTTTTTCCTCTTGTATAACCTGCTCTTGCCTTAAATCTTCCCTTCATGTCTTTTGCTTCTTTTTATCTTTGTTTGTATTATTATTTTTATATTTTTCTATTTATTTTTCCTTTGCCCATTTTTTTTCTCTCCTGTAACCATTACATAGTATAATAGTAACTTTACTTTCTTTAATAATTAATTTCTCAACCTGTTCAAGAATATTACAATTTTATGCCCACATTACAATAACTGATCATTTTCAATAAGAGTTTTCCCTAAGGTTAATTAGTACATGGCTCTGCCTCTGAAGTGATTGTAGTTAATAGGATTTAGCATCTCCTCTCAAAGTGCTGCTGATACTAGATGATACACATTGAGGGGAAATGTTGGTATTTGGATATATACCCAGACTAGGACACTTAAGAGAAAGAAGCCCATTAAATATACCATTACATAAAAATAAAAGAGATTATCATCCTGTAGATCGGTAGACAAACAATATAAAAAAGCAAGGAAACAAACCACCACAAATAGTCCACAACACTTCAAGAACTGCTTCCATTGACACCACAGTAGAGGACACATCAGTTAAAGAATTTAGAAAGTTCAAGTTAAAATGTTCAATGAACTAAAAGAAGATGTAATAAATGAACTGGGAAAAAATACAGGCATGAAAGATAATTTCAATAAAAAGATAGGGATTCTGAAGAAGACCCAGACAGAAATCCTAGAAATAAAAGATTCAATAAATAAAATTAAAAATTCAATTGAAAGCACCATCAGTATATTAGGCCACATAGAAGACAGATCTTTAGGCCACAAAGAGAATGTATATAATCTTGATAATGAAGTCAACAATAAAGAAAAGATGATAAGATATCATGACCAGAGTATTCAATAAATATGGAACAACATTAAAAGACCAAATATAAGAACTATTGGTATAGAAAAATGTACCAAAATACAAACTAAAGGAGTATACAACATTTCCAATGAAAAAATATCAGCAAGTTGTACAAACCTTAGCAATGAGATGAAAACCCAAATACAAGTGGCATTTAGAACCTCAATAGGCAAGATCAAAAAAGATCCTAAGACACATAATAACTAAAATCCTAATATACAAAATTAGAATAGAATTTTTAAAGTTGCAAGGGAAAAAAGGCAGGTCACATTTAGAGGTAAAACAATTAAAATTTCTGGTTTCTCAGACTAGAGTCTAAAAGCCAAGAGGGCTTGGAAGAATATATACCAAACCCTGAAAGAAAATGAATAACAACCAAGAGTCTATGTCCAGCAAAAAATATCCTACAGATTGAAGATGGAATGAAAACCTTCCTTGATAAACAGAAACTAAAAAAAATTAATAACCCTAAGCCAGAACTTCAAAATATAGTAAATGAAGTACTTCATACAGAAGAAATGAAAAATAAAAATAAAATCCAACATAGGGATGAATTGCATTAGCCGAATAGTCAATTGAAGGAAAATCAATTCTGCATTATGCATTATGAATAAATCAAAATGCAGGACATAAAACCATTTCCCTGTGGTAACACTGAATATAAATGGTCTAAAGTCTCCAACCAAAATAAATAGATTGGCAGAATGGATTTAAAAATATCCAATTTGGGCTAGGGATGTGGCTCAAGCGGTAGCGTGCTCGCCTGGCATGCGTGCGGCCCGGGTTCGATCCTCAGCACCACATACCAACAAAGATGTTGTGTCCGCCGAGAACTAACTAAATAAATAAATATTAAAAAAATTCTCTCTCTCTCTCTCTCCTCTCTCACTCTCTCTTTTAAAAAAATATCCAATTATACGTTGTTTACAAAAGACTCAACATACAGGCAAAGACATCCACAGACTGAAAGTGAAAGAATGGAATCAGTCCAGGTGCCAGTCAACAGATGAATGGATCAAGAAAATGTGCTAAATTTACACAATAGAATTTTACTCAGCCACAAAGAAGAATGAAATTATGTCATTTGCTGGTAAATGAATGGAACTGGAGAATATCATGCTAAGTGAAATAAGCCAGACTTAGAAGGTCAAGGGTCAAATTTTTTGTTTGGTATTTGAAAACTGGAACAAAATAAGTAGATAGAAAGAAAAAGGTGAGGGATTCCATGAAATTAAAATAGAGATTGGAGTACAAGAAGAGGATAGAGGGGGCGGGAAGAAGAATAGGAAAAGGGAAAACCTGCACAATGAAATCAATCAAATTATGCCATGTACATGTATGAATGTACCATAGTGAATTTCACCTTTATGCATATCTATAAAGCACCAATTAAAAAACAATAAATAAATAGAATGAAGGCCTATAGAAGAGAGGAAGTGGAGTGGGGAAGAGAGAAGGGAAGGAAAAGAGTGAGTACTAGGAACTGCAATGGAATTAATGATATTCCATGCATGTATTATTGGGTCAAAATGAGATGCATGGGAGCTGAGGTTGTGGCTCAGTGGTAGAGCATGTGCCTTGCATGCTCAGCACCACATAAAAATAAATAAAGATATTGTGTCCATCTACAACTAAAAATATTAAAAATGAGATCCACTATTATGTATAACTATAATGTACAAATAAAAACAAATTATTTTTCTTCACTTTTTTATCATATATTTATGCTTCCTATTATAATGTTCTAATGAGATTCTATAAAATATTTTCTTTGTGAAATATTCATAAAATATCAGAAAATATAACATAAAATTTAAACAAATTAACCTGCCAATTCTATTATTTACAACTAATAAGTATCCTATGGGAGGATTCAAATATAGGAGTAAAATGGTAAACCAAAAAATATCAGATGAGTAATTTTGTCCCCATGAATCAAGGGTATACTGGTCACAACAAACTGGTGAGATTTGGGGCTTAGGAATAATTTTTTTTCTTCAAAAATAGATTTACTAAGCAAATAAATATATCAAATTAAGCAAGTTAGGTAAGTTACCACAGATTGTATTTGGCTTCTATAAATAAAGTTTTATTGGAACTCACACAGGCCCATTTAATCTCTTATCTGTAATTGATGCAGTAGAGTAGCAGAACTGAATACTGACAATGACCATGTGTTCTACAATATTTACCCTTTATGGAAAAAGCTTGGTGACTTACAAAGCTGATTGCACAGTTAAAAATGACACAACAAAATAGCTTATCTCATCTTCTTTTTGTGCAGAATAAAACTCAATAATAATTTATTTCATCTTGTCTGTTGAAGTTTTATTTTTATCAATTTTATTATATTCCAAAAGTGAGAAAAATATCATTTTAACTTATCAACCTAAAAATATGGGAGTATTTCTTTTTAAAAATATTTCCAAAGTTAAGCAATTGTCTCCCTAAATTCTAGCAATGCCATGAAACATCATTACTAATTATATTATATGTTAGCAAATTGCTTTCTCAATTATTAAGAAAGGAAATAGTTGAATATTTTAATTAATATTTTAGAAGCAAAAAGAAAAAAATCAGCTAATTTCTTTTAGCTAAAATTTCTAATCATTTTGAATTAGCCAGAATTGGGAAAATATAAACAAACCTACAATGGAGTTGATCTCAAACTTTGGTTTCTTATTGTTTCCTCATCTTATGTGCTTCCTTAACAGGACAGTGTGAATATAAATGTCCTTTACAAAACCATGGCCTGATCACAATGTCCAATTCCTGAGTAAAGGCCATCTTTGATGACTCTTCTAATTATAGATTCTGCTCTAGAAATACTGACCATATAGGGCTTGGGATGTGGCTCAAGTGGTAGCGCACTTGCCTGGCATGAGTGAGACACTGGGTTCGATCCTCAGCACCACATAAAAATAAACTAAAGATATTGTGTCTAAAACTAAAAAATAAATATATAAAAAAATATTGACCACACATACATGAAATTTTTGTGAGATTGTAGCAAGAGAGAAACAGCCCGGATCAGTTAAGTAAAGTATATCAAGAAGCTCAGGAAAAAAATATTGTCATCAATTTAGTGGTTTGGAGCTTTTTGAGTGCAAGTTGATGGAAGTTTGAGAGTAATAGAGAGAAATGAGTAATGACTTATCAGGAACAATTGAAGTGAATGGTTTTGAGGTTAAAATGAATATATGAATGAAAGCTCTTCAAGGAGAGACAGTAATTGGAACTGGTTCTTATATTTGTAAACTTCCCAGCATATCTGCAACTCAATACATCTGGCATTGTCATGGCTAATCCTTTGAGTCCCTTAGCATCTAGGGACCCTTAAGTACTTAAAAATGGAAAAGGTATTTGCCATTCTGCTAATTATTTTGAATTCTAAATGAAATCCTGACTTGGCAAAGGCATAGCTTTACTTTCAGGGATTGTAATGAAGTTAACATCATAAAAACACAGAGTTGTAGGCATAAAGAGTCCTGAATTTGAATATAAATGAATTTGAAATAAAGCTTAGCCAGGCATGGTGGCGCAGGCCTATTATCACAGAGGCTCTGAAGGCTGGGGCAGGAGGACTATGAGTTCAAAGCCAGCCTCAACAAAAGGGAAGCATTAAGCAATTCAGTGAGACCCTGTCTCTAACTAAAATACAAAATAAGTCTAGGGATGTGGCTCAGTGGTAGAGTGCCCTTGAGTTCAATCCCTGGTCACCTTTTAAAAAATATTGCAATATTTATATTTTTTACTCTTGTCAATAATTTAGCCTAAGTCAGGCATGGTGGACAGGACTGTAATCCCAGTATCTCAGGAGGCTAAGGCCAGAGAATTGCAAGTTCAAAAGCAGCCTCAGCAACTTAGTGAGGCCCTAAGAACTTATGAGACCCTGCCTCTAAACAAAAATATGAAAAAAAAAGGGGTGGGGATGTGGTTCAGTGGTTAAGCATCCCTGGGTTCAATCCCTGGCACTAAAAAAGAAATTTTATCCTAGATAGGTTCATTATAGAGATTATAAAGTAGACATTTTATTATTGGTGTAAGTTTTCTTTTACAATGCATTTTATTTATTACTTTGAATTGATTATGCAAAAAGTACAAAATATACATAGTTTAGGACTTTTACTGTGTGTTAATTATATATGTACATCTTCAGTTGCTGAGGGCCATTGCCAAGTAGGAATGACGCATCGATATTTCCTTGCCAGCGTACCCCATGTTAAATGGACTTGCCTTGGAAATTTGCTGTGACCTTGCATGTGTGTTTGAGAAAGGTGACCCTGCTCAATGACCAGGGTGGATCCAGGATTAGGGTGTATCCTGCAGTTTGAGGAAGTATCCAGCTCCTTGGGTTAAGGGCGTTCCCAGTTTAAGACCTTGGGTTTTAGGGAAGTTCGATGTTGAGGATTATTGCTGCTGGAAATAGGGCGTTCCTGCTACCTGAGCTCCCTTTGAGTTCTCGTGAGATTCAGAGAAGATTTTGGAGAAAGCCTCATGGAGTAGGTGAATTGGGTGGCGGCAGAACTGGGATTGCCCCAGAACGTGTGTGGAGGCCGGTGTGAGTTCGGGAATAAAGAATTGCTGTTTGAATCTACGAAGTTGTGTGGTGGCTCGTGATTCTGTGCCAAGCCAAGACATTGGCATTCAGTGGCTCAAATAAACAGCCTTTATTCTTCCCTGTGTCACATTATTCTTTCAGACTATATAAGTCTCATCTATTGTTCTATTTTATTGTCCTTTTTCTTTTTCCTTGATTTCCAAGTCCATTTCCTTCTTATTCCTCCTTCACCACAGGTATCACTCTATTGTACACAGTATTTTTCATACATACATAGGTATACATATGTATATGCATTTGTAAACTATAAAATAAGTTTGTGTGTTTTAAACTTATATTCATGATACTATGCTAGTGCTCTATTCCATATTCTCCATATTCCATGATTGCTGTTTCTCTATTGGTACATTGTATTTTTAACACGTCTATTTGTCTTTTCTGATATATTTCCTAGAGAAGGGTACATAGGATGCTTTCAGCTTTTATGATCAAATTAATGCTACAATAAACACATTCATAACATTTTTGTATAAATCTGTGCATGAGTGTCTATGTTCAAGGGCAACATTGCTGGAACATCACCTCTGCCAGGATTATGTCCACCTGACACTAATGGGATGCCTATTGTTTCACGTACTTGACAATGTTTCTTATCACATATTTTGCATAGGTTTTATAAAGTGTTAGTCATTTAAAATTGCATTTCCTGATGATTATGGTAATTTAAAATATCTTCTCATGCTTTTTAATTTATAAATTTTCCCTTCCTGTTCACATTTATTGGCTGTTTTAACCAGAGATCCAAATGTTTTTCAAATATGTAAGATATTTACATTTCTAAAATATCTAAATATCTAAAATATGTACTTATATTTTAGATAACATTAGATTGCTGGTTTTTTTTCCCGTGCAATTTCCCCCCTAATGTTTCTTTCAAACTTCCTTTGTAGAGTAAACTGTCCCATTTTAATATATGCATATCCATCAATATTTCATCTTGTGCTACAATACCTTCTCATGCCTTCTATTTTTAATTTAATCCTAGTATATTACATTTTACATTTTCTTATGCTCATTGCATGAAAGTTTCACTTGTATGAGGTGCAAGGAATAGAGTCCAAATTTATTTTCTCCATAAATCTCCAGTTTTTGTTTGCATCATTGTTTATTTTGTGGCTCCATGTATAATGATAGTGGCCTCTTCAGCTCTGTCAGTTTTGGGTGTTCTTATTATTTTCCATTTTCTAATTTTACTTTTTGTAATCAGACCTACCACATAGTTTTGTTACATGCCTATGTTGTATGTCTTATTATCCAGCTACAGGATTCCATTTTCTTTCTCACTTTAATATCAGTAGGTCTGGATATTATTTATACCTATTTTTCTTTTTCTTCATCAGTTTGTCTACGGACTTATCAATTGTACTGAATTTTTAAAAAAGTATTAGCCTTTATTTCCCCTTCCTTTCTTCCTCTCTCTCCTTTCATTCCTTTGTTTTTTCTTTTATTTTTGGTGGAATTGGGGATCACACCCAGGGCTTCACATAGGCTAGGTGAGTGCTCTATGACTGAGTTACATCTACATTTCTTATTTCAGTTTTTAATATATTTGATTTATTTTCTACTACTTACTATTTTTCTTTCATCAATTTCTTTGGAGTTTAATTTATTTTTATTTTTTCAGTTTCTTAAGATGAAAGCTTAAACTAAATATTTGGCACATTATTCTATTGCAATTTAAGTACTTAATGTTTTTATAGCCATTTTGCAAGTAATTCTTTGGGCAAACATTTCTCCCCACATTTATTTATCTGAAAAAGTCTTTCACCTTAATTGTCTCATTTTTTTCCAGGTATACATGACAATAGAGTGTATTTTGACATACATACATGGAGTATAACTCATTCTAATTTGGATCACATTCTTGTAGTTGTACATGATGTGGAGTTTCACTAGTCATGCATTCATATATGCATAGGAAAGTTATGTCTGATTCATTCTACTGTCCTTCTTACTCCGGTCTGTCCTCCCTTTCCTTCATTTTCCTTTGTCTAATCCAATGAACTTCTATTCCCCTCTGTCTGAACTGTGTGTTAGCATCCACATATCAGACATAACATTCAATATTTGGACTTTTGAGATTGGCTTATTTCACTTAGCATGATAATCTCCAGTTCCAACCATTTACTGACAAATGCAATCATTTTATTCTTCTTTATGGCTGAGTAATATACCATTTAGCATATATACCACATTTCCTTTATCCATCCATCTGTTGAAGGGCAACTAGTTTGGTTCCATAACTTAGCCATTGTGAATTGAGCTGCTATAAACATTGATGTGGCTACATCACTGTAGTATGCTGATTTTAACTGCTGTGGGTATATACTGAGGTATGGGATAACTGGGTCAAATGGTGGTTCTACTCCAAGTTTTCTAATGAATCTCCACACTGCTTTCCAGAGTGGTTGCACTGATTTGCACTCCAACTGGTAATATATGAGTGTACCTCTTTCCCCTACTTCTTTGCCAATGTTTATTGTAACTTGTATTCTTGATAATTGCCATCCTGACTAGAATGAGATAAGATCACAGTATAGTTTTAATTTGTATTTTTCCAATTACTAGAGATGTTGAACATTTTTTCATATATTTGTTGACCACTCATGTTTTTTCTGTGAAGTACCTGTTTGGTTTCTTTGCCCATTTATTGATTGGGTTATTTGTTTTTTAGTGTTCAGCTTTTTGAGTTCCTTATATAACCTGGAGATTTATGCTCTATCTGAGATGCAAGTGCCAAAGATTTTCTCCCATTTTGTAGGGTCTCTCTTAATGCTCTTGATTTTTCCTTTGTTGTGAAGAAGTTTTTAGTTTGATCCCTCCTATTTATTGATTCTTGATTTTACTTCTTGTGCTTTAGGAGTCTTGTTGAGGAATTCAGTTCCCGAGCTGACATGATAAAGATTTGGGCCTACTTTGGCTTCTAGTAGGCATAGGGTTTTTGGTCTAATGCATAGGTCCTTGATCCAATTTGGACTGAGTTTTGTGCAGGGTGAGAGATAAGTGTTAAATTTAATTTTGCTACATATGGATTTCCAGTTTTCCTAGCACCATTTGTTGAAGAGGCTATCTTTTATCCAGTCTAGTTTATGGTGCCTTTGTTTAGTATGAGATGATTGTTTTTATATAGGCTTGTCTCTGTGTCTTCTACTCTGCAAAATTGGTCATCATGTCTGTTTTGGTGCCAATACCAGGCTGTTTTTGTTACTAGATCTCTGTAGTATAATTTAAGGTCTGGTATTGTGATGCTTACTGTTTCACTTTTCTCACTAAGGATTGTTTTATTTATTCTGAGCCTTTTATATTTCCAAATGAATTTCATGACTGCTTTTTCTATTTTTATGAACAATGTCATTGGAATTTTAATAGGAATTGCATTAAATCTGTATAGGGCTTTTTGTAGTATAGCCATTTACCAATATTAATTCTACCTATCCAAGAACATGGGAGATATTTCCATCTTCTAAGGTCTTCTTCAGTTTCCTTTTCTTAGTGTTCTGTAGTTTTCGTTGTAGAGGTCTTTTCACGTCATTTGCTCGATTGATTCCCAAGTATTTCATTTTTTTTACCAGTTATTGTGAATGAGATAGTTTTCCTCATTTTTTGTTCAGTCATTTTAATTGTTGAAAGATGTTTTCCTGGTTTGAGAAGGTTTTCCCTCATATTTTTTCTTTTATAATTTTAAATATGTCATTAACTGTCCTCTCACATGCTTGGTTTCTGTAGAGAAGGCTACCATAATTTTTGTCTTCATTTCTCTGTGTGGGATGTGCCTTTTTTTCCTTTGACTGTCTTCAAAATTTCCCTCTTTCAGGAGCTTGAGGTGAATATGTCTAGGTGATATGGTGTTGGTTTTTTTTTTTTTAATATTGCTTTGAATAGCAAAGGAGATGATTAGGAGCATAAAGAGAGGGCCTACAAAATGGGAGAAAAAAATTTCCAGCTGGTCCTCTAACAGAGGATTGTACAGATATAAGGTACTAAAACTTTAGCACCAAAGAGAAAAATCAAAACAAAAAATACAGAAGTATAACAACCCAGTCAATAAATGGGCAAGGGGTGGGGTTGTGGCTCAGTGGTAGAGCGCTCGCCTAGCATGTGTGAGGCCCTGGATTCATCCTCAGCACCATAAATAAATAAATAAAATAAAGATATTGTGCCCAACTACAACTAAAAAAATAAATATTTATTTAAAAATATAAATGGGCAAAAGAACTAAATAGGTCTTTCTTAAAAGAAGAAATACAAATGGCTAACAAATATGTGAAAAGATGTCAAACATGTTTGGAAATCATGGAAATGCAAATCAAAACTATAAGATTTCATCTCACTCTGGTTAGAATGGCAATCATTAAGAATAAAAATAATGCAGGGTGTGGTGGTGCTTGCCTGTAATTTCAGTGGCTCAGGAGGCTGAGGCAGGAGGATGGCAAGTTTAAAGTCAGCCTCAGCAAAAGGGAGGCACTAAGCAACTCAGTAAAACCTGGTTTCTAAGTAGAATACAAAATAGGAATGGGGATATGGCACAGTAGCAGAGTGCCCCTGAGTTTAATCTCCAGTACCCCCCCCCCCATAAAAAATACAATTAATAATAAATACTCACCAGGATTTGCAAAAATGGTACATTCATACATTGTTGGTGGGACCGTAAATTTGTACAACCACTTGGAAAATAGTATGGAGATTCCTCAAGAGTCCTGAACTGGAAACACCATATGACCCAGATATGTAATTTCTTGGTATTTAACCCCAAAGAACTAAAATTGGCATATTATAGTGATATGGACACATCAATGTTCACTGGAGCACAATTTATGATAGCCACATTATGAAACAAGCCTAAGAGCCAATCAAAAGATGAACAGATTAAGAAAACGTAATACAAACACACACACACACACACACACACACATGTACACACACACATACGAGTTTTACTCAATCATAAAGAAGGATAAAATTATGGCATTTGCCAGTAAATGAATGGAACTGGAGAGCAAAGTGAAATAAGACAGACTCAAAAAGTCAAGGGTTGAATATTCTCTCTCATATTTGAAAGCTAAAGTAAATTAAGTGGGAAAAAGGGTTAGAATCATGAGCACAGAGGGAAGAACAGTGGAGTGAAGGATGGAGATTGAGGGAGGGGAGGAAATGTAGAATGAATCTGACAAAATTACATTGTGTACAAGTGTAAATATACCACAGTAAATTCCACCTTTATATGTATAAAGCACTAATAAAATAACAATAAATAAATAGAACGAAGGCCAATAGAGTGGAGGAACGGACACAGGAGAGTGGAGGGAAGGAATAGAGGAAGCCCTGGAGACTGAAATGAAACAAATTAAATCCCTTGCTTGTAGGATTATGTCAAAATGAACCCCCTATTATGTTAAATGCAATGTATTAATAAAAACATAAAATCTTGCTTTGAATTCTTTTATCATCTCAAATTACCTTTTTGATGCTTTTATTTATTCTTGGAAATTGTATCTTCAAATATTTCCTCTGTCTTGTGCTCTCTATTCTCCTTCCGGGTTTCTAATTGCAAGTATTTAAATGACTTGAAATTATCCTAGAGCTCTTTGATACTCAGTTCTGCGAATTCTCATTTCTTGTTTTTTTTTTCTGTTCTGTTCTTTGTCTTTATATTTTGGTGATTTCTGTAAACCCATCTTCAAGTTCACTGATTTTCTCCTTGAATAGGGCAAGGCTATTGCTGAGCCTGCCGAGGAATTTCTTCGGTAGATCTTTTCCTTATGCCCCAGAGTTGACAGGTTTCATTTCTCTCCCTAGATGGTTGCCACATTTGAGACAAGGAAATGGGCAGGGAAGCTGGAGTTTTGTCTTTGCAGGGACATTACTCCCCTCCTCTGTGGCTTTACTAACAAAGGAGTTTCTCTTAACTTTATCTTTACTGCCAGTATTTCTATTGAACAGCCATCAAATGTCTATGGAAAAGAGCTTGTGAGCAAATCCAAAGATCCCTTGTATTTGGGTCTATTTATGTAGCTGTGCTGGCTCTCAAGAAGTTTTCAGTTAGTTGCTAAAGTGATAGTTGATTCCTTCTTACCATCCTGTCTGATGGCTCACTCTGCTTCCTGTATTCTGCCATCAATGAGACAGTTTAGTTATCTTATCTTATGAGAGCCAGTCTCAAATTGTATTTCCAGATTTCCAGGCAACTTAGTTACTCGGTGACATCCGCTTTTTAATGGTTCAAGAAAATTTACTTTGCACTTTACCTGTTTTTTTTGTGATAGAGTGGGAGAAGACTCCTTCTAGCTCTTTAAATCCTAGGTTCAAGAAGAACCCCTTTTATTAATTTCTACTCTGAAATTTAAGATCGATGTGTATAGTTCCAAAAAGGAATGATTATTGTCATTTCATTTTAATTGTGAATATTTATAAGTCGACAGGAGAGAATTAACATCTGAGTTATTTTAATTCCTTTTCCTGTATTTTTGAACAGTATAAATTTCACTTTCAGGTTTGGTAGAAAACACCAGAAAATTATCTCAACATTTGACTTTTGGATAAAATATAATTGTAGTATTCTAGGTTAGCAGCACTGATTTAGTAATATTGTATACTGTTTCTTGGTTTAATTTTAATATAAATATTCTCAGAAAATAACCTATTTCAAATAAGTTCTAAAAATTGAGTCAAGGGACAAAATGTTATCTGAAGATTTCATTAATTTCTCTTTTATCCTTTTTTATTTCCACAAAAACATTCGAATATTTTTATTTGTACTTTTACTTTTTTGGACAAACTTTTAATTACTTATCTATTTCATTGTATTTATTTTTTTGAAATTTTTGAAAATATTATTTAATTTTTAATTGATGCATTATAATTACACATGGTAGTGGTATTCATTTTGCCATGTTTGTACATGCACATAACATAATATGATGAATCTCATTCCTCAATATAATTTCTTTTAAATAATCTGAGTTTATAATTTAAAGTTTTCCCAAAACAAAGTCTCCTGAGTTCAAATGACTTCACTGGAGGATTTTAACATTTAAAGGAAGAAATGATACCAATTATGTAAAAAAAATCATGTTGCATTACACACAATAATTACATTTTACATTAAATTTCAGTGTCTGTAGTTTTAGTGAAGCTTATCCATATTTTTTGTTTGTCTATGTATCATCTAAGTCCTACTATACTACAATGGGGAGGTTGAGCAGTTACAACAGAGACTGTCATTTCTTCTCACTGTTGCTTCATGCACAACATAAATTACAGTGATGCAGTTATAACACAGTCTCTCAAGAAAAGTTCCTGAACTCTGCTTTGTAAGAAAAATTGAAATAACTCCTTTCTCCCCCAAAGGACAAAAATAAGTTCTAATAAGATTAAATATCTAAATGTGAAAATATATACATATATACCTATATTTGTAAAAATGTTGATAATTTTTACTGCATAAAGTTTAAGATATCCTATTCATCAAAAACCTACTGAACAATATGAAAAGATAAATAAGATGGTGGAATTTACAAGTTGCTTACAATAATGCACAAAGAACTCCTAAGAAAAGACATAGTATGTCATAGTAATGCATACATGAAAATTTTATATACAGTTCACAAGAGATGTTGAACAAAAAAATATATACTCATCTTTACTCACAACCATCAAATAAAGTTAAAAATTGAATTACTTTAAACTACCACTATCCCCTACTGGAATGTCTACTAATAAATAGAGTGGCAATGCTAATGGTGCTTAGACTTTAGAAAAAGAAACTCTCATACACTTATAATCATAATGTATTTTGGTTAATCACTTTGGAATACAATTGGAAACTTTCTTCTAAATTTGAACACTTGAACAAGTAATTTCCTCATTTATACTCCACAGAAATATGTGTCTATATAACACCAAAAGATGTGTACAAGCACTTTTATAGCAGCATTATTCATGACCTCTCTCTACCTGGTGAGCAACCCAGATGTCTACCAGAGAAGAAAAATGAGCTGTGGCATATTTATCCTAAGGAACATGTGACAAGGAACATGTGACAAGGAACTATTTTGATAATGAAAAAAATTACAATTGTAATATGCACCGACATCAGAGAGCCTCAAAAAATTAATGATTAGGAAACAAATCCATGGACACACACAATATACCATCTTATTCCATAACTATAATGTGTAGTGATAGATAATATTATATTTTGTTTAAAGTCAAAATGAGTGGGAATTAAATGTGGAAGATTAGTGATTGGGAGGCAACATGTAATAAATTTCGCATGTGTTCATATTATTATGGTTTGTATTCTATGTGGAAACTGTGAAAATTACTTTACATTGTGAAAATTAATCAAGTTGTTTGCATATTTGTGCACATTTCCCACATGTGTATTATGTTCTTCATATATTTTAATTAAAAAGAAGTGGAGTGATTCAAAATAAAACTCTTTGAGGGTTAAGGTACTGTGGATTGTACCATAGTGATTTTAGTTATATCAGTCTTTACAAAATTTTATTCCTATCTTTATAAGTTAGATTCACATATATCAAAAAGCTTCTTCTAATCATATTGCATCCAATAAGTTTTCCTATATGTTGACATGGAACACAACTATTGAACTATCTGGCAAGTGAATAATTCACATTTAATTGAAAGTATTTAAGATCACTAAACTTCATTTGGAATTTTCTTACTCTAAAACAAGTAGTTTCCTTTATTCTTCTATCCCCTAAAAAAAAATAAATATATACATCAGTGAACTTTCTTCTTCTTCTTGTGCTGGCCATGGGTGGTTCCTTCCAAATTGTTGCACATCTATGATCCCACATATGTGAGTGTGGAGTCTACACAACTATTACAAAATAATAAGAAAAAAATCTCTTCCAAGACTCAACTTGGATAACCCTGAACACTGATCTATTTTGTCTCATAGGAATGTACCAGTCTACAGAAGATAGAAATCCAAAATAAAAATACATTTAGCTTCATCCTTTCAAAACTCAGAAAATTTATACATGTAATGGTATTGATATCAACTCTTACCTCTACAATTCAATTATATAATACATAGTTATTAATTATTTTGCAGTATTTATTTTCCTCTTTTTAGTAATGCTTTCTTAGTATGTATTAATTAATAATTAATTAATACATAACGGTACTAGGGATTGAACCCAGGGCTGCTCTGCCACTGAGTCACATCCCAGCACTTTTTGTTTTTCATTTTTACACAGGGCCTCACTGAACATCCCAGGCTGGCCTTGAACTAATGATTTTCCTGTCTCAGCCTCTTGAGTTGCTGAGGTATAGGCCATGGTGCCCAGTTTCTTAGTGTTTTCAATTGGTCATTTTGCATCAGTTCTGTTCAGTGTTTTACTCAGTTTTGCATTGCTGTGACAAAATTACCCCCTTTCCTATATCACCAATAATTTCTGATGCTTGCCCATTCATCTTTGTGTCTTGAAATTTATGATGATTGTCTTAAATATATCTATTATAGAAATCTATTGATTATCTGTTCCAAATTGTACCTCTTCTTTCCTAGGTCAATTGCAAAGTGTCATATTAAGATTTCTCTTCATTGCACTATTCTTAATTTTCATTTACTTTATTTCCAAAATTGCTTAGTTAATGTTTCTGAGGAATCTAGGGAGTCATGGTAACTGTGCAATATGGTACCCTGAATTGGATCCTGCTATGTGGAGCATTGCCTTCACTCTTAGTGGTTGCTTGCATCTTGAAAATTGTTTCATCATTTTTTTGTTGTTGTTCAGATGTTTTCAGAGGTTCAATCCACAGATGGCCAAAGCTCTGGGCTGGAGATAAGGCAGAACATCATGGTGGATGGGCATGGTGGAGGAAAGAGGCTCAAGACATCTTGTCTTTTTAAAATTTTGAGACAGGGTCTTACTAAGTTGCACAGCTTGGCTTGACCTTGCTTTTCTCTTGCCTCACCCTCCTGAGTAGTTAATATTATATAGCTGTGTGCCATCACACCTATTTTTGTTGTATTTTAAATAAAAAATTCCTATTTTTATTTTATTTCATTCCTATTTTATTCTTTTAATTTAATGATTTTTAATCTACAAAATTCTATTTTTTGTAAAGTAACTTCATTTATATGTTGTTCTAATGATTGTTTATTTTTTACTAACTTCTTTAGATAAATTCTTTATTTTACTATTTTATAACTTTCTTCTGAGCAATGCTTCTATTGTATTGCATGTTTGTTCACAACTTGCCACTCAAGCATGAACTTGCATTTCTTTCATATTATTTCCTTATGCCAAATACAGCTTTCACCCTTGTCTCTTACCAAAATAGTAAAATAACCTTAATGTACTCTAATTACTTTGAAGTGATTCTATGTAATGATTAAGTAAAAAATTCATTTACCTGACATGATAAGTTATCAAATATCTACATGGGGGAGTAGTATTCTTTCATCTGAAAAAAGGACTTAATTTTATTACAAAGAACAATAATAGCATAGATATAGTTCATTTCATAGTATAGAAATGAACAAACTAAAGATGGAAATTTGATTCATTACTGTTTTCTTTTGCTTGGCCGGCCTCTTGAATATTTGTAGGCCACGAATAACAACCTGTATTTCAACCAACCATTCAGAAATTAGAAAAAACACTGGTGACTTGCTGCTGTGACAGTCTGAATGTACCCACATGCTCCAGGAAGAAGTATCCTGCCATAATTTAATGAGGAACTTCACAGTATTTTATTCACAAAAAGTAATGAAATGGAAAGTTGTGGAATTCTAATGTAAATGGAAAAATACACCTTTTTTTGTGATTCATGTTTACTTTTTTCATTTTGGTGATAACCTGAGAATTAGGAAATTGAACAGGATTTTAGGTTTTCCCTCCTCACATATACAGTCTGTTGCCTTGTATTCTAAGTTGGTTATGTACAGGGTTAATATTAGAGCCAAAAATGATAATTCTTGTCTTTTGGTTGAAAGTTAGTATTTTGATGTTCCTGCATACATTTTAATTGAATGCATGGAAAAACTGTGTTGAGTTATGCACTCCCCACCATTTCCCCATTCCTCATTTATTCTATGTGTTATGGTTTAGATGAGTTGTCTCCCAAAAGCTCATGTGTGAGAAAAGCAAGAAAGTTTAAAGTGAAATGATTGGGTTATGATAGCCTTAACCTAGTCAGTGCATTAATCCCTTGGTAGGAATAGTAACTGGGTGGTAACTGTAAGCAGGTAAGGGGTGACTGGAGCAGGCAGGTCACTGAAGGTATGACTTTGAGGTATATATTTTGTCCCTGGTGAGTGGAGCTCTTTCTGCTTCCTGATTGTCATGCCCTGAGATATTTTTCCCTGCCACACCCTTCTACCATGATATGCTAACTCACCTAGGACTGAGACCTCTGAAACCATGAGCCCCGTTAAACTTTCCCTCCTCTAAAATTGTTCTTGTCAGGTCTTTTGGTCACAATAGCAAAAAAAGCTGACCAAAACACCAGAAGCTGGATAGTAATAACAAGAACAGTTAATGTCCTGAGTATTTATATGCTGGTGTTAGGTTATGATTTACATTTAGAACCTACTTAATCCTTTCAAAAACCCCATGAGGTAAGTGCTATTCTTATGGTAAGCAGTGAAATGGCTTCCCAACAATGTCTAGTTCTTTGTATCTAAAACCTGTGGAGAGGCAAGGGGATTAAAGTTTTGAATGGGATTAAGAATTGTAATCAGTTCCTAAATACAGAGCTAATCCTGGAATATGTAGGTAGCCCCAATGTTATCACAAGGGTTCTTTAAATGTGGAGAAGGGAAGCAGAAAGACAGAGTCAGGGAGAACTAAAAATACTGTACTTCCCTGAAAATGGAAGAAGGGGTGCAAACTAAAGGTGGCCTCTAGAAGTTGATAAAAAGCAAGGTAAACTGGAGTCAGTTCTAGTGAGGTAGAACTTGGAGCACTTTCCGGGGACCCTTCTATAAAGGAACTGTTCTCATTCATGAAGCCTGTACCACCATCATGATCTAATCATCTCCAAAATGCCTCACCTCCAGTACCATCACATTAGGGGTCAAGATTCCAGCATATGAATTTTACACAGGGGAAGAACATTGTTAATTGATCTCTTATCAGAAATAATGGAGGCCAGAAGGCAATGTGGAATGACATATTTTAAAAAAAAAAGAGAGAGAGATAGTATGTGATCAGTGCATGCTAGCTATATGCAGGAAGGGAAACATCATACTGAACCCCATTAATATGGACAATTAAATGCATGTTAATAAAATTCATTTTTAAACATTGAATAAAAATTAAGTCAAATCAGAATTGAAGTATTTCTTGTGGAGAAAGCATAGAAAGACAGAGCTTCCTTTTCTTATATAGCTGGCAATCTTTTCCCTTTAGCTTGGTGTTTAGTCTACTCTTAGAGTAATTATTACTTTACAGCCAAAGATATAAATAAGTTGAAAGTAAAAATATGGAATAGGTTATACCATTCAGTTACTACAAGGAAGCTTCAGGAGCTATGAAAAGAAATAGTACTAGAGATACTGTTTTTCCTATTGATAAAATGTCCAATATGTCAGGAAGACCTAGCAATTATAAATGTAGATGCTAAAACAGAATCATTAAATAAGTTTGGCCCAAATTTATAGAAATGTAAGAAAACAAACTCAACAATTATGGGTGTCAATTTCAGTGCTCCTTTCTCAGTAATTGACAAGGCACTAAAATTAAAAGCAATAAGCTAACCTTAACCCTAATTAGAATAAGATAAAACACATGCTTGCATAATTATCAAAATGAATTCTACTGTCATGTATAACTAAAAAGAACCAATTAAAAAATAGCAATAAGGATACAAAAGAGTTGAAAAACATTAAATTCCAGCTTGTTCTGGCATAGACAAAGTCTTTTCACTCAACAATAGCAGAATCCACATTCTTCCAGTGCACATGAATCATTCTCTAGGATAAACTCTACACTAGGACATAAAACAAGTTTCAATATCTTGAAGTGGATTGAAATTGTGCTGAGGATATCCTCCTACCACAAGGGTTTAAGTTGGAAATAAACAACTGGAAGAAGTCAGTGCTTAGAGGTAAATTTATAACATTAAGTACTTACAGTTGAAAGGAAGAAGGATCAAAAATCAATAATATCAGCTTCCACCTTAAGAAGCTAGGAAAATAACAGCACAAAATCCAATAACAAAAAGGAAGATGGAAATAACAAAATTAGGGTAGAAATCAAAGAAATACAAATGAGGGAAAACATTAGTGAAAAATCAATGACGTGAAAAGTTGATTCTTCAGAAAAACCAACACAGTTGGTAGATATTGAGCCAGACTGAGAATAAAAGAGGTAGGAATAGAAAGTAGAACAGGAAAAGGACAGTTGGCTGTTAGGATATTAATCCAGACTTCCTCTCTCCTGAAAACAGACTGTAGGAGGTGGAACCAACAAGATAAATTTGTAAATCCAAAAATGGAGGCCCCTGGTATCTCATGAGATGTTCCTCAGATACTTTTGCCATCATAACATGGAAGGAGTAGAATGGAGATGGTTTCATAAGGTATTGGTGAAAGAGAGGGCCTGGAGACACCCACAGTCTCTAGCAATAGAGCTTTAGGAGAACATCCACAAAGAGTTTTAGGAGGACATTCATATTCATTATTTACACCCTCAAGAAAAGTTTAGAACATAGCAAAAACAACAAAACAAAACAAAACAAAACAAAAAAACAGTTAGCAAGAGGATTGCTGTAATTCGTCTGTGCAGTGTCCTTCAAAGGCCCATGTGTGGAAGGGATGGTCCTCAGCTTTGAAATATCCTGAGGCTGTGAAAAGTTTAAGAGTTGGGTCCAGTTGGGAAGTCTTTAGGTCACTAGAGATATGCCCTTGAAGGGGGTTGTGTGTCCCTCATCTCTACCTCTCTCTCTTTCATTCCCAACCACGAGGAAAGTGATTTGGTTACACTAAGTGCTTCCGCCATGATGTGCTGCTGTGTAGCAGGCCCAGAGAAATGAAGCCAATTGATCATATCTGGATCATAGACTGGAACCTCCCAAAGTACAAGTCCAAATAGACCTTTTCTCTTTTAAGTTGATTTATTTCAGGTACTTATTTTAGTGATGAAAAATTGATTAACAAAAGGATTTTCTACATTTTGATGAAATACTCAGGAAGATTGCTTTATTGCCCATGTATTTTAATTGTTGGAATGCAAAGATAAAAATAATATCACAATGGATCAAATTCTATTTATTTTCTGGGGTTGCTAAGATATGCTAAGTGGAATATTTAGCATTAGGGAAACAGACTTGAGCATAAAATCCTGGGTCCTTCTGATGGGACCCTGAAAAAGCCACATTTGTTCTTTAAGTTTCCTAATAGGCAAAATAATGACTATCTACTTTCCCCTAATTCTATGAAAAAATAGTGGTGCTTATATGATATGCAAAATGTGAAAGGTGCTTTGCAAGTGTTTGTGAGCACTGTAAAACATTATTTGTCTCTATCGTTAACTGTTGTCCATTTGGAGGTAAAGGATCTTTTTTGTAATTTTTCAATTTGACTTTAATTATTCCTCCAGTATGTAAACTTTTGAAATTCTTTAAACTACTATAGAAATTCAATATTTTACAGTTTCTTTGTGAAAAAGTAAAGTGGGGGATTCTACACCTTGTTTGAGTGAAGTCCTATAAAATTTCACTTTCTTCTCTTAAACCTCTGCTCAACTTCATACAACATAGTTAAGTTCATTTTTTTAAATATGTATACCTGGGTCTCTCCACAGTTATACTGATGAACTCTTATTTCTTTTTCTTCAAAATATACATTCACATAATTCATACTAAATTATAAATGCTCGAAAACAGTGTCACTGGAAACTCCATGTGGGTGGGATGGGAAGAGCCATTAATATTTAACAAAGACCGAAGTTTGTACACGTACTTTATCCAACCAAAAATATTCAGACTTAGTATTTCTGGGGTAGGGCTTGGACATCTGTCTTTTAAAGTAGTATATTTTAAAACACTGAAGGATACCACTGTTTAGGACCACTGATCTGAGGGATAAAACATGCTGTGATGTCAGATGTCAGTCACATGTGGAGGATTTGGAAGGGCATCCTGGTCATCTTGGTTCCCTTGAATCACATCACAGAGATAATTGCTCACTATCTTAAAACCAGCCAGCACAGGAGCACTTTCTGACATCTAATGGTTTTGATAATCACCCACTCACTATTTCCTAAGAAACCAATACCAAATGTTTTATCATTTGCTCTTTGTTACCCACCTATATGTTTTTCTCAGAAAATTTTCCAGCGTTAATAAGAAATTATTTATGAAATTCATCTATAGGTAAGGTATATTTTCATCCCTCACTGTGTTATACTTTAACTTACTTCTTCATCAGAGGTTAGATTTCACATATAAGTGATTGGATTTCTTTGGTATTTATACTCATCATCATCTTGGATTCATATAAGTTCTTTCTGTGAACAAATATTTTGTTCCTGAAGATATTGGTGGAAATAGCAACTTTAAATTTATTGCAGATATATTTGCCATGAAAAGATTGTACTGGGAGAGAATTCATTTAATAGCATGTTAATTTCCTAAGTGTTATCATGTAAGCCATATATAATGTACCCAGATTGGAAGCCAAATATTGTCAAGAGCCATCCATGGACTATGTGTGGACCAAATCAGCATGGAAGCCCATTGAATAGGAAAATAGGTATTTGAGAACTTAGAGTGGCAATTCTGTTGGTAAAATGGCAAAGATATATGTGAGCCCTATTCAGCTCTGCCAGGTCCCACACAGCACCAGAGATGTGGTGACCTGCTGTAGCCACACGGCCTCTCAGATATGGGTATAGCCTGCTAAGATGCCAATCAACCTGTTGACTTGCAAGACATTACAAAGCAAGACTCCACCCCTGAAACCTTATCCCTGCCTTTGATATAACCTCTTAAATAAACCACCAGAGCCATTTTTAAATTGTTCAGCTCCAGCTGCTGTGTAGCTGGACCTATCAGACGCTCTATTCTTCTTAAACTATAATTCTAACTCTGTCTTATTTCTTCACTAATTATTTCAGATTTTATTTTCTCAGGTGGCCTCATGAACAGAAAAATTAGCCTGGCAAGGTGCTGGCAGCCTTGCGATGAAATATGTCATATTTTCACAATTTTTTGGTGATGCCAGATTCACGTAACATTTCAACAGCCAGTCCCCCAGCCATTTGGGTGGAAGTGGACTTGTTTTACCCAAAGATGAAAGTGAAAGTCATCTTTTTTAAAGCAAAAAATAAAATAAGACAAAAAAAGAAAACAAAACATACTGTTTTTTAACGTTTAAGTTCCTGGATAATTCTGTTCTTCACTCAGGTTTGTGAAGCACAGTAATTTATAAAGTATGTAAAATCAACTAAATAAAAAAAATTTGTTTTCACAAAAAATGTAGTAATGGGTTATCCTTAATAAAACGTACATTTGTGAACTGCCAGGCACTCTTCCAGATGTTTTCACATCTGTTATTTTAATAAGTTCTTTTCAGAAATGCAACTTAGTAGATCAAAATAACAAAAAAAAAAAAAAAAAAAAAAAAAAACTTCCCCAAATAATATCAGCCATCCTCTTTTGGAAGGAACACAACACAGCAGTGTCAATGTGCTTAGCTCTAAGGAAATAGTTTCAACAGTTACTTTTAAAATTAAACAGGCCTTGTCACAGTCCTTCCTGAAACATCACCACAACTGTTCCCTTGCAGACTCGTGTGGGAAGTAGTGAGGAAAGGAGGTGAAGAGAGGACAGAATTATTCCATTTTCTTATTATGGGTCTTCTATTCTGAGCTGTATGATGCCAACAGAAATAACTTGAAATATCTGTGTTCCCTCATCAGGGATTGTGAGGGACAGCATTGGAGAGTTTTCAGTGTTGTGAGGAAATGGGGCCTCATTTCAGCTCTCGGACGCCTGGAGTGCAAAGGTGCTGGGTCATCTTCAAGTTCATCCCTTCCACTGCTCTTAAGTGCTCAAATCATGGGAGTCTTTGGAATGGGCCCTGGTTAAGGATATCTTTAACATCTGGAATACTTCTTCTAAAATTTTTATTTTAAACCCATGGAAGAAGAGTAATCTAATGGCAGAGAATGTCAAAACTCTTAAGATTCCCACTTCCTTTCTCAGCACCAAAACTTTAGTGTCATTGCAAAACTTCCACTTTAATCCCATGGCCCATGGGGTTGATTCATTGAACACTCACAGCAAGATCAGAAACTCTTTCCCAAGAGAGCATGTGGGAACCAGAGTCAGGCAAGGATTCAACTTGATGTTTGTTCTCACATCCCTGAGATTTAGAGGGAAAAAAAGAGAGAGAAAAAAAGATATTAAGAAAGAAAGGAACTCCTTTGTTTCCTCATGTATTATAGAATAAAAAATCTGATATTAAAAGTAAACATACTAGATCATTTTGTTCAAACACCTATTTAGAGAATCAAACTATAGTACTTCCCACCCCCATCTCTGTTACGGTAATGATAGTTTTGAGAGGTTAAATGATTTGTCCAAAATACATTCTAATTTTACAAATGGTTTTGATTTTAAACAGATGTCTTTTAAATATTTCACAATTACATTATAGAATTATTCATTTTTCTCTGTCATTCATCTCATGCTAAAGTAGAAAGGTGTTATCTGGTATTCATTTATTTTTATTTTTTGCAGTGCTGGTATGTAACCCAGGGCCTTGTGCTTACTAGGCAAATGCTCTACCACTAAGCTACATTTCCAGTTTTGAAGCAGCAGAATACGATCTTGGGCTCTGTGATCTTTACACAGTGAATACAAAATTTGTTTTTTTGTGAGATAGAGTTTTTAAAAATTAAATATGAATTTCAGACTAAAATCTAGAATGCCTTCATTAAGTTGAATTGAATTGAATTGAATTAATGTACAGAAGTAGAGTTATGAGATTTGGTAATATCACTAATTTTTCATCCTTACTCCCACAGCCTTATTCTTTAATAAATTGACCTATATACTGCTTAGAGTCAGGCAAATTGGAATTGAGAAAGGAAATCTAAACCACTGAACAAAGGAGTAGAATTTATCTACACACAAACCAAAGAATTCAGTTTTACTAACATCATGCATTTATATAATTCAGCTCATGCTTTTTAAAAGGTAAAAATGATAGTAAATATGCAGAAGTGACAATAAATAGTTTAACATATTAATATTCTTAAATCTTAAGTTCATTTGAGTATAAATTGTTCTTGACTTGAATAAAAAATATTTTATACAACTATTAACATTTTAATCTATTAAAATCTATTTAATTTATTATTTTTTTCAAGTTTGAATCTCAACTTTAGATATACTGATGTCTTCGACCAGTTCTGTTTATTTAAAATAGTTTTTCTTCAGTTTTTCCTCTTTTTTTTATCCAATACATAAATCAAAAAGAAAACTTACCAAAAAATAAAAACAAAACCCCGTTTATTTGGTCTATCAATATCTTTGAAAAACTGCAGAATCTTTACTACAAGTTCTTATGGGTATTTATATTTTGTTCTTTTTGTTTTATTAATTTTTAATAAAAAGTATTCTTTTAGGCTTACTAGATATATTCAGAAACTAAGTAACTTTTGTAAAATAATGGTTTGAAAAATATTAGTTCAGTCAGGGTTTGGATCAACAAAATAACATATAGGACTTTTTTGTTTTCAGGAATGGGGAAGAAGTATTCAACTTGCTTACTTAGTTGATGCACTCAGTGAGAAAAACCTGGATTCTTCCATTCAAATAAAAAAGGCAAAGCAAAGATAGATAATGATATTACAAATGAAGACCTCTCAGTCACTGCAGGCTCAGATTCAGCAGTTGGCCATTTCTACCCAATTATCTTTTTTTGTGTGAGTGTGTTGAATTATATAAATAAATGCCTACTTTGCATGTACCCTTAATCTTAAACCCTTTAATCATCATTAGTTTTCATGGAAGCAGTTTATCTGTTTCTTCACACTATAATTCATATGTACATATATAATGGAAAATTATTCATTGTTCTTTGAAGCACAATTATTTCTTTACTTGAAAAGTTTTTATAGTCTAAGATTAAAAAATGAGGAGTTAAACTAAATTTATTTTCTGGCTTCAAATTAGAGTGTATCACAAATGTAATTTATTAATATAGAACACTATTTGAACTGACATAATAGAATGTAGGTTTTGGCTGTTAAAAATTGCAGCTGTTTGCAAGGTAGGTATTGAGTAGGTATTTAAAAATTTGATAAGAGAGAAGATTTTAGGTGTCCTTAACCACATATATAAAAGTTACTATGTGAGATGGAAAATGTGCTAATTTGCTTGGGTGTTGTAAGAATTTCACTATATATGCAAAAATCAAAACATATTACACACATTAAGTGTCTGTATTTTTAAGGAGGATTTTAAAAATTAGTTATCTACAGTACATCATAAAATTATATATAAAACCCATCAGTGAGAACTCAGTAGGAAGAGTTATTTTTGTGAAACAAATGTAATCTTAATTAAATAAAGTTTAAGAACAAATTTCCTTCTAAGAAATTTACAACCAATTCTTTGGGAATGACCATATTTGTGAGATATAAAAAAAGAAAAGAAATATTCCATAAGCGTTTTATATTTACTCTGTTACTATACTTTTTTTAACCAATGTTAGATCATGTTGAAATCAATCCATATTACACTTAGCTAAAACAAAGATATATTTAGTAACAAGTATAATATGAACATGAACTCAGTTTTCTATTTAAAAACTTAAACTATTTTAAATCAACATATTTTTATCTGTATGTATTTATGGTATACAACATAATGTTTTGAAGTCTATACCCACTGTAGAATGGTTAATTCTAGAGAATTCATTATCTCACATAGCTCTCATTGTTTTGGTGACAGCAATTAATAGCCACCCTCTTAACATTTTTCAAGCAGAAAGATTAACTTTTATAGGGTAGGTATATATGTGACTAGAAATCAGTTGACAAAGGAATCTTAGAGTTTAAATCTTGCTAACTTTAAATTCTAATGCATTTTGATAGAAAAAGTATCAATATGCATGAATTGTTTCTGACAACAGACATGTAATCTCCGGACTCAGATTTTTGAGCATTTTATGTCAGTTGAGGGAGGGAGTGACATCATATCCCAGGGGTGGGGGAGAAACAGCTCAAAGTACATCAACATGTAGAACTTGAAATCAATAGCAGTTTTTCAACTCCTTTATATATGTCAGAAAGGATAATTTTGTGGATGCTATACAACAAGTGACCATGATATGTCAATGGCTTAAAATACCAAGGGTTTAACTTGTGTTCACTCCACGGGTCCACCAAATATGAACTTTGAGGTCATCTTTACTCAGAGATGTCTGGTGTCAGAGTCTCCACCACTTACAGAAATGATCAAAGAGCTCTGGGTTTTCAAGGCTTTTACCTGCAAATGATGTGTAATCCTTCTAGCCCTGCACGAGATATACTACCATACTTATCATACCAACACAAGTCACATGATTACTCCTAATTTCAAGGAATAGTTAAGCATAATTCTTCCTTATAACTGGAAGAGAAGAACAGGAAATGCTGATAAAATGTGTTAATCAATAATATAAATGACTACGATTCTCCACAGTATTAGTCACAATTATTGAGCTATTTTCCATCTTGCATATCAATATACTTTCCACTACTTGAAGAGAAGTAAAACTCTCTGGATTTCTTGGCGGTGCTGTAAAATGCTCTAGCTTTGTGAGACATAAAAATAAAAGGATATAAAGACAGGAAGTGTTTCCTTTCATTTTTTTTTAAACATTTTAGTCTTGAGAACTTGATCTGTGACTAGGTCCCTAGGTTAAGCCCCAAGGTGCCAGAAAGACTGGCCCTCTCTCTCTTCCTAGATATTTACATTCCAAAAGCTATGAATTCCAGACTTTGAAAACATCTCTAGGTCACAAAAAGCAAGAAACACCCAGTGTTTATCTGGCTCTTGGAAAGATGTATTTATATGAGGAAACTTTAGGGTAAGAATCTAGGATCTTTGCCATTCCCTTTTAGATAGTAAAAATTTTTCTTTTTCTTTTTTTTTTTTTTCCTTTTTCTCCTTTCAAGAGGGGAAGTAAATAACTCTTTTTCTCTCTCTACTATAGATAAACAGAGAAAATGCATCATTTTCTATTTCTTTGGAAGTACAGACTTGGAAGTGTGTGTGGGTAAGACAATTTACCTGACTTTCCTAGCCTCACCCTAGGATAGGAATCCAGGTACAAGGGACCACATTATCATTGTTTTTTCAGTAAATAATGACCATCTATCTCTGACCTAGAGCACCTGCACTTCATGTCACTTTGAAGATCGATTTAGTAAAGATCAATGTGAAAAACCCAGCACTTCTCTGAGGGAAACAATCCCAAAGCCCACTTCAGCCACACATCAAGCTCAGGATCTCTGCTGGTTGGCCACAGTCTCTGCCTCAAGGGCAATGCTGGTGGTCGCTCCATGAAGTCCAGGAAGAGTACCTCTTGATTCAGAGATCTCTAAACTAAGTAATTTGCCCTGCAACATGCAATGACCTAACTGATTCAGGACAACCCCATAGCTGACTTGTCCATACACTTAGGACATCCTATGGGTAACCTTTAGAGAGCCCCCTGCCTTTTTACCCCTCACACATTCACATGTGTTGTGGCCTTTGTGTTAACTGCTTACCACTCCTATACTCATTGGAAAACATGTTCTATCTGTAAGAATTCTTCTCCATCCACCCCCAACCCATGCATGGGTGGAAATATCTAATAGTTAATTGAATATGTGTGGTTAAAGCTCAGGAACAAAATTATTTCTTGAGTTAAGGCATTAGTGATCATGTGTACCCATCAGCAAGAGTGGAAGCAGAAGACTGATATTTAAATGACTAAGATACACACACACATGCACGCACACACACACATATATATACACACCCATAATTGGAAAAAGGAAAGGATTGTAAAAATAACAAACGATTAACTGAAGCCAACCCTAAGCAAAGATTCACAGTTGGGATGATGTACTCATGAAATTCACCATCTTCTAAAGTTATCTAACTGTTCACTGTTTGAATATTTCACTCAAACTGCATATTGTCTGAAGTTCACTTTTTGAATTGTGTGTAATTTTTTTCCCTGTATTAGTAATAAAAGAATAATACTTCATCTCCATCTGCTCATACACAATGCCAACCTAAACAATAAAACACATTACTAATATCCTCTAAACGTAAGGAAAATGAGACTGGAATAAATTACAAATAGGTAACATGTTGAACTGAGCTGGGACTCTAGAAAACTAATTTTTAATATTTAAATCCTGGTGAAATTTGTATATATGGGTATCAAAACCTTCAGTATTTTTAAAAATTATGTAAGTACATTAAATAATTCATTTACGCAATCCCCTTTAGATAGATATGGCAATTATCATTTAGCCTTTTACAACCAAATGTCTGTACTTTGATGATTAGAAAGGCCTTTCTCCTCTACTCCAACATTATTGTAGTCCTGTGCTGCATAACCATGTTTCTGTCAAGGACAGTCTGCACACATGATGGTTGTCTCATAAGACTATAATGAACCTGAAAGATTCCTGTGGTTTAGTGGTGTCATAGCCATTTTAACCTATGGCTCAATGCATTATTCAACTGTTTTGTGGTGGTTCTGGGTAAAGAAACCTACTGAACTGCCAATCGTATTAAAGTATAGCATGCATAATTATGTACAGTGCATGGTACTTGAAAGTGATTAAAACTATTTTATTGATTTATGCTTTTATATATTAAACATTTTATCATTATTTAGAGTGTACTGTTACCTATGTAAATAATCTTTACTGCGAAACAATATGCTGTGTGACACTGGCAGTAGCCTCTTAACTGTGTGTTTATTGTGACTCTTGATTCTATGTGGGATGCTTGACTGGAATATTTGGATCTGTAAGTGCACTGTAGATTTTTGTACAGGGACAAACCCACCTGACAACATATGTGTCAGAACATACCCCCATCCTTGAGTGATATGTGATTGTAACATTTATGTTTTCTTTGCTTTGAAGTTTTTTATGTTCCATTTAAAAATTATCTTTTTTTCCAAGTATCACCATATTATCTGCAAAAAGGGTAATTTTACCTCATCCTTTCATATTTGTGAATTACTAATGTCTTTTTCTATTATAATTTTGGCTGTTACCTCCAAGTCATTGTTCATTAGTTATGGTAATGGCATTCTTGCCTTATTCTCAATTCCTGTGTTGTTTACCTTCTTAATACGCTAATTTCTGGGATTAATGTGTTCACGTGCATATACTTACATATTAATGCATTTTTCACTGACTTGAATTATTTTTACTTATATTGCATTATACTGATATTAATATATATATTTTCACTGATTGAGTTATATTTTTGAGTTATTTTCTTCTTGTAAATAAAAAATTAATTCGGGTGCAGTGACTCATACTTGTAGTTCCAGTAACTTAGAAGGAGGAAGCAGGAGGATCACAAGTTGGAGGCCATCCGCAGCAATTTGCTGAGACCTTGTCTCAGAAATAAAAAATAAAAATTCTAGGGATGTAGTTCAGTAGTAAAGTTCAATCCCCTGTATCCCTGCCCTGCCCGCTCCCAAAATACAGAAATTTTATCAAACACACTTTTAGTATTCAGAAAAATGATCATGCGACTGTTTTTGGTTATACATTTAAAAAGAGTAAAATATATAAGATTTCCTAATGTTGAACCATGTTTATATGCTTGGAATAAATCCAACTTGCTCTTATTGTATTTGTATTGTCATTTTAATATTTTACTTAAGATTTTCTTAAATTTTGAAAGTTGTTCAGCATTTTGCTTATTTTCAATTGTTTATTCTTTAATACCAATGTAACTGACACTTTATTAAAATAACTTAAAAATTTATTCTTAAACACACTGTAGAATAATTTAATTTACATAATTATTTGTTCCACAGTTTATAAGAATTCTGCATGAAACTCTCAATGCCTAATGTTCTTTTTGGGGAGATGGGACTTTATCTATATAATTTTGACTAATTTTCTTTCAGCACTTATGTATATTTTATGGTTATAATTGATAAAGTGAATTTTTTGGAAATTTCAAATTTCATTCAAAGTTTAAATTGCTTTTAGAGTTAGGAACGTAGTTTCTTACTTTCTTACAGTTTTAAAATTACTTTATTTCTACATTTATTATCATCTCATCTTTTTTTGTTGTTGTTATTCACATAGTTTTCTTCTTTTTAATAGTTAAAGTTGTGAGGTTTTAATCAATTTTATTGGTTCAAAAATATTTTATTACTAAATAATTTTAGCAATTAATTATATTATTCTTGATCTAATCCATTTGTACCCATTTTTTTGTATTCTAGCTCTTTTATTTCTGCTTTTATTATTTTTCTTCCTTTACATACTTTATAAAATTATTTAAAGTGGAAGATGGCGGCGGGAAGTGAGTAAGCCTCTCCGTGCTCCACGCCGCTGCGCCCGCAGCGTATGTTGCTGCGTCTTAAAAGAAGAAGTAAAGATCATTAAAGGAGATCTGTCGACAAAGACTCAGCACCGTGTCAAGAAAGGGGCCTAGGTGGAGTGAATCCGCCACGACTCCAGCCAAGGTGGAGTGAGTCCATCACAACTTCAGCGCGAGCAGTAAGGCTGCAGCCCCCGAGCTGCCCGGCTCCCTCGGCCCCTTCTCCTTCTCCTCTCCGCCTTTCTGCTTTGCTTCTCCCCTGCTGTCTCTCCTCCTACACTCACTCCCTAAATCTAGATCTCAATTTCTTTCCCCCACCCCGCCTGCTCTCCCGCGTGTCCAGTACCCGGCCCGCGCAGGCCCCGAGGCGCTGCCTCCTCTCCCCCAGCCCGCACCCCCTCCCCGGGGGTCCCAAAGGCCACAGCTGGGCCGCAGCCGCCGCTGCCGCCGCTTCCCACGGAACACCATAGAGCAGACTCTTCACCGCTCGAGTGAGCTGCCGAGTAAAATGGAACAGCTGATAAGATGAGTGACAATTTAAAATCTAAGTGATCCAACATGGCGGCGGACGTGGAGAGATCAAGTCTCTAACCCCTTCAGCTGCGCGAGCATAGGGAGAAGTAAACTGTCAAAATACTGTTCGCTCAGGACCACTAGGCATTGTTGAGCTGAAGGGGATTCCGGGCGAACAGTCTGCCCCTCTCAGAACACACCGAGCCCGGATTGGGCTGCATTCTAGTTCTGGTTCGCCTGCTTCTCGTGACTCAGCACTAATGATCCCGCTGAAATAACTAGTCGGCCCACCTGAACTCACAGAGGTAAAAGCCAACTGAGCACGATAGTCAGACCCAGGGTATCCCTCTGCTGACAACAGAGGTCCCTTGCACCAGCTACCAGGGGAGTTGCTGCCTGAGGGCAAAAAAATTCGCTGGGGATCCTCAGCCCCAAGCCCTACAAACTTAGGGTCTGAGGGAGGCAAACAGAAAGGGTGTGCCCAGGCATCCATGGAAACAGGGCTCCCAGGAGCAGCAGACCTGGAGTGTAGCCAGTATTGTGGTGAGCGTCACAGGTGAGCGGGGCCTGGCTTGAGGAACCACAAGAGAAGGCCCTAGGCACTCAGGATTGGAGACCCGCACAGTCTGGGAAGAAGAGCTGAGGCACAGTGATTGGTTCCCACCCATCAAGAAGAGAAGCCTGGCCCAGTGGGAATAGCTCCACCTACTGGAAGAGAAGTTAATTGAGCTCTATGACTGCATTTATTATTATTATTATTATTATTATTATTTTAATGATTATTATTGGTATTTTTTAAAATTTTATTTTCACTTTTTGTTGTTGATGTTGTTGTTGTTCTTCAACTTTCTTATTAATGGTTTCAATTTTTTAATTCTTTTTATTCTATTATTATTACTATTATTTTTTTAAACTTTAATTTCCATTTGTTTATTATCATTATAATTATTTTGGTTTTAAATTTTTATTTTTTCATTTTTTCTTTCTTTCTTTTCACTTTTTTTCTTTTGTCTTTTCATTTCTTTTCAATTTACTTATTCCCACTTTCTTGAATTCTACCTGCCTACACTCACTCTCTTTAGTGACTTCTTCCCTTCCCTTCTAATATCTCTCCTCCCAAGCATCAAATAAATTTATAAGAGTAAACAGTAACTCAGCAGTCAAACAGAACAAGAAGTATCATGAGCATAAAAAAGCAAGGAAGAAAAGGAGTACAAACAATGAAGGACAGCCTAAATATTCAGGAGGACCTGGAGCCATCAGAAAAATGGCCACATAAAGAACTCAAGGAACACCTTAGACAGATGGAAAGGAACCTTAAAGATCACATTGAAAATGAATTACATAAACAGATAAAAGAAGAAGTTAAGCATCTTTATCAGGAGATAGAGATTATAAAAAAATCAAACAATAATTCTAGAAATGAAGAAAACGATAAACCAAATTAAAAACTCAATCGAGAGTATCACTAACAGAGTGGAGCAAGTAGAAGCCAGAACGTCAGATAATGAAGACAAAATATATCATCTTGAAAAGAGTCTAGCCAACTCAGAAAGGCTGGTAAAAAATCATGAGAAAAACATCCAAGAGATTTGGGATAACTTTAAAAAAACCAAACTTACGAGTCATTGGGATAGAGGAAGGCACAGAGAGTCATACCAAGGGAATGAGTAACCTGCTGAATGAAATAATTACAAAAAACTTTCCAGAAATAAAAAAGGAAACAGATATACAAATTGTAGATGCATACAGGACACCGAGCACACAAAATCACAGTAGACCAACGCCAAGACACATTGTTATGAAGATATCCAATATACAGAACAAAGAGAAAATATTAAAAGCTACAAGAGAAAAGAGGCAGATTACATTTAGGGGTAAACCAATAAGGTTAACAACGGATTTTTCATCACAGACGCTGAAAGCGAGAAGATCCTGGAACAACGTATTTCAAACACTGAAAGACAATGGATGCCAACCAAGAATTCTGTATCCAGCAAAATTAAGCTTCAGATACAACAACGAAATAAAAATCTTTCATGATAAACAAAAGCTAAAAGAATTTGTAGCCAGAAAACTAGCATTGCAAAGCGTCTTGAGCAAAACTCTACACGAGGAAGAAATGAAAAACAATAACCAAAACCATCAGCGGGAAGTGCCTCGGTAAAGACGGAGGATGGGGGGAAAGCTAATCATGGAGAAACAAACTAAATTAGAAAAAAAAAAGAGATAAATAATCAAACATGGCAGGAAGTAGAAACCATATATCAATAGTAACTCTAAACGTTAATGGCTTAAACTCTCCAATAAAGAGACATAGGCTGGTAACATGGATTTAAAAAACAAATCCAACAATATGCTGCCTCCAGGAGACACATCTGATTGGAAAAGACATACACAGGCTCAAGGTAAAAGGTTGGGAAAAAATATACCACGCACATGGTCCTCGTAAGCAAGCAGGGTGGCCATCCTCATATCGAATAAAATCGACTTCAAGACTAAGTTAATCAAAAGGGATAAAGAAGGACATTATATACTGTTAAAAGGAACCATTCACCAACAAAACATAACAATTATCAATATTTATGCACCAAATAATGGCGCTGCGACGTTCATAAAACAAACTCTCCTCAAGTTCAAGAATCAAATAGACCACGACACAATAATCATGGGTGACTTCAACACACCTCTCTCACCATTGGACAGATCCTCCAAACAAAAGTTGAATAAAGAAACTATTGACCTCAATATCACAAGCAATAACCTAGACTTAACTCACATATATAGAATATATTAACCATCATCAAGTGGATATACTTTTTTCTCAGCAGCACATGGATCCTTCTCAAAAATAGACCATATATTATGCCATAGGGCAACCCTCAGTAAATATAAAGGGGTGGAGATAATACCATGCACTTTATCAGATCATAATGGAATGAAACTGGAAATCAATGATAAAAGAAGGAAGGAAAAATCGTACATCACATGGACAATGAACAATACATTACTGAATGATCAATGGGTTACAGAAGACATAAAGGAGGAAATCAAAAAATTCTTAGAGATAAATGAAAATACAGACACAACATATCAGAATCTATGGGACACAATGAAAGCAGTTTTAAGAGGGAAATTCATCGCCTGGAAGTCATTCCTCAAAAAAAGGAAAAACCAACAAATAAATGAACTCACACTTCATCTCAAAGACCTAGAAAAGGAAGAGCAAAACAACAGCAAATGTAGCAGAAGGCAAGAATTAATTAAAATCAGAGCAGAAATCAATGAAATTGAAACAAAAGAAACTATTGAAAAAATTAACAAAACAAAAAGTTGGTTCTTTGAAAAAATAAACAAGATCGACAGACCCTTAGCCATGCTAACGAAGAGAAGAAGAGAGAGAACTCAAATTACTAACATACGAGATGAAAAAGACAATATCACAACAGATGCTACAGAAATACAGAAGACAATTAGAAATTAATTTGAAAACCTATATTCCAATAAAATAGAAGATAGTGAAGACATTGATAAATTTCTTAGGTCATATGATTTGCCCAGACTGAGTCAGGAGGATACACGCAATTTAAACAGACCAATATCAATGGATGAAATAGAAGAAGCAATCAAAAGACTACCAACCAAGAAAAGCCCAGGACCAGATGGGTACACAGCGGAGTTTTACAAAACCTTTAAAGAAGAATTAATACCAATACTTTTCAAATTATTTCAGGAAATAGAAAAAGAGGGAGCTCTTCAAATTCATTCTATGAGGCCAACATCACCCTGATTCCGAAACCAGACAAAGACACCTCAAAGAAAGAAAAGTACAGACCAATATCTCTGATGAACCTAGATGCAAAAATCCTCAATAAAATTCTGGTGAATCGAATACAAAAACACATCAAAAAAATTGTGCACCATGATCAAGTAGGATTCATCCCTGGGATGCAAGGATGGTTCAATATACGGAAATCAATAAATGTTATTCACCACATCAATAGACTTAAAGATAAGAACCATATGATCATCTCAATAGACGCAGAAAAAGCATTTGACAAAGTACAGCATCCCTTTATGTTCAAAACATTAGAAAAAGTAGGGATAACAGGAACTTACCTCGACATTGTAAAAGCTATCTATGCTAAGCCTCAGGCTAGCATCATTCTGAATGGAGAAAAATTGAAGGCATTCCCTCTAAAATCTGGAACAAGACAGGGATGCCTCCTATCACCACTTCTATTCAATATAGTTCTCGAAACACTGGCCAGAGCAATTAGACAGAAGAAAGAAATTAAAGGCATAAAAATAGGAAAAGAAGAACTTAAATCATCACTATTTGCGGATGACATGATTCTATACCTAGAAGACCCAAAAGGGTCTACAAAGAAACTACTAGAACTAATAAATGAATTCAGCAAAGTGGCAGGATATAAAATCAACACACATAAATCAAAGGCATTTCTGTATATCAGCGACAAAACTTCTGAAACGGAAATGAGGAAAAACACTCCATTCACAATATCCTCAAAAAAAAAAAAAAAAAATACTTGGACATCAACCTAACAAAAGAGGTGAAAGACCTATACAATGAAAACTACAGAACCCTAAAGAGAGAAATAGAAGAGGATCTTAGAAGATGGAAAAATATACCTTGTTCATGGATAGGCAGAACTAACATCATCAAAATGGCGATATTACCAAAAGTTCTGTATAGGTTTAATGCAATGCCAATCAAAATCCCAATGGCATTTCTTGTAGAAATAGATAAAGCAATCGTGAAATTCATATGGAAAAATAAAAGACCCAGTATAGCAAAAACAATTCTAAGCAGGAAGTGTGAATCAGGTGGTATAGCAATACCAGATTTCAAACTATATTACAGAGCAATAGTAATAAAAACAGCATGGTACCGGTACCAGAACAGGCGGGTGGACCAATGGTACAGAATAGAGGACACAGAGACTAATCCACAAAGCTACGACTATCTTATATTTGATAAAGGAGCTAAAAACATGCAATGGAGAAAGGATAGCATCTTCAACAAATGGTGTTGGGAAAACTGGAAATCCATATGCAACAAAATGAAACTGAATCCCCTCCTCTCGCCATGCACAAAAGTCAACTCAAAGTGGATCAAGGAGCTAGATATGAAATCAGAGACTCTCCGTCTGATAGAAGAAAAAGTAGGCTCCGATCTACAGATTGTGGGGTTGGGCTCAAAATTCCTTAATAGGACACCCATAGCACAAGAGTTAATAACAAGAATCAACCAATGGGACTTTCTTAAACTGAAAAGTTTTTTCTCAGCAAGAGAAACAATAAGAGAGGTAAATAGGGAGCCTACATCCTGGGAACAAATTTTTACTCCTCACACTTCAGATAGAGCCCTAATATCCAGAGTATACAAAGAACTTAAAAAATTAGACAATAAGAAAACAAATAACCCAATCAACAAATGGGCCAAGGACATGAACAAACACTTCACAGAGGAGGACATACAATCAATCAACAAGTACATGAAAAAATGCTCACCATCTCTAGCAGTCAAGGAAATGCAAATCAAAACCACCCTAAGATACCACCTCACCCCAGTAAAATTGGCAGCCATGATGAAGTCAAACAACAATGAGTGCTGGCGAGGATGTGGGGAAAAGGGTACTCTTGTACACTGCTGGTGGAACTGCAAACGGGTGCGGCCAATTTGGAAAGCAGTATGGAGATTCCTGGGAAAGCTGGGAATGGAACCACCATTTGACCCAGCTATTGCCCTTTCGGACTATTTCCTGAAGACCTTAACAGAGCACATTACAGGGATACTGCCACATCGATGTTCATAGCAGCACAATTCACAATTGCTAGACTGTGGAATCAACCCAGATGCCCTTCAATAGATGAATGGATAAAAAAATGTGGCATTTATACACCATGAAGTATTACGCAGCACTAAAAAATGACAAAATCACGGAATTTGCAGGGAAATGGATGGCACTAGAGCAGATTATGCTTAGTGAAGCTAGCCAATCCCTAAAAAACAAATACCAAATGTCTTCTTTGATATAATGAGAGCAACTAAGAACAGAACAGGGAGGAAGAGCAGGAATAAAAGATTAACATTAAACAGAGACATGAGGTGGGAGGGAAAGGGAGAAAAAAAGGGAAATTGCATGGAAGTGGAGGGAGACCCTCACTGCTATACAAAATTACATATAAGAGGTTATGAGGGGAATGGGATAACAAACGTGGAGGGAAATGAATTACAGTAGATGGGGTAGAGAGAGAAGATGGGAGAGGAGGGGAGGGGGGATAGTAGAGGATAGGAAAGGTAGCAGAATACAACAGTCACTAATATGGCAGTATGTAAAAATGTGATGTGTAACCGATGTGATTCTGCAATCTGTATTTGGGGTAAAAATGGGAGTTCATAACCCACTTGATTCTAATGTATGAAATATGATATGTCAAGAGCTTTGTAATGTTGTGAACAACCAATAAAAAAAATAAAAACTGGAACAAGAAAAAAAACAAACAAAAAAATTATTTAAAGTGGAAGAAATTTTTGTATCTTATTTGTATAAATTTCTGTTTTCATTTTATCATGACTAGAGAATGCTTTCTTTCTTTTTTTTTTTAATCTTTATTTTTTATGGGGTGCTGAGGAGTTCCTCACACACTCCTGGGGAGTTCTCTGCCTCTGAGCCATAACCCCAGCCCCTAGAAAATGCTTTCTATGATATTTCTAAATTTTTTGAAAATACATTTTTTTTCCTTTTTTTTTTTTTTAAATGACACTGGGGATGGAACTCAGGGCTGTGTGCTTGTACTTGGTAGGCAAGTGCTCTTCTGCACAGCTACACCCTCACCCCTTGAAATCTGTTATATGACCTAACATATAACATTTTTATGAACATATCACAGGCACTTGTGCCAATTATCAGGAAGTATGTTTGCATATACTTGTCATATCTTTTAAACATTGGTTGTTTAAATCTTTGTACTTATATTTTTATCCAAGTAATGTATCTACAATTGGCTAGTGATTTTTCAAAAATACTATATTATAAAATTTGTACTCCTTATCACTTAATAAAGCCTAATTATTTGATAAATTATTTTCATAGGTTAGCATGTTTATTCCCCAACTTTTTTTTTGCCACAATTGCAGTACCATGGAGATATTTACTGGAGGATTTCCAGATAGTGCTTTAACTTAACCACAGTTTGTTAAAAGTTAAAGGTCAAACATTGCCCTTTATAAAGAAGTCATTTCTGGACATGGAATTCTCTAAACAATCTACTGTTTGTAATTTCAGCATAAATTCTTGCTTCACAAGCATCCTTCTTCTTATGAAAGCCTAAGAAAACTTTTGTAATTCTTTTGTTATTCTTTTAAAATGAGCAAAATGGTTCAAGTTGATGGAAGTTACCACCATAGAAACCTATTTATACAGAATATGACTTCTGTCTACTTAGGGTCAAATTCCTTACATTCAAAACACATGTGGTACTACTCTTTCCTTGCAAAAGAATGATTTTTAACAATTCACCAAATTTTACTTTATTTGTATAAGTGGACACATATATTGTGCATAGCATAAAAAATGAAAAGGATGTTAGAGAAAAATGATTACTCTTGGTCTCATACAGAAAAAGATGCAAGTATACATATGAATATGTACACATATATGAATATCTTACATATATACATTTTCTTGGTGAAGCTGGGGATTGAACCCAAGGCCTTGTGCATATAAGACAAGCACTCTAGCAACTGAGCTATATCCCCAGCCCTCTTCTTTTTAACAAATAAAATTGTGAGGTTTTTGGTTCAAAAACTTTTATTTAATTACATATATTACTAAATAATTTAATTAATTAATTATATTATGCCTAATCTAATTCATTTGTACCCAGTTTTTTTGTATTCTAGCTCTATTTTGCGCGCGCACACACACACACACACACACACACACACACACATGCATATACATGCTTAAAGGTCACTGTGAAAGAACAAAGTAAGAATTTTTTTAAAACATTTTCTTTCCTAAGCTTAATCTTATACTCATTTAGAAATACTAGAGAACTACTATTGCTTATTTGAAGCAAACTTATTTTATTTTGTAAAATAAATACATAAAATTTAAAAACACTTAGGAAAGTTTTTTTAAACCTTGTGCTTACAAACGATAATAATTAAAAATACTTTAATAAGTCACAGTAACAAAAACATGAAAAATGGAGATAAAATCCACAGAAGGGAAATACAACTGGCTTATAATCATAAAATATTGAAAATAACTATGAAATGGTATCATGTTTCTGCATAGCATTTTGGGGATTATTTTTGAAAAGGCAGTAGTCAATGATGGTAAGGGTGTGGTGGGAGTGCATTGTGATGTGCTGTTGATGGGATTATACATTCATGCAGCCTTTTTGGAAAAAATTTGGACATGTACATATGGCACACTACCGTGACCCAGTAAATTACCTGTTAACATCTAAATGCTTACAGAGGAGTACCATGCTTTATGTATACGTGTACTCCATGAAGTATTACTTATGACAAAGAAAACCTTCTCCCTGGACACAAACTGAAAGTCCAATAACGGAGGACAAAAAGTAAATAAATTATAGTACACTGAAAAAGTGGAAGATTATATAGTTCTATAAAATTAGGGGAATTATATATGCAGTAAAATCTTAGCTGCATACTGTTATTTGCATAATATAATACATGTACAGTGTATATATGTATATATAAAGTGATATTTTAAATTACACATTCTCACTATCATGTGCTAAGACAAAACATTATTTGAAGTAATATTTCAAATTTTTAACATATGATATTTCTAGATGATAGTATCATATGATTTAATATTCTTTTAAAATTTTAAGTATTTTCTGCAGTTTCTTTTGTATATATAAGAAACATTTTAACTGTGAATTGTTATTAGGGGTGATCATTAAATTTGTCATTCACTTCTAATTTTAGTTCCTCCCTAATCATTTTTACAGAATAATCGATAAGCTAATAATCACTTTATTGCATTCAATTTTGTAATACAGAAGCCCAGTGAACAGGTACAGATTTACACACATCTCTTCTTTAGCAGTGATTAGTTTCAAACTCCATTCTAAAACACCTGCATTGTGTGTGAAGTTGAAATGAAAAAAAGATTCTGCAACTCTCTATAACATTTAGGTAGTCATATTTCTAGGAATTAGAGAATAAAGAACAAGAAAATAGCCCCTGGCATCCTTAATAAAAAGTAATAAAGTAAGTAGCATCACAGGAAAAAAAAACTAGGTTCATTAACTGTGATGAAATATATACTGAGAAGGACTTACTCTTCAAATGTACAATTTGCTAAACGTGTGAATTGAAAATTAAAGATCAGTGTTGTTATGGAATTATCTAAGCAAAGTATTCAAGGGGTGAGATTTTTCTTGCATCAAATTGCAAATACTTCCGTCTACAGATTTGTCAGGACTGGCCCTTGAGGCGTCTCACTTTGCAGGGTAAGTTTATGGGTGTGTTGTAATGCTGCTTTTCTAGCCACACATAACAGGGCTGAATTATTACTTCAAGACAGCACAGGAGATCTACTAATCTCAAGCGGACATAGCCTTTAATTGTAGGAATGATGGATCAGCAGTCAGGCTCCTCTGCCCAAGTAGTTTTTGATCTAACACTTAGATTGGGGAGGTGGGGGATGTCCCGAATTCTTGCAGATACAACATACGAATGCTTGATCTAATCTTTTAGAACTATTGAGAAATATAGAAGGCCATCTTATTAACTGGATCTAGGTTTTAATAATGTTAATTTTCACAATAATTTTCAAGTCTAGAATTTTGGTCAGCCATGGTTTGGCATTTATTTAATTACCCAAAATATTTAAATGTCAAACATTTTATTTCAAAACAAAAAATAGATATGTCCCTACAAGAAGACCAGTAGAAAATATGCATATTTATTCACTGCATTCAATTTTAATACTTAGAAGGTGTATTACAGACATATTCATATGATTTTTTTCTCAGAAACAAACACCATGGGCACTGTCTAGTATGCTTTATAATAGAATTTTTAGGTGATCACATTATAATTATGAGTCAAAAGTGCATTTTCTTTTGCAAATGGAATATTATGCCAAAATGAGCAATAATTCAACATATTTGTCAAATTGGTATTCAAAGTGCAACATTCTCTTCCTAAAGATGTCTGAGAACCATCAAACTTAAGGACATCTTCAAATCAAATCTATAAAACACATTTCCTGAGTTACCAGATTGTTTGAAACTCAGTTCACATTTACTTATTCTTCTAACTTTCTGTGGATTTACTTCATTTAAAACTAAAATAATATAAAAATACTCATTTATTTAGTATTTATCTCTTTAACATTCACATTGTATTAGCTGTTGTGCACAGCAAATTATAATAATCCTCTGAGATTCTTCATTTGAAACCACCTTTGTTTAAACTACAAACTGAGATAATTGGATGTTTCTAACTTGCCTTGCTTATACAAGAATATTGTCTTAGACTCTCAAGACAATAGCTCTATATAAATTCTTCATCATGGATTTATAGTCTTGGAAACTAATATCTTAAATATAATTCTTGCATTTCAAACTTCAGTGTACTACATTTTACAAAAGAGTCTGAACCTACTATTGATATTGATTGCCATATCTTTCAAGCCCCATTAGTTCTTTCCTCCTTTTGCACTACAACTGGACAAGGTGAAAAGTAAGTCCAGTTTTTTAATTGTTTGGGTGACTCCTATAAATAAGCCTGGGCCTCACAACTCTAGGTGCTTGGCCTCATCACAGAAGTCAGACTCTGAAACCTACTCCCTTACTCTCAAATCTAGCATTGTCAAACCCTCATCCCTCTATCTGGGGCAGCAATATTTATGCATTTTATGTCACCATCTTCTATCCTTCATCAGCTCATCTTTTGTACCTTTTCTGCAGAATGATTTGTCAGCAACAGGTACCACAACTTCCAAAAGGGCTTCTTTCTTTGAGGATCCATATTTATTATGCATTCTCAGACTTCACATTACACAGAAACTTTATTCTGTTACTCTTGATGCCACTTCTTCCTACCTTGCAAGGATTTGGGTAAGGAATACCTAGAATTATAGGATCGCTCTCTGGGCATTTGGAACATTTGTGTCCCCTTCACCCCATTCATATATTCACCTCTAATATGATGTTGTTCGAAAATGGAATGTTTGAGAGGTAATTAGAGTTAGATTGTGTCATGCAAGTGGGGCCTTCATAACAGGACTGGTGCTTTTTAAGAGGAGGAGAGGATCTCAATAACTCTCTCCCCCGTCAGCCCCCCTAATTAACTTACCAAAGAAAGACCATGAAAGGACATAGTAAGAAGGTGGCCATCTGCAAGCCAGAAGAGCCCTCAAAAGAACTAAGTCTGCAGGCACCTTGGTCTTAGACTTTCCAGTCTTCAGAACTGTGTGGAATTTATTTCTGTAGGTGAAGTCACCCAGTCTATGGTCATTTGTAATGACAGCCTGGACAGACTAAGACAGTTGCCAATCTCACTTGTGAGGACATTCAGGATAAAATAAGCCATTATAGTCTGTCTACTGTTTCTAGCTCTTTGGCAGAACTTGACATGCTGGATTTGAAGAGATAAACATTTAACCATGAAAAACAGCTGGAGATTAATGTAAGTCTGAAATCCATGAGGCCTGAGAGAGAAGTGAAAACATTACTGTCCTAAACTTCCCAGCTTTCTCTGTGCCCCACCCGCCCCCATCATTTTTCTTGGAGTCATACAACTGAATATTTTTAATGAGTAACTGATGAAATGTATCAAGCAAAATCTTTCTTCGTGGCAAATGCTGACCCTTGCAGAGCATTCTGAGGACATCCACTAAAAAAGGATGAGTATAAAACTACCATCTCACCAGTTGTACTAAAGAAAGAGCTGGGTCATTTAAAAGGACAACTTGAAGGAAATGGGAGGTTGAAACCAGACCAAAAATGAGTCATGAAGTGAGTTGGAGATAATAACGTGAATGCATCCAGTGTAAACTATTTTGATAAGCAGTTTAGACTTGAAAGGAAACAGGGAGAGGGAATAGCCTAAATGAGAGGGGAACAGACTAGAGAAGGGTTATTTTTTTCTCAGATAAGGAATGTGAATTTGTTATTTAAAGGAAGGGAGAGAGCCAGTAGAGAAGGGAGGTATAAGGTAAAATAAAGTGACATAATTAAAATGGAAAGTTCTCAGAATAGACAGGAAGGGAGGGGATCCAACATGTAGAGGGAAGAGCTTAGTTTTGGACACAAGTGGGAACTGGGTGGAAAAAAAAATCAGAATGGTTCAAGATAAACTTGATGTGGAAGAGAAAGAATTCACAGGAAATAATACCTGGTAGTATCTTTCTTATTTCAGTTGGAAATTCGGACAATTGTTAAGAGTGAAAAAGTTTACATTTAGATTAATCAGTAAAAATAAATGTAATAACTTATATGAAATGGAAAAATTACATGAGTAAAATTGAATAACCTCATTGATGAGAAAACCATAGGTCTGATGTTTGCAGGTCTGGTAAGCACTTGGTGGAACTAACCTGAATACATTTTTTAAACCATTTTTTTTTTTGGCAGGTCTGTTGTTCACCTTCTACTCAAAAGTGCTGTTGACAAGTATACCTTTATAATAAACAAGAATTTATTGAACTGATTTTTAAGAAGTTAAAAGGTAATTAGTATAACTGAAAACAATTGGAATTTTAAAAAGATAGCTCTTATGTTTGCTGGCTATACTATTTGTAGCATAATTTTGGGAATACTAAATCTCTCCCATGCTCAAGTTTTGAAGCCATAAAATGAGGTTAAGATTAAATTAAGTACTTCATTATTTTTAATATCATAGCATTTATTGTTGCTATAGTTTTTTTTAGTAAGAAATAAACTTGCAACAGACTGTGGCAGATTGTATTTTCCAAAACTGATCACAACAATTTTCCCATCCCATGTGATGTTGTTACACTTTGTCTTTCATACTGTTTCCATTGAGAGGTAAGATTTATATCCCCTGTTCCAAAATAGAAAAGGCTTCTGGGACTGATTTGAATACTAAACCCCTGCAGAAGAGATGTTGGATGACTTTCCAGACTGGGTCACAGGAGATTCAGCTTCCATTTAGTTCAGTAAAACACACACTCTGGAGTCCCGAGCTGCAGTTTGTATCTAATGGTGCTGTTTTAAAGCCACCATGCAGTGAGGAAGCACAGACTATTCAGATGTGGTGGAATCATGTGGGAAAGTAAGAAGAGAGCAAGAGCTGGGTGCAGTGGTACACGCCTGTAATCCCAGTGGCTCAGGAGGCTGAGGCAGGAAGATCAGGAGTTGAAAGACAGCCTCATCAAAGGCAAGGTGCTAAGGAACTCAGTAAGACCCTGTCTCTGAATAAAATACAAAATAGAAACAAGTTTTTTGCTTAGTGGTTGAGTGCCCCTGAGTTCAATCCCCATACCCCAAACAAACAAACAAACAACAACAACAACAAAAACAAAAACAAACCTGAGATGGTTGGCAGCTGCTACATCTTCATCTGCAATCTGATTGTGTCTTCATGACAGATCCAGCCACACCAAGGCTTCCTAATAAATGCAGATATTAAGAAATGATAACATTGTTATGGGTTTATGACACAAAATCTCTTTGGGGAGATTTATCTTACAGCATTAGTAACCAGTATGATTTTTCTAATTGTTTTCAATTTTCTTTTTTTTAAAAGGGTTCCTTAATAAATGGTAATATTACATTTATTGACACCTTACATTTGTTATCTTAAGAATGGGGTATTTAATTTCAAGAGTTGACTTTTTATTTTTGATTCTCAGATTTATTTTTGGAGGCACATTTTCTTGATCTGTGAAGATTATACTCTTTCTTTTTTCTTCCTCATTTCCAGCTCTTTTGGGAGAAATGAATCTGAATGTCATAAATGAGAGTAATAGCAAGAGAACTATGCATTACTTTTTGGATCAGTACAGTTATTACAATCAGAAACATCTTCCTTTAGCATGAGATTATTTGAAATTACTGTTACATGAAATCTATCTTCAAAGTATTTCAATGTATCTTCCATTGGGAGGTAATGATGGTTTTCTGTTTATTGTCTACTCCTGTATACCTCATTATTTTGATCTTTTTTTATACATGGTTAATTATTTGTATATTTTACAGTATAATTACTCTTCTCTAGTGTGTTCAATGGCTTGTATCATTTATGCCAGTCTAGTTCTTATTATAGTACTTATTCACAATTTTTCCTGTGTCTAAATTTCTTTAAAGAGCTAATTTCTGTGATTATATATTGAGCCAAATTGATGTCAATGATGAAGATGACAACAGTGACAAATGTGATGATCTGAATCTTTTTTTCTTCTTTTTTTCCTCTTCTTTGTTTTTTAAAGGATTCTAACTTACTTGTTTTCAGATTTTGCTTAGCTCTAAGGAATTATTTGTAATAAAAATAATTTATAGTTATTTATAATGAAGGATTTATTTATTATTTTCTCTTTAGATCTCATAAAATTTGTAGTCTTAATTTGAAAGTTGGTTTTAAGAATTGTGGATCATCCAGGAATAGAACAAAGGCAATTTTTCTAGTTCCCCTTCTCAGACATCTGCTGAGTCCTTACTGAAAGTGGTTCCAAGGTAAACATGTAACAGGTTGAGTTTTCTCTGGTGTCCCCAGAGTTTGCTTATATCCTCTCTCTCTTCCATACTGGATGTTGGCTCCTCTCCCACCCTTTCCAGATCTCAGGAGAAAAGCTTTCTCTTAAATATTCACACTGAAGTATAAATGAATATAAAAGGCATATACTTAATCTCTTTAGGAATACCTTCCTTTGAAAGGCAATAGAGCTAAAGAAATGTATATCTTATTGCACTTTGCCAGTGGATGGGGAAAGTTTTTGAAAGTGCCGTCAGCTGTTTTTAATAGCCCTGAAATAACACTAGAAGGTGATCACTGGAACCAAAGATTAGTTGATTTCAAACCTACATTTGTAAATTTCCTGACTTTTGCTTAAGTGTAAGATCATTTTTGCTCAGGTTTGGGTCTAAGTCAATTTGTTCATAACTGGATAAAAGAGAGAAATTATTTGGTAATCTAAACTGTTCTTTTTCTGTCTACAGGATTCTCTTAAATACAGAAGATACTCTCAACATATAAAGATTTCATTAGTCTTCTTATGTCTTCCCTGTGGAAGGAGGCAGTCAAAGTCAACAAGTAGAATGAAGATGAAAGATTTTTTTTTAATGCACATAAATGAGGTCATTTTATCTGTAGCCACTTTTTCCCTCAGGGGACACACATACAGAGGCATGTTTAGCACTCCATTAATAGATGGGAAGAGAGAATGTAAATTGCACAGGAAATCTGCTTTCTGTTCTTCAGAATTTTGTTCTTTGAGCATTATTTGACTGAGTGCTGAATATTCATGAATAATTAGATTTGCAGTCTGGGTCAGTGTTGCTGGAATTACAGTGGTCACCATTCTACTTTGATGATCTATTGTAAGCCAGGCATAAATAAGTGAAAACAGAACTTTGGTCATTTATACCTATGCTAGTATTATCAAGTTCTCCAGGAAGTCAACATTTTTTTTTTTTTCACAGTTGATTCCAGCACACATATTCAGAGAGCTGGTATTAGCTATGAGTTTATGGACGAAATGGATCTCCTTGTTTAATGCATTAAGCACTTGGAGACTCCAACAAGTATTTTGACAGTATTTTAATACTATATAAACCTTATAAATAAATAGTTGATATATAAGAAACATTGTAGAATCAAATGCCTGGGTTTAAATCCTCCTTCCATAGATCTTAGTTCTATGACTTCTTCCTTTGTTTCTTCATTTGTACAATGGTGTTAATAATAGTAGTCTCTACCCATTAGGGTGGATTAAATGTGATGTTACTGGCAAAGCACTAAGAAAATGCCAACACATATTAATAGTAACACTGTTGTTAGTCAGCCACCATTCACCAACATGACCAAAGATAGCTTCCATACTCTGGCTCCAACCACCAGACTATAATTAGACAGTGGTTCTTAACCTTGGCTTTATATAGGAAAACTAATGCCTGGGTTCCCATTCCTAGTGCATTTGATTTAATTGGTTCACAGTCTGACCTGGACATAGAAATTTGTAAAGCCTCCTCAGGAACCTAAAGTGCACAAAAAGCTGCAGAAACACTAGATGTTATGAATAAGGGCTTCTCTACCAGTAAATCATATGGCTTTACTTCACCATGTTTGGAAGTCATCAATAATACACCAAAATCTTTCTGTTTAGATTTATTACTCTTTTTATGCCAGATGATATCTAGATAGGTAAAAATTTCATAATCTTGACATTATTTTAGGCCTGACCTAGTACCTTTTTGTAGTGTATAGGTGGCTAAATTTGTTCCTTTTTGGTACTGTCTTTGCATGTTACAATATATTGATTAATAGTGGATTTTACACATGCACATATACATGCACATATACATACTCTGTAGACATTGTGATTGCATATTTTCAAAACTTCTTTGTTGAAATTGCTGCTTAGACTTAACATCAGGGGCTAGAATGGCTACTGCTCTCTGAATAGGCAATTGTTTGACTGCAAGAATTCCTTCAGCATGACATCGGCAACTGACAAGATGAAAAATGGTTCTGTGATTAATTTCCAGTCTCAGGCTTATAGAACCACTTAAATATTTTGAAATGCCCTCCTCCATCCTGTAATTGTACTGAAAGCTCGACCATCTGAGCTTGACCCAAGGAGTAAAATATACTTTATTTTCTTCTTCACAATACACCAATACTATGAAAATAAAGTTTACTAAGAAGCATTAAATATGATTAAGTGGCAGTTTTGAACTGCAAACTTACTATCATACTCCATTGAAAATTGGTTCCACAAGTAAAAATAAAAATATTATTTGCTCCTTGCATGCCCCTAGATATCAGGTGTGTCCAATGAAACAACATATCTATAGGTTCTTAGAAGCTGTTACAGTTTAAGACAGTATTAGGCTAGTCATTAAAATCTTAATGTTCTCTTAATGCCTCGTAAAATTATTCTCAAGCCATGTTCCTACTGACTGTGACTCATGGTCAGGGGATCTGGCCAGTGGAACGTCCCAGCGTGAAGGGCTTTCTGTCATAGGAAGAAGCTCTTACTGTACTTCAGTGTGTGGACTTTGAAAGCAGCACAGAGAAGTCAGGTGGTAAACACATGCTGATCCCATTCAGAAAACAGGGTCCTTACTTTCAGCATAAGCTTTATGTCAAGAAAGAATGCAAGGTCCTTAAAGAAGAACAGGCTCTTACTGAAATAGTGTTGAGTCTTACAAAAATAGTTCAGTGGAAATACTTTCTAGTTGTTCTTAGCAAAAAAGGGAGTAGTCTTGACCTTTGCAGATGACCAACAACCCAAACACCAAATTTCATTTTTAGACACAGCCCTTGGACTGTAATATTCGTTATGGGTTTATTACATATAAATAAATGAAAAATTTGCATATTAATTGGGTAAGCCAACGTGATGATTTGATAGATTTTTTATTTTGTAATCAGGTTAAACTATCTTCTCAAATATTTATAATTTTTGTTGAAACCTTCAGAATATTTTCATCTGTTTTTTTTTAAATGTATCCTACATTATTGTTACCTATAATCACCTTATGTGCAACAGCATACCAAAAATTCTTGCTCTTTTCTAATTGTAGCTCAGTACCCATTGATTGACACTTCCCAGGATCTCCCTCCCTGTTACTCTGCCCAGCCCCTGGTAGCCACTATTCTACCCTTTTCTTTCATGATATTGACAGTTTGAGATTCCACATGTGAGTGAGATCATGCCTGGCTTATTTCACTTAACACAATATTCTCCTGTTCCATCTGTGATTACTTACCAGCCATCACCTATTGCAGCTGAGACTCCATAGTGAATAAGCACAAGTTTTCTGCCAACACAAATTCTCCCAGTTCTCAACCTACTACAAGCACTGGAGGACTTCAAGAGGAAATGATTATTATTTATGTAGTTATCAAACCAATATAAATCAGTTCACAAAAATCTTGAATAGCACATGCAATGTAGAATTTAATATATGAGAGATGCTGTTCTAAATGTTTACACACACGAACTCATTTAATCTTACAATAATCTGTGAGTTAGGTTCTATTAATATCTATTTTTAACTTGTGAGGAAAATGAAACAGAGAGTTTAGATAACTTGCTAAAATCACCCAGCTAGCAAGTGTCAGAGTTTGGATTCAGTGCTCTTCTGTTGGTCTACTCTTGCTTTATATTTTGAGCTTTACTATAGGCTAGTGCTGCCGTTATAGTTAATTGTAATGTAGAGCATTTAAATTCAAATAATTTTAATACAATAAGCCTCTGTCATTCATTATCTGAAACAGATGTACATATTAGAGAAAAGATAGAAAAATATCTGAATGATAAGAAGATAGGAATGAGAAAGAAAGTGCTATGGGTTATGCCCTTATATGGGTTTATATGTTATACCATAATAGTAAAGTATCTTTGGTTACATTAATTATACATATTTTTTAAAGAATTTTTAATATTTATTTCTTAGTTTTTCGGCAGACACAACATCTTTGTTTGTACGTGGTGCTGAGGATCGAACCTGGGCCACACGTGTGCCAGGCAAGCGCACACATCCCCAGCCCCATTAATTATATTTTTTAAATGAAAAATAATAACTACTCATTGTAGAGAATTTAGAAATATAGAAAAGCAAAACAGACATTGCTTTGTTCCTAAATGAGTCTTTAAAAAGTCTCTGTAAAATAAGTGATTATAGAGGTCGCATAGTTTAAATCCACAATTCTGTTAGTAAAGAAGGTTCCAGTGTACGATTGGGCACTTTTCTAGGTCAGGGACAAAGTAAACCCATATTTGATCTATTCTCAAAAGAGAACATCTAATTTTTTTCTTTATTTTTCCAAGTCAGAGACACATAAGTATGTTATAATGATTATAAATCAAATTTGTTTGCTATGTGTTGATTCCATTACTATAAAAATATATCTCAGTTTGAATAAATGAATTTCTAAACCTTACATTCAAAAGCAATTCTCCATCCCATTTTTTAAAGTAAAGAGAATTCTCTTCATGCTCTTCCTGGACACTAGTGTTATTTGGAACATGATATTTACCTGAGCAGGCAAGGTAGTATGGGAGTTCTGTAGCATGTCCAAAAGGGTAGTCTGGAAAAGCCTAGGCTGATGTCCAATAATTCTATAAATATGACATCAAGGGAATAGTCCAGCACTCTCCAAATTAGTGACCATTTATTTTAATGATAAAACCATCTCAATGGAAGAAAGTGATTATTTATTCTTTGTAATATTATGATGTAATTTTCAATTACTGCACTCCATATCAGCTCCTGAGCAAGTGAGATAAATGGGTTAAATCATAGATACTTTTGATTCCTAAGGCATCTCCCCCTAAAGCTTTATGTTCATTTATTTCAGCAGCACTTAATGCCACAGTACATGATTTATTTGGTATGATTCCAATGCATTGTTGGAGAAAATAAATAATAATTCTCTATATACAATTATCTGTGAGATTATACCATTGACAGGGGAATTACCCATTTAAAGATGGATGGCAAATGTTGCTCATCACCAGAGAATGTCTGAAACATTGTCTTGTCTGTAAATGAGTCTTTAAAGAGGACTTCTGTAAAATCAGTGATTATAGAGGTCATATAGTTTAAATCCAAAATCCTGCTAGCAAAGCAAGGTTCCAGTATATGACAGGGCACTTTTCTAGGTCAATGACAGAATAAACTAAAATGATGGCAAGAGAAGAAAAAACAATCCTTGCAAAAGCTACCATCACTACCACCACTTCCACCACCAACAATAACAGCAACAAAAAAATCCTGTTGCAACAGAGAGCAGATGACTTTGAAGGGAAAAGGCAAAGGAGAAATAAAGGAGGTTGCTAGGAGCCACAAGCATATATACGATGTATGGCACCTTTGGTTGTAAAGTGACGCCAGCTAGCCACTGAGATGATTATGTTAAAATTTACATTCATATGCAAACTGGACTCCCGCTGTTCACCTTGGCCTGCTACCGGACTCAAGTTACGGGACTTTACGGGACTGCTGGAGAGTTCCCATTGGTTGGGGAAGGATAGTAGGAGGGAATTCCGGAGGAGGTGGGAGGAGACGGGGGGGTTCCGGTCGGCGCGCGGTTCCGGTCGGACACCCTCGTGGGAGGACCGGTTTTTGACTTGCTGGCGCTGAGAGTGTTAGCGGCTTTTTCAAAATAAAGTTTTGTTCCTGCTTGATTGGCTCGTATGACGGGTAAGAACCATATGTTAAATTGGACAACCTACCAGGCACGGTCCCTAGCCACATTGCTTGTTGCTTAATTAAACAGAAGGGGGCAGATGCTAGGAGCCACAAGCATATATACGATGTATGGCACCTTTGGTTGTAAAGTGACGCCAGCTAGCCACTGAGATGATTATGTTAAAATTTACATTCATATGCAAACTGGACTCCCGCTGTTCACCTTGGCCTGCTACCGGACTCAAGTTACGGGACTTTACGGGACTGCTGGAGAGTTCCCATTGGTTGGGGAAGGATAGTAGGAGGGAATTCCGGAGGAGGTGGGAGGAGACGGGGGGGTTCCGGTCGGCGCGCGGTTCCGGTCGGACACCCTCGTGGGAGGACCGGTTTTTGACTTGCTGGCGCTGAGAGTGTTAGCGGCTTTTTCAAAATAAAGTTTTGTTCCTGCTTGATTGGCTCGTGATTCTGTGCCCAGCCAAGACTGCGGCAGGAGGTAAATGCAAAGAAGTACTTATGGTGAGGATTATGTAGAAATTCTATGCAGAGAATAGAATTTTATTCTATTCTGTTCTTAATTGAATAAATTGTTCTGTCCTGGCTCAAAGGGCTGAAGGCTGCATTTCAGGTATTTTCATTAGAGATGTGCAACTTTGAAATGTGACATTTTTTTTACTTTCTTCTCCTGAAACAAAATAACAGAATAATAACAAACTCCATTTACCTATTAAAGCTTTTATCAGAATGAAATTGTATTTATTTGATAATGTTCTAAAATTGTTGTAAGTATAGTAATGAGATTTTTACTTTTATTTGTTTTATGATAAATATATTTTTGTGATGTTCTGATTTCTATCCTTTATATCTTCTTATGATTGGTACATTTGTTTTGAATGTAAAAAAACAGCTATTTACCAGTATGAGATAGAAAGTCTCATAATAGTAAACAATTACTAATTGATTACTATCTATCTGTTCAGCAATAATCTAAGAGGCTAATGTGAATCTTATCATTTAACACTTATGGAAGTTCTTTGCATTAGATGATGTGCCATTTTTCATTGAGGAAACCAAGTAGCATAGAGGATGAGTAACTTGCTCAGTAGTGGTGCCATGATTTACAACCCAGGCCAGTGCTTCCAAAAGTTTTCCTTTGAGAAATCACATTAAGTGAAAGAAAAACAAGCCCAGAATGTGCTGCATTTTTTTTTCAAGTGTACTTTATAATTTTGATTTAATGTTTCCAGCATTGACTCAATTAATGTTTACCAAGTACCTTCTAAGTTCAAGGTCCCATGTTGGGCTGGTGCTATAATGATGAATGATATGTGGGGTTACCTGCTTTACAGGATGTATAATCTACAGAGAAGATGAAATACAAATTATTTGTTAGTTTCCCATGTGTTGTCAAAACAGGTCTGGGCACTCTTGGTCCATTTTAATTTGTACAATATACTCATTATTATAACAATGTTATAAAAATCTATATACATTGGGTTTCTGAGGCTTTTATTCTGACCTTTGCTTTGCTAAAAATGTTAACTGTGCTGTTAGGCATGTTGCAACTAACTGCTTTTTACATTAAGTATCCCATCTATCAAACGTTGATAATACCTACCACAGATGTGGGAATACATGATGACATCATATTTTGGTAAAGTTCTCAGCTCTGTGGTAGGGCAGGGAAGACAGACACAAACTCCCTTTGTCCATCTTGAATAATTACTAGGTAGTGAAGACAAATCCTTGGTCTCAAGTTAATAAGGGGAAGCTAACTGAATATCTAGTTTGAAAGGGTGCAGGTTTAAGAAGATAGAGGGGGATCAGAAAAGCAAGCACATTGTGAAATAGAATCCTACTCTGGAGGACTTGCTTTTTTCTAAGGATGTTGCAATAATGATGAAACCATGGAGACTGGGAGATGCCTGGGATGAGCTGTTTGTGTGTTACTTCAAGGATGAGAAGATGAAGGTGAAGAGTGAAGCCATGGAGCTGTGAGAAGGTTACAATTAAACTAAACTTAAAAAAAAATGCACTCAAAGTTAAGTGTATGAACACGGCTCTGGAAGAAGTATTTCCTAAACTAAAGAGCTTTTCCTAACTTCCAATAGAGCATCTTGTTGTTTTTTATATTGAAAGTGAGAGTTCACATTAGTTTAGTGGCTTCACATCCTTGTGATTTTCTAAAGCTCATAGTAAGTGTAGCAGGAATAACTTCATTGTAATTTACATCAAAAAATAATTAATATCTCCATGGTGGACTGGCCAGATCTCTTACTAATCATATAATCTGTGCTTAGTGTTTTTTCTTCTATTTGCATATTTTTTTCTCTTGGCCGTGCTTTTTTAAGAATAGCAGAGATATGAAAAAATTGTGAGTTACATTTATATTTCATACTCTTCATATCCCTCCTATGACTTTCCCCTGGTTGAATAGGATTTTCCACCTTTGGTTATCAATCCTAAAAACTGAATACATAAATATCCAACAATTTCTACAATGAAAATTGATGGTATTGGGAATATATCTATATGTGTCTAATTAATAGATGGAAAATTGCTTTTTGTTTGTTAATGCCATAAGAATAATAACATTATTTTAAATTTTTTCCCCGTGAACATGGGCAAAGTAGTAGTAATGTTTATGAAAGTGTGAGTCACATGCAGGTAGCATCAGATCACCTTCTAACTCATTAAAAATGCAAATTCACAGGCCTCATTCCAGACCCAGTGAATTACAAACTGTAGGTAGAGCCCAGGGCTATGTCATAGCCAGTGCCCCAGATGACTTGTATGCACACTGAAGTTTGAAAAGGACAAATGCTTCTCTGCTCATCACATCCTATACCATTGTACATTGCTGCCGAGAATACCCTACTGCCTAGAGCTAAACCAGGGAACAGAACGGAATTCAAAACCTATTGAATGCCTATTGCATCTATCTGCACTATTGTAAAATGTTAAAAAAAAAAAAAAAGCAATTTGAACCATTGTACGTTGAGGACTTACTGTATTAGCTCCCATCTCTTCCATCCCATCCTCTTGGGCAGCAAAAATTCCCATCCCAGCTGGATCCAAAAAAAGGAAAGTCAATTTTTAAACAACTATCTTTGGGTTACAGAATATCCAAGGTATACAGATGCTATCAAGGCTTTGGCTAACAGCTAGCTCTAGCTAGCACTTGTTACGGAGAGGTTGCAATAAATCACCATGTTGATTTTAAAGCAGGAGACGGAACACTTATACATCAGCTAGTGATCCAGATTCATCAGCTTGAGGGCCACGGGGCAGGCTGCATGTCTCCACCCTTTGACCCCTTTCAAGGGTTAAAGTACATCTTAATAGTCCAAAACCTCATTAATCATAAATGGCTGTTGTTATGATTCAAAATCATAAACAAACATCATGAGATCTAAAATCATATGCAGAAGGAGAAGTGGGTCAAAACGACCCTATTTGAGTAAAATTAAAGAATGGTTTCTAATGTCTAGACAATCATTCTCTGACAGAGTACATGCCCCCCCCCCAAAAAAAAATGGGAAAAGAAAGAACATTTTTTCAAAGAAAGAACAATTTTGCATTCTATAAGAATTGCTATTTTGTGTTGCCAAACATGGTATACTAAAAGCAACTGTTGATGGGTACAGAAGTGGGGTGTTCCTATGGGAGAAACACTTCTTACACAACATGGAGTCTCAGGTAAAATGGAGTCTGTTTGGTCATTGCCCATATAGCCTGGTCTATAGTACACTAATATTTCAGAAGAAAAGTTGTATCATAAGGAAATAAGTTTTAAAGAACTTTTAAAATGCATTTGACCAGAATTTAATCTAAGTTCACTTATTTAAATATAAAATGTACTGACAATTTATTTTGTGTTATTGGCTCTTCAGAAATATTTTCATTAAAAGACTTGATTAGAGAAAAAAGTTTCAATGATAATGATGTGTCAAAACAAAAGTAGTAGACTCAAATTTCTATTCTATTTTTGTAGTTGCTAACTGAGTAATGTAGGAAAAGTTGCACTTCATTTAAGAAATTCAAATTACAACAAAGGCTTGAATGTTGAGGTTACCGGTGGCTTGACCCTTATGTTTTCCAAGTGAATATTTTGTGATTATGATTAAATTCATCAATTAAATAAATATGTATTGTTGTATACTTTATGCTTTGCCAAAGTAATTTCAGGGGTTAAAAAATATAGCTTAGTGATAAGAAATCAGTCATATGTATAAAGAAAGGGTATTAGATGATTTGAAGTTCTTTCATAAATTATATTAAAATAAAATTTTAACCTACCAAAATAAATAATTTCCAATTTATGACTATTTCTAATGAGAAGTATTCCATATAAATTTTTCAAAAAAAGAATTAAATTTATTTAAATGTTAAGTGTCATGGTTTAGATAAAACTGCAAGAGAACTTATCTAATCATTCCCTAGAGAGTATTAGTCAACAATTTTTATGATTTATATACCTGTGAAAAAACGTTATTGATGGTATCCATCAATGTCATTGAAGAAAAATAAAATACTTTAGAATTAATTCAGAAAAGTCTTATTAGTGAATTAAGCAGACAAACAGTATTATGTGAAATTTAAAAGATGTGTATATATTAAATTTAAAAGTCTGATTTGTAAGTAAATAAGTAAATCAAAACAAAAGGAGAAGACTTCTGTTCAAGTTTGTGAAAAGGCAAAATTGATTAAAACATGCTTGTGTGGAAAAAACCAGAGTTCTCAAACCAATAAAACTAAAATATTTTAGAGCACCTTTTAAAAGAAGGAAATGCTTAGGGTTAGTTCAATTTTGTCACTTATGTTTAATTTTTTGACCCCCCAATCTCAAGAACACTTCCTATAGGACTTTGGTTTATTTTTAAGTAATTAGCTCTTTCCTTTCTGTTTTACTGCATCAGCAGTCTATTTCTTCTTTTAGAATGGTCTAGAACAGAGTTACAAAGTATATGGTTAGTTCAGAGGGAAGATATCCTTTTCTATAGCATATGGTATGTAAATAGGCCCATGGAAGATGGTGTTGTGATGTTGTTGAAATCTAGAGACAACAGATGTCCACCAGCTATTGTGTGTGTGTGTGTGTGTGTGTGTGTGTGTGTGTGTATGTATATTTTAACTGAGTGTGATTGTTTCATTTTAAAAGATACATCAGAGCCACTTCAATGAATTGCATGTGAAGTTTAAATGAAAATTTTATTCATATCCTTACAAATCAAACCAAACTATTTTCTTTTTGATCACATCGTTTAAAAAACATGTTTATTTTCTACACTTTTGCTTAATTTTACTATCCAATATCATAAGAGTTTGCTTTCCCTATTTTCAGAATAGAGACCATCAGTCCTTTAACTTCTCTCTTTGCTCATCTTTTGTGTGTCCTTCATTCTCATTCTTTTGCTCCTCCAAATACTGTTGTATCATAAAATGTGCTATTTTAGGAAATTAAAGTTTATTAGTGTATTTTTGAGGATACTATATGGATTCTGAATATTTGTTCATGTAGGCTCAGAGAGTTTTTACTTTAATGTAATAGAAACCTTAGAACTAATTAACTGTGAAGTACATTCAAGAGCACTTAATTCTCCATCCTATGTTAATTCAGAAGATACACAGTAAAAAAATTCATGTTTTTTCTTTCCCACTATGATAAATCTTACAACAACATTGCCAGGCTTAGTAGGATAATACAACTTTTCTGTGACTCTTTGCTTTATGTCAAAAACAAGCAAAAATCAGAACAAACTCATTTTTCAACTCTTAAATATCTTTGAATTGATTGACTAAAGATTTTCAATCAATTGAATGAGAGACTTTCAAGAATATATTCCACAAAAGAGCAATTTCTGATGCTGTGATGTTAATTAAAAATGACAGTAAGGTGATAGCATTGACATGGAAAAATGTGTCTCCCCTTGAACTATCCTAATGATCATGAATTAAAAATCACTCTAATGTTTCTCATGGGTTACACAAGACAATAACTCTAAATTTATATTGGCATGTATGTATGTAAGATTCAGAAGCACAAACCACCTTCTTGTCTACTAATTTATAACACCTGAAAAAGACAGATCTCTAGTCTTTAACATATTTTGACTAGTTTAATACATTCTAACTATGAACAGAAGTATGAAGTTCACAGTATGCATGAAGATTCCCAGGCTTTCAGTTTCTTAAAGCCATTGGGAGGGATCATCAATCTGTAGACATCCTGTCTAAATAACCAAATTAAGCTTTCTGTAATGATTAATAATAATGTTCTTAAAGAACATGGTTCAAGTTGAGCCCAAGAATGAATTTCAACAAATAGAAAGTTTTAAAACATTGAACACAACTTTAAAACTACCTGCAAATTCACTTTATATGCAACAATATGTTACATAATGTTAATGAGGGTTGCATGTTCTTCCCACTTTGCTAAACATCAGTACTTGTAGAGAAGGAACTTTGGAGAACTATAAGGCTGGTATTTCTTCTTGGTATATGTTACTATTAGTGTTTCAAAACTGAATGCATTCCTTTCTCAAATAAAGCATCTTATAAAATCTGATAATTCATCTATTCTACTTGAGATGATGAAAACCAAACAAAAAATATAAAACAGAACATTTTAAACCATAGATTATAGTTATTGTGTAGGCTGAAATGACAGTGAGTGAATATTTTCAATTTCACTCTGGTGACCACTACGGCTAATGATTATATTTTCCAAATGTATTATTTCCTTTAAAATAAATGGTGGAGTGTTATGATTACTTTTTATAAAGATACAATCCCTTATCATGGGGGAAAACTGTTTAGCTTTTATTCTCTAAGACCTTAGCAATGACTACAGACTCCAGCTCCTTTGGTTATTTGTTCACATATTCATGATAACTGTTTGGCTTGCTGCTAAACAATATTCAACTAAATTCTCTGTCATGTGCAGTACAGGGGAAATAAGAACAAACAAAACCCTTCATGCGGTGTCTCTAGGGGGCAAAGATACTTTGCAGTGTTAAGATACCTTTATTTTTAAGCATTTTCTAGCTCATTATATGTTTCCTTTATAGGTTTCATGCCGCAGTCTTGGCTGGGCACAAAATCACGAGCCACTCACAGCTTTGTAGATTCAAACAGCAATTCTTTATTCCCGAACTCACACCGGCCTCTACACACATGTTCTGGGGAAATCCAAGTTCTGCCCGCCCAATTCACGTCCCAAATACTTTCTCAATTCCACGAGAACTCAACAGGAACTCAGGCAGCAGGATACGCCCTATTCCCAGCAGCAATAACCTTAAACCTGGAACTGCCTTAAATCCAGATTGTCCTAAACCGGGAACGCCCTAAACCCAAATTATCCTAAACCGGGATACTTCCTAAAACCTGCAGGATACACCCTAAACCTGGATCCACCCTCGTCCTTGAGCAGGGTCACCTTTCTCAAACACACATGCAATGTCACAGCGAATTTCCAAGGCAAGTCTATTTAACATGGGGTACGCTGGCAAGGAAATTTCGATGTGTCATTCCTACTTGGCAATGGCCCTCAGCAGTTTCAAATGCTGGATAATTGAAGACCATATTCATGCTTCTCCCCCAAAACAGACATTGATATTATCTCCCTTAAGACAACTGAGCCTTCCTCACAAGAAAATGCTAGTCCACCATACATATTCTCCTTGTGCACTGTCAAGAATGCTATCAGAGCAGTTATAGTGATTCAGTAAATTTATTGATCTACTGATCTATCTTGGTTTATTAACTTTTCCCATTTAAATTTCCCTTGAATATAGGTATGAGCTGGGTACAATGGCACAGATCTGCAGTAACTCAGAGGCTGAGGCAGGAGGATGGCAAGTTCAACGCCAGGCTCAGAAATTTAGTGAAGCCCTAAGTGACTTGGTGAGACCTTGTCTTATACAAAAAAAAAAAAAAAAAAATCAAATAAATAAAAAAGACTTTTGAGCTCCCAGCCTCATGTTTTAAGCCTTTTAAAAAAAATCTTTGTATATTCAGAGGTCCCAAACCTAGCACATGGATTCATTTATTTAACAACTATGTATTTAGCACCAACTCAGAGGTAGAGTAGTATTGTGATCAAGAGCTCATTGGCTGTGTGAACACTGGTACTTACTTCACTACTCTTTGTTCCCTTTTCTTTATCTATGAAATCATCATGATAGAGAATTTAACTTGCAAGGTTGTGAGTATTAAATTATCAATACATATGAAGTGCAAAAATAACTCAAGCTTGTTAAGCTTGTGTGTGTGTGTGTGTGTGTGTGTGTGTGTGTGTGTGTGTAGGGTGCTGAAAACTGAATGCAGAGGGCCTTTAATACTGAGCCAAATCCCTAGCCCTTTTTATTTTATTCTGAGACAGGGTCTAGCTTAGTTGCCCAAGTTGGCTTCTAGTTTGGATCCTCCTGCCTCAGCTTTCTGAGCAGCTAAGCTATAATTATTACTACTAGTCAGGCACCATTCAAGGCCCTGCAATAGAGATTAGAACTAAAACCAGCAGGAGTCCCCAGTAGAGCCAGGTAGATTGAAGTAAGTATCAGATAATTTAGATTTATTCTAATTGTGATTAAAATTACAAAAACAAGAAACAAGGCAATGTCATGGAGAATTTCTTGGGAGCTGCAGCCAAATTTAGAAAGAATAATCATGGAAGGCTCTTCTGAAGAGGTGAAATCTGAGCTGATGTTTGAATTACAAAAAGAGACCAGCTATGGAAAATCTGATTTGGAAACAAGTGTTTTATATACAAAATCAGAAAGAAGTTTGGTATGTATGAAGCTTAATCATAATGGTACTAAAAATAGAAACAGTTTTGTATTAAATGTTTATATGATTGACTTTGTATGGTTGAATGCAATGTCATAGTTTAGCATATTGAAATGCAAAACCAAAAACAATTCTTGCATGTAACCAAACATTTGGTTTATATTTTCTGTAATCAAATTCTGCTATCTTTGTATTAAATTAAGAAATATACATTTTTAATACACTTCTGAATCTGGTCAAAGTAAATGAATATATAGAAGATAACAATTTCCTAGATAAAATTTAATATTGGCTAATTGCTATTTAATATTTTCTGAAAGATATGTAAATTTATAAAGATAAGGTTAATTCCCAAACACTCTGAGGTTACCTATTCCTTTAATATCATGAGACACAATAAGTTAAGTAACTTGGTCAAGATCTCAAAGTGACTAAGTTGTGGTGGATTAGATCTAGATTAACCAAATTGTTCTCTACAACTATGTGAATCTGTGACCTTGGAAAATTCAGAACAAAAATTACTGTTTTGACTTTTTAAATTAAATGGTTATTTAATTTGGTGTGTATTTATGTGCATGAATACATGTTTTGTAATACTGCTGCAGCAAGGTCATTGGCAAATATTTAGGGTCACAATGTGAAACACATAAGGACTGGCGCCTGTGGTACCAAGGACACTTGGTGAACCGTCTAAATTCCAGACATGAATGCAGAGATCAGAGCACAGGCCTTCTCACTGAGACTGATGAACTCGCCCTCTGGGTTGTCCAATGGCAGGACTGTTGCTGACAAATGGGACCACTGTTCTGTTTCCCTTCCATGTCAAGCTCACAATGGATGAACCAAGAATAGGGCTCATGGATTTCTAAAGAAAATGGTTCTTTGCTATTTTTTGGTCTCAGAAAATAAATAAAAAAATTAAATAAAAATATTTTGTGGCACCTTTGACATGGCTACATACCCATGCAGGTCAGCAGGGAATAGAAGGAGGTGATAGATGAAAACGGCAAGCAGAGTGCACTGAACTTACCCAAAGCCCATAGAAGTATGCCTGGAGATGCCCATGAATTTCTGCAATCTTTGGGTATTGCTACATTGTAGAATGTAAGTCTAGGATAACTGATATTGATTCCCGTCTGGGAGGCATAAATTAGCTTAATAGAATACACTATTGGTAAACTTGGGGCAATGATGGCAAAATAACAAAACAGTAGCAATAATAAATTGAAAACATCTGTAAATCTTACATGATAGCTAGAATAGATGGCGTTTGTGAAGATGTCTAGCCCAGAAGAAGGAACTCATCATCACTGCTACTGCTGATGTGAGTTGGGAGTCCATTATGAGTGTCTGTTATTTATTGAGTGTCACAAGCTATTTTTTCTGTACTCTCTATTAAAATGTATTCATAATGAATTTCTAAGCAAACTTAGTTTCCCACTTGATAACCAATGGAGTTGAAGTTTAGATATATTAAATTGAACAAATTTAATATATTTAGGAGGAGGTCAGAAATGAAACTCAGCATATGTCCAAGGTCACAGTCATTTTTCTACAATACACTGCAAGTATTTAATGTCCACAGTATGAGATTACAACCTCTATAAAGACAGAAAATGGAGGAGCCAAGTAGATGGCAACTAAAGTATGAAGAGGTTAGAGCTCTATTTTCTATTAACGTACACTTCTTCTTCTCTGGATGGTATTTCTATCCTAAACAGGAGTAAGCAATTCCATTAGGATGCTAACACAAGATTTCAAGCTTCACCTTCAGGATTTGAGTGATGTGGATTGTTCCCATAAATTGTAGAAAATCCAGAGAATTTAAAGTATAATCCTTTAAGTCACCATTCACAATCCCAAACTATGATAATATATTAAAGAAGGAAAAAGAAATCCTTGAAAAGAGCAAACAACAGCCTTACAAGTTATTAATAGCCCAACTCAACTTTGAGAGACAATATCTTCTAAGAATTTTAAGACTTTTGGACATGGTCTGCATAATAACCACTGTTTGCCATTTTATTTGGATGGGTTAGAGATTCTGTTATAAGACAAAACACTTCCAGCAATTGTCAACATATGAAAAGGTTCACCTTGTCTTATTCATAGTATGGGTTTTCCAGAATTAATGAGGAAGTGTGAACTTTGTGGTCATTCTCCTGCAGCTGAGGGAAAATGTTGAAATACAATGAATGGGCACCCAGCCAGGGAGCCACTTCCTAGCAAAAACAGTTAGTATTGTGCATAATCATATGAAAAACAGCTTGTTAAATATCAGTGTGGCAACAGAGGATATGATTTTTTTTTTTTTTTTGGTACCATCCAACTTAAAAATAAATGTTCTATGTTTTGGCCACTGGTGTAACACCTAAAATAGTTTTGATAATCAGAGCCTGTAGTTATGTTGATTTTTCTCTTGAGCATTAAATTAGGTCTCTGGCCACTTAGAGTAAGGCATTTAAAATATAAACTTAAAGAGTAGTTTGTTGTCAGTCTTAAAAATGCACTTGTGTATAGACTTTTGGCAAAGTATTAATTTCAGTCAATTGAAAAACTTACTGAAATTGAAGTCAATAAAAAAAAAAGAAATTCTCATAGGATTCAACAAAGAAAAGCAAGAAAAATTTGAATATAATTAGGAGCCAGCATCCATTATGCTTCTCTGTGCGAAAGTTTTTTTTGACTATACACAATGTTATTTAAGAATAATAACTTTCCTGCTCAGAAAAGAAGTGGGATAATTAAAAATATTTTCTCTCAAAAGGGCTGCACATTTTGGAAATGACAATATAATTTTTATTGTCAATATCTTGTTATGAATTATTTTAAAGTCTATTTAGTAACTTTCTGTAGAAAGCTAAAACAACTAAGAGTGTGTGATTAACAAACACTCACCAATTGATGGAGAAAAACCTATTTATTCTAATGCACAAAAGGTAGAAATGCACAATCTTTTTGTTGTTATCTTAGAAATAGTAATGACTGGAAATGCATGAATCCATTCAGAAAGTTGAGGAGAACTTTTAGAAAGGAGGAAAAAGTAAATGAGTCCTAGTCGGTTAGTAGAAATTTTCCAGGCAGGAAAAGGAGATGGGTATTCCAGTTTGAAGTCTAACAAGAGAAAGCCAAGTCATAAAAAGGTGAAAATATCAGTTTTATTTTATGTGGCTATGATATAAAATTATGGAAAGAAATGAATTCAAAAAGTTACTTGGAAATTTTTCTGGTTAAAAGTGAATCCAAAATCAACTTTAAGTATCATTAATTAAAAAGGTAATTTGCTTATGCTACAGAAAAATTCACATTCCATAAATATAAGGGTTAAGTCTCTAAATTCAGGAGATTTTTTAATTAGCATGACTCAGTTTCTTTCTCTTCAGTTTCTGATGTCTTTCTGACCTACGTCCCCCATAGATCAAATCTGGAGGACATCTCTCCTTGGTCACTTCCAAGCTTGATGTGTAATTCATTCTGATTGGAACAATTTGTTCCCTTTTTATTATTGATTCTGAATTTCAGTGCAATATTTGGCTATTCCACCTCTGAAGCTGAAGATAGAACCCCACTTGAATAACATAGGGGTCATGGGCCCTGGCAGCATAAAAACAAGGTCCATTCCTTTGGCTATCTGTATTAGTCAGATTAATGTTACTATAACAAAATGTACAAGATAATTAACTTTTGAGAAAAGTTTTATTTTGTCTCATGGTTCTGGAGGGTCCAGTCCAAGAAGGAGAGGAGCTCCATTGCTTTGGGTTTCTGATAAGGGTGACAGATTATGAAATACTTAGTGATTAAGTATTTGACAGAAACAAATAAATCAGATTATGACAGAAAGAAATAAATCATAGAAAAGCAAATTGTGTACCTTGTGAGCCAGGAAGCTAAGTGTGTGAGTGGAAAAACTAGGGTCCTAAAAAATCCCCTTAGAGGGCAAGCCTCCAATGTTCTAAGGCCTTCCCAGTAGGCTCTACTTCTTGAAGATCCCCTACACCTCCCAAATCTTCACCCTGGGGAACAGGTCTTTAACATATGGATTTTTGGAGGAAACTCACCAAAACATAGCACAACCTAACATATAAACAGAATTCTTTTTTCTAAATTTTATTTTTTCAGGTACTATATTCAGCTCCAAGTCTGTGGTCTGTGGTTAATTTGGATCCATGAGGGCTGGTATAGTTCCTTATGGTCCAACAAACCAACAAAGAGTTTAGCAACATACAGGGTCCCATCATATGCATAACACATTGATAGAGAATAGAAATATCTGCAATAAAACCCCCATTGGGATGGGAGAATGGGAAGTAAAATACAGGAGCCAAGAGTTCCCTGCCATATATCATATTTGACTTGAAAAGAATTCTTTGCCCTGTTTCTTGTCATTAGAATAACTTCTTTTGTCAGTAGATATTAATCAGTTGCCCTGGATCTGCTCTTCTTCATGGTTTATTTTTCTTTTTTTGTCCTCAGTGGTTATATGAGAGATATGAATATGAGGTATTCCCATGCCTTTTGCAATAGGATTAGGAATTTGAGATGAACTTTAGTCATTTTAATTGCAGCCTGTTATTTTCCAGTGTTGGTAAGGCAAGTCCCTTAAAACATATGTGGATTTCCAATCTGTGCCTTTTAGGCAATTCCACAGGCTAGTACCAATGGCCAGAAATATCCTCAAACCAGTTGTTGTTTTAAAATAAACTCCCACAGCTTTCTCAAACCTGCCTACCACATTGCTCTGCTCACCCCCTCCCCACTCCTACCCCAGAGTATCTGTACCCCTGCCTGCCTTGGACAGCTTAATACTCAGACTAGGGAAAGAAACACCGCCACTCAGATTCTTGTACCTAGTTATATCCATATGGTGGCTTTATTGAGAGGTAATCATCTCCCTTTCTAAATATTTTTTAAATAGATGCTTCAGCTGGTTGTACCTGTAGTCCCAGCGTTAAGGAGGCTTAGACAGGAGGATCAGTTGGTCCCAGAAGCTTGGCAATGTGCAGGTTTTAATATAATCTTCTGTTCTTTCCTACATTCTTGCTTTTGTTGGCAATAGCTTTCTTTGGAGAAGAGCTTTCTAAACCTTCGAATTTCTCAGCAGGCTTGAATAGAAAATCTCAGGAAAGAAATGAATTTCTTAGTAAAAACATTTTCCCCAGCCCCTGTCTGCACTTTACTAAACCAATTTAATAATAAGCTTGTCCTTTTTAAAAAAAAATAGGAACAGAACTAGAGAGCACACTCTCTAATTCTACATTTTTCATAAAAGTCCATTTGTACTGTTGCCTCAGTGACGACAAGTTCTGAAAACCAAGCTAACATAGGTGTGTATTTGCCTATTTGTAATTTTTGTAACCAAATTGCAAGAGTTATCATCTGCTCAGTCCAGGTCTATTAGAGCCCTCCTCTTTTCTTGATTCTGCTTGTGATGGATTCAGAGTCCACCATTTGTAATGTTCCATTATTAGTACCAGATTTTGTAGGTTCTGATAGCAAGTGAGAAAGACACAGTCCAAAGAGTCTCATAAAGAGTTTATTGATATATAAAACTGAAAACTTGAGGGTTTGCTCAACCCTGGGGGATGCTAACAGGATCACATTTTGTTTTGTTCATGTTTAAGTGTCACGACTTCTGTGTTGTATCCTTTCTCAAATAGGGCATTATTTCATATTGGGTCAATCTCATAAAACTGGAATAATGGTTCCCTTCCTTCTGTGAGTCCAGGTAAGTGTTTGCACAAGTGAAATGTGAGAGAGATTTAGGAAGTGAAAGTGAAGTTTCAGAATTAGCTTTGAAAGTCACATTTTACCTCATTAATATACATAATTATAACTCGTCAATTAAAATACACACAGAAAAGAGATATGTCAAAATAGAGTGCCAAATACTGATTTATATGTTGGAGAGGGAGTTAAGGAAATGGAAGGAAGATATGTGGAGGTAGCCTCCCTGCATCTGTACTATATAATTATTTTTTAAATTTTTTTTTTTTAGTTGTAGATGTACACAGTATCTTTATTTATTTTTATGTGGTGTTGAGGATTGAACGCAGTGCCTCACACAAGCTAGGCAAGCACTCTACCACTGAGCCACAACCCCAGCCCCTGTATAATTCTTTCTAAAAACAAATATCTGAAACAAATTGAGTAAGCAGGCAAAACAAATTGATTGGGCCTGTGTAAGAGGTGTGCAGCATTGTGGAGCTTCGTGAACAAGGTGCTCATGTTGTTGGGATTGGGGCTGGTGAGAGACAGGCTCGAATTCCCACTTTTTCTCTTGTATCCATTTATCTTTGTGGGTTCTCATGTCTTCAGAAGTATATTTTTAATCTCATTCTCTCTTATTTTATGCCCAGCTTTTCTTCCTAAATGCCACGTTCAGACCTATCACCAGAGAGGCAATGTCTGTGGATTTCTTAATCAGTCTTAACAATTATGTTAGGTTTTTGCTTTGTAATTGTTGCCTTATTTTGAAATATCTGTTCAATTTCACTGATCAAACCCTAAGTAATACAATAAGTTTTCTTTTTTGTGTTCACATATGACAAAAGTAACTTCAACTGACATTTTCCCAAGTTCAAGTGCAGTGGAAAAATCTTTATATCCCATTTGAGTCTCAAGACTCCTTCTAATTGGACCAACTTGGACCATGTAGTCATTTCCTACCAATCTGTATGACTAGGTGAGGGAAAAAAATTGTCCGATATATTGTTTTCACACTTAAATTAATCACAGTGGCCCAGGAAATTCAATGTATTTATTAGCCAATCCAGACTCATACACCTCTGTTTTAGAAAAGTGTTTGCAGTGAGTGAGATGCAGTTGATTTCCAGGAGTTCAAGAAATTGAGAGAGGGCTGGTGGGGGTGGGCATGGAGGATACAAAGTATCCATTGTATGGTGACCAGTGCATCTGTGGAGGCCTGAAAAGTTTGGACATATTTTGTGGCAAGGGAGAGTTATTGAATGCTGCTAAAAAATGAGGACCTAGGAGATTTCTAATTCCACAATTGCAGGAACGGTATTTTATTTTATTTTTGTGTTCTCAGTCCTAACATTCTGTTGTACACGCAGGGGTTGCTCAAAAATTATCATTAGATTCTTGAATAATTTAACTTATGAATTTGAAAGATTGCTCAGATACAGTGTGGAATATTGGTGGGAAGCATTTGAACCAGAATTATGAACTTGCCTACATAGAAAATACAGTCAAAAAACAGAAAGATGTTAGGCTAGAATTCCAGAGTATACCATTGTTTATTGGAAAAGGAAGAAGTAACTATAAAAGGGATTGAGAAACAACAACCATAAAAATATAAATCTCTTTGTGAATTCACAGAACTAGCACACAGACTGTCACCCTGAGGAAAACTGAATGTTCAGCTTTTCAGCAATGTTTGAATGCATTCATGGTAGTATGTGCCTTTTAATGAATAAATGAGAACTGGATTTTATTTTTCTTTTTTTGTCTACAATGTTTTTCAATATATATCAAAATTCTTACTGAATCGTGAGTTCTGAGTTGCAAAAGAGGGTTTACTTTTTTTCACCAGTATATAAATCTTTGTCCACAAGTTAAACAAATGCACACACAAATACTATGGAATTTTTTTTACAGGTAGGAAATAAATTTGGATCAATAATCAAACATAACAGGATATTATTATTTGGAAATAAAGCAACTGAGTAACAAGCATATATGAAGATTTTGACAATTTATCCAAGTTTATGATACGATGCTCAAATGAGTCAAATTTTCAGTTAGTGCTATAACATTTGAGTCACTCCTCCAACTTTATTTATAATCAATAACCCTCTTGAATGTCTTCCATACACAAATATCATAAATGACTTTTTTACTCTAACACAGTTATTTCCACATTAAGAAATATTCTTTCTAAGTCAGTTCCTGGGTGTTTATCTGACCAGGGTTATCACCTAAACAGAGCCCTAGGACATTACTGGTTTTGTAGCTTGTATTGTAGGTTCTCAGGAAGATAGCACGAAGTTGTGCAATGTCTTTATATCATCCATTTCTTGTGGAAACAATGAGTTATTTTCTCATGGCTTACTATATAATTACTGACACTAAAAAACAAATCATGCTGTGATTGGTCCAAGAATTCAGCCATAAAATTGGCACTTGTCAAGTATCCATTATAAAATTCAAAGCATTATACAGATTTTAGTAGTATTGTTTTATTCTCACAACATCAGCACCTATGCATAATTACTACTGTCAGTGCCACCTATACTTTAAATCCCTTGAAGACAGTATTGCCTCAGTGATAATAGTATTTTTCAATTCTTTGTTCTTTCTGCCTATTACTGTAAGTTATCAACTCTAACAGTCTGTTGATTTTTTTGAGTAAATTTTGTAAAAAAAAAAAAAGTCAGCAATTTACACTTAAAACATTAAAATGAAAGTTCTCTGCTAAAGACTATACCTATAGCAGGGTGAGATTAGTGAGATATTTCAGGGTTATGCATATAAAAGGACTTACAATGACTCTTAGTTTCCTCCTTATATACCACTTTAGTTTAACTTTTTTAAAAAAAAATTAAAACATTTTAATCCAGAAAATAAAAATTGTGTATTTTTACAGCATATAATGTGATATTTTGAAATATGCATACCTTGCAGAATGGCTGAATCAAACTAACTAACACATGTATTAATTCACATATTTATTTATTTAGTTTTTGACTGTAATTTAGCGCTTTGAAGCTTTGCATTCATTGACAAGATTGTCCTTATATTTTGCAATAAGCCAGCATGTGATCTAGGTAGGTGGAACTCTCTGAGTTATACCACCAGTATTGCTTGCTAGAAGGGTAGCAATTGGCAAATTTGGTAGCTTTTTAAAGTTTCTCTTACTATTTCTTAAACAGTAATATTTAGATGCACATAATAGGTTTTGTAAAAAGTCAATGAGTTAATGCCTTGAAAGATCTAGTCCAATGTGCCAGCACAGAGAAAGTGGTCCAAAAATGTTTCTCTGTTTTTACAACAAATTACATATTGGTTTTTGTGTGTGATAAGTACAATTAAATCTGCTCTCCTAGCAGTTCTCAAGCATACAATAGCTGTTGTTAACTTCAGGCACTATGATGCACAATAAATCCCTTGAACTATCCCTTTTATCTAACTGATTTTTTTTTGCCCTTTGACCAACATCCCCAATTTCCCTCCCTAGCCCCTGGTAACCACATCTCCACTTGTATGAGTTCATTTTGTAAAAATTTCACTTTAATTGAATTGCAGTATTTGTCTTTCTGTGCCTGGCTTATTTCACTTAGCATAAAGCCCTCTGGGTTCATCCATACTGTGACAAATGACAGACTGTTTTAATGCACACATAGAAATAAAACCCTGACAAAATTCAAAGGTGGAAAAGTTTACAAAGCAAAAACATTTTGTTTAAAATTCAAACTCCCATCTAAATGACTTTCAAGGTAAAAATAAAGTGGTTAAAATTATTATGTTACAGGATAAGAAGGAGAATCTTATGTTAAAAAATAACATAATTGGTTCAAAGCTAAAGCTAATGTGATTCCATGGTCAAACACTAGCACAAAAATGTAGCAAAACTTCAACACAGAATGGTGCAAAAAAAAAAAAATGCTACACAGACACACGCACAAACATGCCATGTGGAAGGGAAGAAGAAGAAACAGGGAAGAACAGAGTTAAAATAAATGAAATAGAAAACAAGAAAAAAATACCAGAACTGCAAAAGAAACATAAGAATTGATTCTTTGGGAAAAATAGAAAAGTTAAACTTCTAGGAAATCTAATTATGAAATATTTTTTTTCAAGAAAAGTAGGAATATAACAACATATATGTAGGATATTAAAATTATGAGAATATTATTCACTTCTCAGTGTTAATGCATTTGAGTATTTCTATGAAATGACATATTTTGTGGAAAATACTTAAGTTCTAAAATATACCAAGAAATAGGAAATAAAATGAAAAACACACACTGAAAAATTATTTCCACATAAAACTGAATTATAACAGATGACATTATAAAAGTACAAAGCCCAGATTTAACATTTCCATGACAAATCATGTGGTCAAGAGCACAGAAAAGAATGGAAACTTATGTGATGAGGCTTTGGGGATAGTATAGCCTGGAAAGTATAATCACTTTTATGATTCTAAACATGAAAATTCAAAATAAAACCCTAACAAATTACATAAAACAAATTATTTTAAAAAATCACTGTTTTCAAATGTTTGTATTCCATGGGATAATGGTTAAATATTAGCTAATACCAAACACATAGTTATCCAATGAGAAAAAAAGTAGCTCATTTTCAAAAAGCTGAAATGTGTTTGAATAAAATGCAGTACTCACTACTTGTCAAAACTTTTAAAAAATGGGGACGAGAATAATCCCAATTTGATTTCAGTGTATTCCCCTACTCTTCAATAGTCATTCGCTTCTGTGGTTCTACCCTATAATCTCGTTTCATTCAAAACTAAATCTTACATTGCCCTACTTTTTATCCTTCTTGTTCAATTTCTCCACTAATCCCCTGGTGACTATTGTTAGAAGGAATACAGATCACTCTTTTCCTATTCTTCCATTTTCATTTAGCTTTTAACCTAAATTAGATTCAAAGGTTGATCATAATCAATTGCAGACATTTATTACCTTTGTAACTAGTCCATTTTTTGTTACTGCAATGAAGTACCTGAGGCATGATAGCTTTATTTTAAAAATGTTTATTTAGCTCAGAGTTCTGAATGTGCAAGGGCATGGTGATGGCATCAGCTCAGTCCCTGGTGAAGCATCACAATGGAGGGAGCACATGTGGGCGCTTGAGATCACATCACAAGACAAGAAGTTGAAAAGGATGTGCAGTGGTCAAGTTTGTTAATTTTATTCTTTTATATCAGCCCTCTCATAAGAACCAACCTAGGGAACCCACAAAAGTCATCTCAATCCCCTCCAAGGGCACACTCCCAGAGACTGAAAGATCTTTCATTAGTCTTCACCTCCTCAAAGTTCTATTTCACTTCCCACATTGCCACGGGGGGGGGGGGGGGGGGGGGGGGGACCAAGCTTCTGACACAAGCCCTTGGGGGACAAACCACATCCAAACCAAAGCACCCTCTTACCCTCTTGCCATCATTGTCAATATCCCAACTTCATAGAACCCAAATACCACATGTACCATAATTGTATCCTAATAGCTGAACACAGGCAGTCTAACCAGTCTAACTTTCAGTTGTTTAGCATCTGCCTCAAACACACCCAAGCCTGCCTAACACTCCTATTCAATTTCCCACTATCTGGGATGACTGAGTTACCTTTGATCATCTTGTCTCAAAGATCCCCTCACCTCCTGGAAGCCTCCCCTTCAGAAGATGATGTAATCTTATAATTCATGGATTAATTAGATGCAGGATATCAAAACCTCTCATAAGGAATTACTGACTCCTACTTCATACATATTATATGAGCTACTATTTTCATATTTGGGATAATATAGTAGCAAAATAGTACAAAACTTGACTTTGGCCCTAGCAAAAGCCAGAAAGAATATAATTTCTACTCTGAATGGCCAACAAATGAGTCTAAATTCATTAGTAAAGGTTATAGATAATTTATACCTTTTTTTCTTTCCTGTTAACTAACCAAAGGAAGATTTATACCATAGCTACACCTGTGTACTACAAAAGAAACACATAAACAGAAGATGAAGCTAAGGAAAAAAAAAGTTTTGTGTTTTTTTTACAAGCACAGGTGGATTTTTTGCCTTGGTTTTAGAGTCTGAAGCTGGGCCTCAAAACTTGTGTCAAGGAGTAAACATTATTTTGTTATCTGATCATTGCTTTATATTATAGTTGGCAGGTATGTTCCTTTCTGAGTTTCAATTGCTACTGTATAGAATGGTTGTATTCTGAGTGTACCATATCTCATTCTGCAACAAAATGATTAGGTGATGAATCCAGATCCAACTACAGATCATGTTCTAAGAAAGCTCCCGATCAGCAAAATCTCAGTAATGGTAAAAATACAGTCATCATGGATTAATATCACCTCACCTTTGTTTCCACTTGGCAGAGAGGAGGAACTGAGAATGAGAAAAGCAGCCCCTGACATGTGGGACTGACCTGTTCTGGTCAGCTAGAATGGTATGACAAGCAGACCTGACACTTGGAGTTAAGACTTGTGTTTTTCTTTTGGTCATAAACAATTTCACAGGACATCAACATCAGACAAGGTCATTCTGTGACTAGGATAAATCAAGACAAAAGCAAACCCACTTGTAGTCATGTTGGAACACAGACAAAACATAAATACTGTCCAAGCCATAAAATACCAAACATACCCCCATCCTGGCAAATGTGAGATGCCTGCTGTTCCTTTCCCACTTATAGCCTTCCTCCCAGGCTAGTTTTTCCTCTTTCCAGAGAAGATTTATTAGGATGAACAGTCAGAGAATTACCTCTGCTCCTGACAGCCTCTAATCCAGAGCAAATCCTTGTTGCCTGAAATCCTCCCCACAACTCATCTAACACAAACCTTAATACCTTGCTAGTGAGTTTTAGGTATAAAAAATCTAAAAATTAATAAAATACGGGAACATAAAGAAATAAAAATTCTTAGGGTGTCCAGCTAAGTTCTTCCTGAGCAAGAAAATCAAGAGCAGTCAGCTGATATTCAATGGAAGAAAGAAAAATGGCATAATTAAAAATGGGAAGAGACATAATCAAATTTTGAGCTCTTTACCATTGTGTTGAGTAAATAGATTAAATGTAGGAAAAAGACAAGTTGCACAGCATGGGTATGAACACAAGATTTTAGTAGTTATTTTAAAATGAACAAAATTTCTATCACCTAATCATCTGCTGCTTACCTTATATTGGTATTTTATGGTGTTATTTAATCTTTCCTATGCTGATGTCTTCTCTACTAGCTATGCAAAATTTGGGATATTCCAGTGGCTTGTTGTAGATTTTCTTTTTCCTGTTTTATATCAAGTATAGGGATGGTTACATGGATATGTCTGAATTCATATAAATACACATGTAATGTTTAAAATTATGTCACATAACTGTTTACATATCATAGAGGAAATAGACACATAGAGTACTAAATGATCAAACTGAAAGACAAAACTAAGATTGTTCAGGCAAATTTTAAAATGTATAAAAAAAACCAGAAGGGAAAATTTCTTTATAGTTGGACCACCTGAAGGTGATTATAAGTCACATGGCTTCAATGGAAAATCATACAAGTCTGAAAAATATTCAGAAATCCAGCATCCACTGAGAGGCAAGTAGATGATCTTTTTTCCTTTTAGCATGTTTAAGATCTAATGAAAGACTAATTTATTTGGCCTGGACTCCTTCCTGGCTAGCAGGCTACTTCATCCTCCCTTCTCATGGTGTTTCAATTAATCTCCAAGAGTTGCAATGGCTTGATTTTTATGGGACAAGAAATGAGCAATTTAGCTCTGTAAACCCTTTCTTTGGCCACTCAGACACAGGGTGAGATGAATGAACAAATGAAAGATCTTTCCTAATCCTGGTAGTTTACCAAGTGCAAACAGTAGATGAAAGTGCCTTTGTTTTGGTTTCCACTTTTTCTTCAGAGGAAATGCCCAGCCACGACTGTTCGTTGTTTATAAAAGTCTCCTGGATTTTGTCTTTTTCAGAGCTGATTGCTTTTTGAAAGGGGAATATGAAGGAAAAAGAATGTAGCTAAGAGACAGAAATAGTGTCTTTGGACTCTAATAGTGTCTTTGGGTTTAAATCCATCAATCTCCAACACAATTCCATTCTTCTCTAGGTTGCTTCTGGCAGATATTTGAGCAATATTTGCCTCATTAATTTTTGTCAGGACCACTGACTTTTCTGCTAGTTTTTTTGCTAGGCTTTCCTTCAATGCTGAAAAAAATATATAAATCTGACAGAGATGTCTATGCATAATTTTCTCAACTTATATACTTTGCTATAGTCCCAACAACAATTCCAATTCTGTGTCAACACCCTGTGTAACACAGGCATACCGAGCATTGCATTCTTTTTGGCTCAACACATATCAATCAGGAATATGCTTTAAGTACAAAGTTATTGCCAGCTTGTATGTCATAGGAAAACATTTGGACTTTGTTATGTAGATGGAGACTTATTGCAGGTATTTGAGCAATGAAATCTGTATTAGCATTCTGATCAGATGATGTTTTTAGAGAACTTGGCTGTAGCACAAGTAAGAAGTTATTACAGGTGACATAAGCAGATCTCTAAAGGGAGAAAAAGATTTAAGAAATATTTTTAATTAAAATGTAATGGTGCTTGGTGGATAGTTCATTTAAGGATATGAGGAAGAAGAAATGATCAAGGTTGATTTTTTTGGTTATTTAGCTTAGGTGAAAAGGTGGGATGTGACAACTTAAAGGAGATCAAAGAAGAGGAAGTGCAGATTTAGATGGCAAAGTGATGAATTCAGCCTTGAATATATTGACCTGGAAGTATTTCAAAGCATTTGAGCGCTGGAATAAATATACAACTGTTTGGTTATGGGGGAAATATGGGCTGGAAAATGGATTTGGGAGTCATTAGCATTTTGATTAAAATGTTAAGTTTTGCAGTCATAATAAAGTGGTTTTGCATGTATTTTACCCTTTTTTTTCTCTGTATATGTATCATCTAAGAAAACTTCAAACCCTCATACATACAGGTAGATATGAAACTTGTAATGACATTGAAAAATTTTTATTTTAAAATTTTTGTATTTTTATCAATTCTCCAATGGACCAGTCACTTCTAAGCTTCAAATACATCTACTTGTTTGATAAATCTCCTTTGTTTCTCCTCAAGCCTTTAATTTAAAGGAAACCAACTACAACTCCACTGGGATATTTAATAGGCAATCATGTCAATGTCACATTGCAAGGTCAATATTGGAGTGATGACATTAAGAAATAAACTCTATTTCTACTATTAATTAACAGTGCTAGAATTGTGTTCCTTTGTGTGTTTTATTTCCAAGAACCTCTATAAAATTTGATGTTTTCCAGAATCTTGAAACTCACTAGAAAAACACTAATATAATGCTAAAGAATTTGGATTTCTGGGTTGCCTAGAGTGGCTTACAGGAAGAGAAAAATATTTAGCTATTCTTTTGACCCACAAAATCCCACAAAATCATGCCAATCAAGAGGTTTAAATCTTTATTTTCACTTTAAGAATACCTGAGAAACTACCCAGGCCATCAAGTGTGGTCATATCTAAAAAGCCACCAAGTATCTGAAAGATGTCACTTTAAAGAAGCCAGAATCCCTACTATTATGAAGACAAACAACAATAAGTGTTGGCGAGGATGTGGGGAAAAGGTACACTCATACATTGCTGGTGGGACTGCAAATTGGTGCAGCCAATTTGGAAAGCAGTATGGAGATTCTTTGGAAAACTGGGTATGGAACCACCATTTGACCCAGCTATTCCTCTCCTCGAACTATATCCAAAGGACTTAAAAACAGCATACTACAGGGACACAGCCACATCAATGTTTACAGCAGCACAATTCACAATAGCTAAACTGTGGAGCCAACCTAGATGTCCTTCAGTGGATGAATGGATAAGAAAAATGTGACATATATACACAATGGAATTTTACTCAGCATTAAAAAAGAACAAAACCATGGCACTTGTAAGTAAATTGGTGGCATTGGAGAAGATAATGCTAAGTCAAGTCAGCCAATCCCCAAAAAGCAAATACAGAATATTTTCTCTGATGTAAGGAGGTTGACCCATAGTGGGATTGAGAGGGAGAGCACCGGAGGAATAGATGAATTATAGATAGGGAAGAGGGGTTGGAGGGAAAGGGAAGGGGTAGGGGATTAGCAAGGATGGTGGAATGCAATGGACATCATTATACAAAAGTACATGTATGAAGACTTGAATTGGGTGTCAACATACTTTATATACAAACAGAGACACAAAAATTGTGGTATATATATGTATTAAGAATTGTAATGCAAAAAAAATAGCATTACCTTAGATTAGGTAGAGGGAAGTGAAAGGAGGGGAAGGCAGGCGATATGGGGATAAGAAAGATAATAGAATGAAACAGACATTATTACTTTATGTATGTATGTGGCTGTATGACCAATGTGATTCTACAATATGTATTCTCAGAAAAATGAGAAATTATATCCCATCTGTGTATATGATATATCAAAGTATATAAGTGCATTGTCCTGTCATGTATAACTAATTAAAACAAAAAAAAAATAAAAAAGGAAGCAATGTGTGCCATTCTGGTGTTACAATGGGGATTTGGTAGGTGTGCCCAGGTCAAACAGTGGGGTTGGATGCAGGGTCGGTGGCCAAAAAAGTGTGATGAATTTTTGCTGAACATCCTTAAAGATGCAAAGAGTCAGAGTTTAGACATAGATTCTCTGGTTACTGAACATATTCAGGTGAACAAAGAGCCAAAGATGCTCCACCATAGTTAGAGAGCTCATGAGCTCATGTGTGAGCTCCCCTGCCACAATGAAATGATTCTCACTGAAAAGCAACACATGGTTCCTAAATCAGAAGAGGGGGTTGCAGACAAGAAAAAAGATATCCCAGAAGAAACTGAAGAAATAAAAACTTAAGGCATGAAACTAAATTCAGCATAAAATAAATGCAAATGTAAGTTTAAATATAAGTTAAAAAGAATCAAGACTTCTGATGCATTTTAACATAAATTTTGAAATGCAAAGTAAGAGTAGGGTATATCACTCATAAGGAAAATATAATCCAGAATATCCCTTTCCAATATTAAAAGAATGCTCCTTGCACAAAATTTTCAATATGAATATACAAATTGTTGAGAGTTCAAAAAGGAAACAATAGGTTGTTAATTGTTTTTCTGATTAATGTATTTGAAAATACTTCAAAATAACTCCTACTAGTAGTAGTGGACACCAAAAGTATAAATTATGTAATATTTTGCCTTCATAAACATGTGTATGTTTCTTATAGACTCAGAAAATAACTACATGTTTAAAGAGATAGAAATCTGTTTCATGTTTACTGCTGAAAAACTTTTTAGGAGATATCTAGTCTCTCTGAAGAAGCAGAAATCCCATATAAATATCAACCCATTTCATAACTATTTCTTTAAAACAATTGAATTGCCGTAATTATTGGGAAGTTATGAAGCTTTCATTCTTTAAGAATGCCTTAAAATATTCATCGTTCACTGATAATCAAATAAAAAATGGTAGCCAGCTTTCCAAAAGCTGCCAGGATAACACAACTTTTTATTCCAAGCTGATGCAAGAGCCAAGACCTTAAGATTCGCAGAACTTTTTGGGGAAAGCACCAGTTCTTTGGTATCTCTAGAATATTCATTCATTTCATGAAGTTGTGTTAAGAATCAGCATTTGAATTCATGTCTTTTCTCTGAGCTTTGCTGCCCTCTAGTGATATCTTCTCCAGTTAAAAATCTACTTAATCATTGAATTAAATATTTATGGAGAGCCAATATTTAAAGATTTCCAGTGTATATGCAAAACAATAACTTTGCTTTAGAGTTTATGCCACTGGTTCCACAGAATAAATTGGCTGGGTTAATCACTATACTGGATGAAAGTTGAAAAAAGAACTAATATTCCAAGTAATTAAAACAGTAATAGTGAACATATGATTTGGCATGCTATTTGAGGATGAATGCAATACAACATTGACTAATGGAATCATATAAATATTTACATTTTAGAACAAAGTAATGCCATGTTGGATACATTTCTACCTAATAAAGTAATGAAAAATTTGAACTAAAGTAATTACAAATTTTCTTACAAAGTTGTTAATAACTTTGATGCTAGTATAACACAAAATTGTGAATGTATATAGCCTAAAGTTGAGAAATACTTATGAAAATGTGTCTATACATATATAAATGTATATACACAGAGATACACATATATTATATATCTCTGTGTTTGCATGTGTATAAAAATATGTGCCATCTGTTGCCATTAAAAACAGAAAATGTACAAATTATATTATCACATACTTTCAATGATATAGCATATAGGATTTATTAGAAGTATAAAATAAAGTAGTTACTGTGTAGAAATGAAGAACAATAAAATTAAGAGTTTTTACCACTGGTAAATGTAAAGTGAATTTGTATTTATGTGTGTTTTTTATGTGTGTTTTTTTATGTATATTTATGTGTGCTGTATTTATGTGTGCTGTATTTATGTGGTTTTTGTTTTTACTGTATGGATGAATAATTCTATGTAAAACATAAATTAAAGAAAGTGGCATGTGCATGCATGATAGGGCTTGGCTAAATACTGTCAAGTATTATTTTCATTTAACCTTGCTTGGATCACAGCTGGGGCTTATAGATTTGTAGTGCTTGGCTGAATAGCCACCTGGCTATTATAAAAAATTCATGGTTTCAGTCAAGATTTCAATCACTGCCACTTTTCTAAAGGTGAAAAATAAAAATTCTACCTTTATTCACATGAGTGCCCTGACTACTAACATCTATAATATGATACTGACATTGATTTAGTGAAAGGGGAATGGGGGAAGCTTATCTTTGATATGAGACCTTAGAGTTTCTTATCTTTGGTTTCAATTTGGTTTATATCAAAATTTCATTAATTGTTTAAGTTCAGAGGTCATTCTTAATATTTTTAAATTCATAATATCACCAAACTATTCACACTGGTTGGTTTTAAAAACGATGAAACTGTCCTTCTTGTCTATTTTTGTTTTTGAAGCCCACATTTCCACTATTCTAGTTTTCCTTTTAGCATAGGCCTTACTAATGATTTGTTCTATCTTTCATTTGTATCCCAAAGTCCTTTTCTTTGTAATTTTATGCTCTTAGCCCAGGAATTTCTCTCTATGTGGCCATTGCTATAATCTGACTGCTCTTCTCAACTTAGGTTCTGCCGTTCCTGTGGCCTCCTACTTTTAGCCACTTGGTTTGTTCCCTGTCGAAACTAACACAGTAGTAAAAATAAGTTGCCCTCAAACCAGATTGAAGGATGGTGCCAACTAATGAGTTCAGCACCTTTTAAAATTTTATTTGTTCTCTTTCATTATATATGACAATAGAATGTATTTTGATGTATCATATACACAAGGAATATAACTTCCCATTCTTGTGGTTGAACATGATGTGGTGTATGCTGGTTGTGTATTCATATATGAACATAGGAAAGTGATGGCCGATTTATTCTACTGTTTTTCTCATTCCCACTCACTCTCCTTCCCCACCCCATTCCCCACTACCGAATCTGGTGAACCTCTACTCCCTGCCTTCATTGCCTATTGTGAGTCAGCATTCACGTATCAAAGAAAATATTTGGCCTTTGGTTTTTGGGATTGGATTATATCACTTAGCATGATAGTCTCTGGTTCCATCCATTTACCAGCAAATGCCATAATTTCACTCTTTGTGGCTGAGAAATATTCCATTGTATGTATATACCACACTTTCTTTATCCATTCATCTGTTGAGAGTCACCTAGTTTGGTTCCATAACTTAGCAATTGGCAACAGTTTTTTTTTTCTTTTAAATCTTTTTAAAGATATACTCATAAATTCCCTTGACTAAGACCACACATTAGTTGGTGATGGAATAAGGATTAGAAATCCTGTTGTCTGACTACTAGCCTGTTTAATATACTTCCTATAACACCAGTCTTATTGCCCTGATACTTTCTGATTTCTCTCCTGTATGATTATTTTCAAAATTCTTGCCAGTCATCCAAGCATAAAATCGTGGTATAATTTTAAATTTCTTTTCTTCAAAATTTGGTTATTTTGTTCTTTTGCATAGATTATTTTCCTCAATAACTTTTATACTTTTTCCTTTCTTTTTAAAAAATTAACCATAACAATTTATGCCCATGATTTATAATTTATGGTGTCAAGGATTTCTACAAGGTTTATAGCCAAAAATAATGGGCCACTTTCACATTTCTTTCCATCCATGAGATCTGTTCCAAGATATAAATATCATTTGCAGGAACACTTTGAATTTTTAGCTTTCATTTCGTTTTCCCCTATAGGAATACATGCATTTGGAACTCTAAATCAAACAAAGTTTGTGCTAGCTGCTTGATATTTTTAACAGATTTCTCCAGAGTTTTACCTCCATGTCTATAAAAAGCAGGCATATACCTTATTTTGTGGTTTTCCATTTCTCAGGTAATAGTTCTTTGCTCCCTTCCTTAGAAAATAAAGCATTATTTCTCCAAAATATCAATGTTCTTCTTTTCTCATCCTTTCCCTATTCTCTTAATTATTTTAGTTTTTGGCTAAATACACAGTCAGCATTTTACGATTGTATTTAGATAAATATCATTCACTCCCAAATTCCATAAACGCCATGATTGTATATTCTTTCTTATGTTATTTTAGGTTATCTCAGGATTAGTAATTGATTAATTTTTATTTATTAAGTCTTTTATGTACTCAACATTATTTCATGCAGAAACACCTGGAGAGAAGAGTAACTTCTTCTTTGACACTTTATACATATAATATAACTTAAAGATTTTGTTTCACTCTTAGTCACTCTCTTTCAGGGATCCCCTTGTACAACTCTGATCCAGATAGCAGGTTGGCTGTCTTCTGGGGCTTTTCCTTTGATGTCATGTTGAGAGTTTCATATGCTTCACTCCTTTTTTAGACGTCCTATCTGAATTCGAAACTTCCTGCATGCTTCTTAATTATTCTTTTATTCTAATAAAGTTCATCTGATAGTCCTTGAGAATTGGTGTATGAAAAGCAATTTTTTATTTTTTTAATTAGAGTTACATATATGAATATTTGAGCTTGATTCTACCTTCTCATGTAATTGATAATTTTTCTGAGTTTATTCATAGTTCTAGATTGAGAGCTTTTCTTCACAGAATATTTAAGGCATGGTTACATTTTCTTTCAGCTTCCAATATTTCTATTAGGGCAAGTTGATACCATTATGATGGTAGGTTTTTTTCTTTTCTGTTTCAGTTCTTTGAAATCTTACAATTCTGTGCTTTCCTGTGAATGTCTTTTCAATCTTTGTGGTAGATACTGATCAGATCTTCTAATCAATAGCTCCAGACATTTCAGCCCAAACACTTCACTGTTTTCTTATTCTTTTCCTTTATTTCATTTTCTCCTCTGTCACTTTTTGAGATGTTAAAATTTGATTGTTTTAACTTAAGTTAAAAAAGTCTCTAAAATTTTATTTGTTCTTACCTTTTCTTTTTTTCATTTTGTCTTTTTGTCATACCTTCTGGAAGATTTTCTCTTTTTTATATTCCAATCTTCCTATTTTAATTTTTCTGTGCCTCCATATTTTAATTTCTAAGAGCTTTTTTATGGTACAATACCTCTACCCCATGTAAATTTGTTAATCTTAATATTTAAATTTTATGGATATGTCATATAATCTTATTGCTTTAAAGCCTTCGATTATAAGGGTTCTTTGAGTGCTTTCTTTTCTTTTCCTGCATTGCCTTAATTATTCTACATTATTTTTCTGGCTTGGCTTCTATATTCCTAGTTAGTGATATGGCGGTCCTCATACTTAGCTGTTTTTTGATATTTAAAAACAGGACCCTAGACCCAGATCAGAAGCATTGTATGTGATTTCAGGGCTTGCTGACTAGTGGGCTTTTCTGTAGGGAAATTAGAGACCTATTTTTTTTTTAATTTTTAAACTTTATTTTATTCATTTTTATTTATTTTTTTATGTGGTGCTGAGGATTGAACTCAGTGCTTCACCTGTGCTAGGCAAGTGCTGTACCACTGAGCCACAACCTCAGCCCCCGAATTGTTTTATCAATGATAATTCCTCCTATAATTTAAACATTTTCCTTGAGCCAGCAAGGTACAAAAGAGATGACTCCTCCAGCCTTCCACCTGTGAGGAAAGAAGCTTAAGTATAATGTGGGCCTCACTGTTCAGTGTGTAGGTCTTTATGAAATTCCTCTAATTGTGGCATGGACCCCCATCTTTCTGTTTTGTGTCTCTGGGTTTCAAGTTTCTCCAGAGAATAAACCTCATGCTGTTGAGTGGAAACAAGGTAAGACTGACTTAGTCTCAGAGGGAATTTGAGGGAATGGAAAGATCTGATCTAAATGCTTCTTTTTTTAAATGTTTATTTATTGTAATTTGTTATACATGATGGCAGAATGCAATTCATTTCATATTACACATATACAGCACAAGTTTTTATATCTCTGGTTGGATACTGAAAGGGTAAAGTTTCTAAGCTGCAAAGCCTGAGTTAAAATGTAAAGGACCAGGCATTGTAAAGCTGCTTCTAAACTGCAAAGCCTGGGTTAAAAAATAAAGGACTAGGTATTGTACAGTTTCTGAACTACACACAGAACCTGAAATTCCTAAGGCAGTTAAGACAATGCCCTACTGGCCATTTAGTTGTTTAATAACTTAGGACCCTGTGTAGCCCGTGTAGCCCGGCAGTAGGCATCCAGGGCCCAAAACCAATCAGTTTGAATGTGTACCCCGCTTAGAAGTGACCAATCACCCCTGCCCAGCCTGTTCCCTCCAATGAATGTACTAATCATGTCTAAGAGTTGTTGTTTGATTTTCCCACGCCTCATGATGATTTGTCCTGATGTATGCAAAGCCTCCGCCCTCCCCCCAAAAAAGTGTACTTAAGCATTGCTCAACCCCTGCTCCGGGCTCTTGGCTGCTCTCCCTTCTTGAGTGGGCCAGGAGCCCCAGCGCACTGGAACGGATCCCCAATAAATAAATCCCCTTCTGCATTTGCATAAGTCAGTCTCTTGGTGGTCTCTTTCTCCGACGCTTCGCCAGACCCTTATAGATACAAAATAGAGTCACATCATTTGTGTCTTATACATGTACTTAGGGTAATGATGTCTAACTCATTCCACTGTCATTCCTAACCCTTTGCCAGCTCCCTTCCCCTCTCTCCCCTTTGCTCTATCTAAGTTCCTCCATTCCTCCCATGCCCCCCACCCCTCATTTGCCATTCAACCTTTGGTTTTGGGGATTGGCTTGCTTCACTTAGCATTATATTCTCCAATTTCTTCCATTTACCTGCAAATGCCATAATTTTAAGCCCTTTTAATGCTAAGTAATTTTCCATTGTGTATATATGCCAAAGTTTCCCTATCCATTCATCTACTGAAGGGCATCTAGGTTGGTTCCATAACTGAACTAAATGCTTCTTAAGAAAAGTTTCAACCAGTCTTCCTGTTGAGTGCCTATCCTACCTCCCAGGCATCACAGGAACTTGATGCCTCTTACTTTGGGGTCTTTCCTGGATTTTAGAGAACGATTGAATGTCTTGATTGTTTACTCTTCCATCTTGCAGGCACTGCCTTTTCTCTTTCCATAGGCTTCATTTCCTGCTTATGCACTTTCCATTTTTTCTTTCTTTCTCAGGATTTTTATTCCTACTTTTGATTTTTCTTTTGTAAATTTGTTGCTAAAAGCGTGGTCCATGTTCCCAATACAAATCCAATAACAAGGACACAGTTTTGAGAAAAAGGAAAAAGGTTTATTACTTTGCTAGCAAAGGAGAAACCGAGGAGCTCCTATCCCAAAGGCTGTGATTCTGCCCATCAGAAGGAGCAGGAGTTTTTTAAACAGGATTCAAAGGCTACATTCCAGGTGTTGGCTGTTGGAATTGTAATTCACTTGTTAATTTGGGAGATTGTTATTTCTGAGATCTTCTGGTGCCACCCCCAAAGTCTAGATTACTTCCTTCCTATGGTAGGTGTGTACTCAAGGTCAGATAACTCTGCTTAGGACGCCTTTGCCTGTTTCCCCTGAGATTAGGGAATGGAAGAGATTAGGGAGGAGCAAGGAGAGAGAAAGAGAAAGAAGCATGTCCATTTTAAAAATAAATTTCAGTGGCAGAGCAGCAAGGGCTATATTCAAGCATAAAGTAGACCACTGTTACAATTTTGGGCACTTAAAAAAATATCTCTTTATGAAATTTTTATGAGATTTAAGAAGAAAGAGTTAATCGCCTAAATTTAGTTCCTCTCTCTCTCTCTCTCTCTCTCTCTCTCTCTCTTTCTCCCTCTTTCTCTCTCTTTTTAATCACATACCTATTACTTTAGAACATACTTTAATCATTTAATGCTGAGATAATTCAATTAGTTTCTAATTAACTAGTTTCCTTTCCTCAAGTTCTTTTCCTCAACTAATATGTCCAGTTAACTGCTATCAATAGAAAAAGGCTTAAAATATTGAGACCAGAGATGATACTGGTGTTCCAAGTCCTGTTCCCCCTGAGGTAAGCACAAAAAGTTTTATTGAAAGGTTATAACACACACACACACACACACACACACACACACACACACACAGAAAGAGAGAGAGAGACTCCTCTGCAGAAGAGGGGGATCCAAGTTGGTGCTTGAGGGAGAGATTGTCCTGCCCCTTTAATTCTTTCTTCTTAGTCCCCTCCTCCTCTTATCTTGCTTCCTAGGTCAAAGGTGGGAAAAAAGCCTTCCAGGGGTACAGGAAGGAAGGGAGCTGCCCAGAGGTATTTTGTTAACAATTCCTTGTTTTGAGGAATAATTCCCTGGAGGCAGGTAAACTTGGAAACAGATTGGAGGAGAGGGAAATGCCCTGGAGGTATTAGCATTTTATTTCCTCTTAAATAAGCCCCCAGCTTCCTAACGTGATCATTCAGTACCTACAGTGACTGTACTTTGCCCTACCCCCATCACTCTAATTAGGTCAGTTACCTGGTCAACAAACTCTAGATACTTTTAAATTTCTAAAAATGTAAATTTCCTTTTCCCCAATGCCAATCCAATAACAAGGACATGGTTTTGAGAAAAAAGAAAAAGAAGGTTTATTGCTTTGCTAGCAAAGGAGAAACAGAGGAGACTCTAATCCATCATTTATCCAATTTTTCAGTCTTATCTTTTACCAAACTTCAATATGAACACCTTCCTTATACAAAGGACCTGACTCATTATGTCTGGAAAATGTAAATCTGGCTTCTCATCATTCTTGGACTAAGTTATTGTTGTCTTCATTGAATCTTATCCTTTCTTCTTAATTCCTCCAAGAAGTCTTTCCTGATTTTTCTAGTAGGAAAAAAAATACTTTTGCCAGCTTTGCATTATACTTCTTTTAATTATAGTATCTGTAATACTAGATTTTTTTTTTATATTTTTGTTTTTCTCTGCTAGACTCTAAATTTTATTGAAGGCCAAGATTTTGGTGTATTTATGTTACTGCTGTTAACCAGTGACGAGTCCTTGCTTCCCCAATGTTGAGAATAACACCAGAGAAGCACGCAGAGGCAAGGTCAGAGTGGAAAGTAGAGGCTTTATTAAAGGACAGCAGAAAAGACTTCTCCGAAGGAAGAAGGGGACCCAAGAGATGGAATCCATTGAAGGATGAATGTGTTCCCCTTTTTATAATTTTTTCAGTGATGGAATGTAGGTGGGAAGGCCCGAAGGGTGGGACACAGGTGGGCCAAAGAAGTAATCTGGGCAGGAAGAACTTTTGAGTCAGCATCTTCAAGTTTGCTGGGAGCTGTTCATTAACACTTCTTTGGGATGGGCTCTGGGCCTTGGGCTTTTCCCAGACTTCATTAACATTCCAAGAGTTGTTCAGCTCCCCCCCCCCCCCCCCCAATTCATTCTCAACATGGTCTCCATTTTGGATCTTACTGGGTATTAGACCCGGTTTACCTAACTACACTAACTACCTAACATTAAATCTGGCCTCATTTATTGTTATGCCACCCCTCAATAAATATTGAGCACCTATTGTGTGCCACTTCCCATGATAATAGGTCTTCAGTTTTTCCTAAAAGATGCAGGTAGCTGTTTTCAGAAAGAATGAAAACTGAGAATGGGATCCCAGTGTCTTACTGGAGTTCAGGAAGAGTGCCGAAGTCCGGCTGCAGCAAAATAACTGGGGGGTGACGAGCAACTTGTGTAGATTGATACAGCAGGAGTGGGAGCCGTTTATTGGAGGACAGGAGTGGTATATATACATTCCACACAGCTTATCTTAATTATCATAAACTAGATACAGCAGTCAACCAATAAGGAATCTCCACACTTAATGGCTCGCTGGCGTTACTTCACAAACCACTCCCTCTGCAAAATGCCAGGCGCCATCTTGACTTGTTTACAGACCCTAACAGAAGAGAACTCCAGTTTCTGAGAAGATGGACATGCATGAGCCTCATCTCAAGGAAATGAAAATAAGGTCAGACCTCAATGCTATGACAGAGCTCTGAAATGGGTAAAGAATAAATTGTGTCATCATTAGTTAAAGGACGAAAGAACAGAGTAGGAATAATAACAAGGATGCCATGGATGAAATTCACTGGAGTTTTTTTAGTGAAAACTTTGTCAGATCCCCTCATCTAAGGCAGGAAAGATCCCCAGACTTGCAGAGCTATTGATGGGGGCTGGGTTTAGCTCCTGGTAGAGCACCTGCCTAGCAAGTGTGAGACCCTGGGTTTCATCCTCAGAACTTATTTATTTAGAAAATAATGTATTTGGTAAAACTATTTATTTACCAGTCTAAATGGGTAAATGAATAATTAATAACTGGTGTTGATTCTGAATGCAGAGGTGGTCTAGTATTTGCACAAGTGATCCTTTGTAAGCTTATGAAATCCTTAGAGATTTGAAAGGTCACATTTCTCCAAACTTCATAGAGAGTTTTTTATTCCAGTATGTCAATGTCACTGTCACCAGAAAGAATTTTGTATTTTTCTCTTAATGATTAAAAAGGGCAGATTCTACAGATTTCAGAAGATTCTCTATTAGCTTATAATTTTAAAATTTATATGATAAAGTTCCCACATATGTCTAATCATAATAACCCTACTTCGTACATGCTTATTCAGATCTTTACAGTTTTATTTTTTAATGTTTTATTGCTTTATGGATTAAAAAAATCCACCCATCTATAAATTGTTGGAGAGTAGGGATAATGGCTACTCATCTTTGTTACATTTATCATATTGAAAATGTTAAGTTAAAGAGTCTTGGGAAAAATAAAACTTTCAGTATCAGCATAGAAAGCCCAGTTATCAATGATTCTATCTACTAATTCTGTGACTCTGCTCAGTCCCTTGAACTCTTATGGATGATCTAAGTTTTCACATTTGATAATACAACATAGTTATCTTTGCAAATTAGGTGGTTGTGAGTAATAAATAAGAAGTACATGAAAATTCTCCATGAACCCACTTTAACCACAGAGCTTTCAGGTATTAATTGAAGTGAACAATGAATGAAAGTCCTCTGGTTGACTCCTATCAGTGTTCTTCTCCTGCAGCTATGCAAAAGAGTGTCCCTGCTTTATTAATGAGAATGTCAGTGGGGTACTGATTAAAGGATGGTCGAAAGATTATCTTGTTCTCCAAATTTCCAACAATCTCCTTGACAATGTGCATGAAATACTCTTTATTTTCCAGTTTTATAGTATTTAAGTCCTTAGGAGACAACTGTTAACATCTAAAAAATCAACATGAATATTCATTTACATATTTATCCAGATTAGTATGTAAACAGAATGTAGAACCTACTGAAAATGTCTTAAGAAAGATAGGAGTGTAGAGGGAGTCAGGAGGATAAGCAAGCAATGGTATTTCAACTGTGTGCATTGCTCACTAACCAGTTTGTCTCTTTTCAAAATTCAATTTTGAGGAGTAACTAGACATTCTCTCCCCATTTACACAGTTTTATTGAACCAACTCCTATATATAGGCAATGTGTCAAACATTGAAAACATGTGAAAATGATTGCCTATTTCTATAAATACTTAGAAAGCTCTCCTTTGTAGCAGAAATTCCCAGTCTTGTCCTCTAATGATGTATAATAATGATTAGACTATCTCTTACTGAACTTGACCAAAAAAAAGCTTACCAAAATAGATAAGATCAGAAAAATATGAATACATTTCACAACTCTATGTGATGTATTATTTCTGCTATGCAATTTTTTATTTTGAAAGATATATAAAATCTTCAATAATTTCTAATACTTTTTGAGAAACATAAACTTATGCAGTAAAACTGTACCTATTTCTGGATACAGACCTGCTCCTTGCTCACCTTGTCAGTGTGCATGCAAAGAAGTAAGTACATATTATAGATATAGTCTGAGATGTAATTAATTTTTAAGTATAAGTCAGCTTTTATTTGTTAGACATCTGTTAAATATAAAACACTCTTCTAAAAATGTCTCTTCATATCACTGTGTGTCCAGGTGAAGGAAAAAAGTAGGATCAAGGGAAAGCATAGAATCTTTTAAAAAATATTTTTGCATTATTACCATGTAGTGGACCTCTACTGGGTCCTGAGGTATTGAGACTATCATTTGATAAAATTCCTGCTCTGACACAGCTTACACAATGATGGAGAGAAAGAGAATAAGCAAAAAAAAAAAAAAAAAAAAAAAAAAAAAAAAAAGCATAACATTCTGGAGATGAGCGCTATGGAGAAAAAAAAATAATGTGGACAAGTAGATAGAGTTGCAATCTCACCTTTCATGGACAAGAAAGGTGTCTCTGAGAAGAGGGCATAGAACTAACAAGAGTAGACAAGAAGGAACGAGGATAGCGAATGCCCCAGATTCATTGAATAGCAGAGTGGCCAATGGTGCTGGAGGAAAGCTAAAAAAAAGGGATAGCATGAATAATTTCAAAAAGAAAAGGGTAGGCTAGGTCATGTAAGTCCTATGGACTGTTATAGAGTTAGACTTTCATTCTGAATAATATGAACGTCACTGGAGGTTTTAAGTAAAGGAGTGATATAAACTGAAGAACAAGGTGGGAATTTGTAGTATTTTCTTTTTATTGATTCATAACAAAAATTTTAAAAAGACCAAAAAGACAGTGTAGAAGCAGGAGGTGATGATCTCTACAGCTATTAATGCATCAAGAATCAATTGGATTGAGGCGGGGTGTGGTGGTGCATGCCTGTAATCCCAGCGGCTCCGGAGGCTGAGGCAGGAGGATCACAAGTTCAAAGCCAGCCTCAGCAAAAACGAGGCAACTCAGTGAGACTCTGTCTCTAAAGAAAATACAAAATAGAGCTGGAGATATGATTCAGTGGTTGAGTGCCCCTGAGTTCAATACCTGGTACCCCCCAAAAAAACAATTGATAGGATTGAACCAGGGTGGTAGACTTGAGGAAAGATATGGTTGGATTTTGTAATAGATGAAGGTTTGTCTTACAAAATTTACTAATGAAATGGATGTGTAGTGTGGAAAAGAGAAATTAAGAATAACTCCAGGCTTAAGGGCCTGAGCAACTGGAAGAATGTGGTTGATATTAACAATAATGAGGGAGGAAATGAATATATCTAGGAGATAGCTTAGGACATTGATTTCGAACATGTCTAGAGGGTGATTATACTTCCTAGTGAAATGTAGAGAAGGCAGCTGGATATGTGAACCTGGAGTCAGGGAAAGACTTCTGACCTAGAGGGAGAGTCAAATTAAAATATTTGGGAAGTGTATATTTATATAACATTAAGGTCACAAGATTGGATAACATCACCAAGAAACAAGTGCACTTAGAAAAGGGGAAAGGTCCCAAGGTTTGAGGCTTTTCAAGATTTCTACATGTAGGGAAGATCACAAAGGAGACAGTGCTAAAGAAGCCATGTGTGGAGAAGAGAGCCATCAATGTGACTTCCTCCAAGACAATGTTTCTAGGGGGTAGGACCATCAGCTGTGTCAAATACTTTTGAAAGATCATGTAAGTATTGTGAATAGTGACCTTGGACTTAGCAAGGGTGACATTTTCCAGAGTAATTTTGATGAGAAAGGAGATGAGAGTACAAGTGACCTGGGTGCATGAGAGAATAAAGAGAAAAAGTTATAAAGGGAGATATGAAACATGGTTTCTATGGTGATGAAAATGATTCAGCAGTAAGGGGGAGTGGGAATGATGGAGCAGGGGAGGGGAGAAGTTGAAGTCATATCCTTGATTCAGTTTGAGGTGCCAGGATCTCACACACCCGTGTAGGCTTTAGCATGCACAAGAGCAAATACAATTTTTCCTCAAAATAGGAGAGGGAGGGTTAGAGAAGTCCAGCTGAACATAGGTGGGAGGAGCAAGTGGAAATTCTGACTGCTTTGTTTTCTCAGTGAAATAGGCAGCAAGGTAATAAGTACTTCATTCTATCAAGGAGTTATATAGTAAAGGAGACAAAGGAACATACTACAAATGTTACCATAGCTGAAGTAGATACTTCTGTTGTTGAACAAACAGGACTCATGCCATGCTGCCATGAAACAACTTTATTTCTGTCCTCCTTTAAATTTATTCTTTTAGGCCTGTTTTACTTTCCAGTGACTGAAATTAGGGAAAATCACGACATTTATCATTTTTATTAATAAAAAAAATCCCCCAATGAGCAATTAATACACCCAGAGTAATAATCAAAATTTCAATAGGTCAGATAAGATGCAGATTGAATATAGACCTTGGATTTAGCAATGAGGAGCTTCCTGGTAACATTTATTATTACTATTACTTTATTATTATTACTTTATTCAAGATAAAACAGTCCACTTGCCAGTGCAGGCCTATTACAAGTTGGTTTCCTTTAATGAGAAACAGGCCATAATCTGGTTTATTTTATTTCCTATTTTGATTAAATATTTTTTAGTTATACATGGACACAATATCATTATTTTGTTCATTTTTATGTGGTGCTGAGAATCAAACCCAGTGAGTGCTTCACATGTGCAAGGCAAGTGCTCTGCCACTGAGCCACAACCCGGCCCATCCTTTCCTATTTTTAATCTTTCTAACCCTTTTGTGTTTGACACTGGGTGGGGACAGTGTGAGAGATTGAGGAAAGGACAGGAAAGCTCTTTGTTAGCACTCTCATGAGCTGGTATGGCGTGTTGTGGGCCTGCAAGGTGTTTAATTAAAGCTGAATTTCCCTCTCCTGGGGATTCGTGGTTTTCTCACGTGTGTGATGTGTCCCATCTGGCTGACTTACTGGCATCTCATAAGACAAGGAGAAATCAATTGTCTTGCAGTTTCAGCTAAAGCTGACACTATAGGAGCTCCATTTCAGCATTCTGTTGCATAACCCTCCATTGTTACTGGAGTGTAGAGAAGAGAAAGTGGAGGGAGAAGAGGAGGAGGGTGATTTTTATTTGTGAACATAAGGGCAAAATGAAGAGACCTTTGACTTTCAGCTGGGTGATGGATGTAATAAGACTAATGCTCTTAGCAATGGCTTCTCTCATGTCTTATTTCTCTGAGTAAAAAACAGCTGTTTCCCCATAGATCATCATGTGTTTTACCAAGTAACTTTACTACCTTGGATACAAGTGACTGAACCAGAGATCAGATCTTAAAACAAAGACCACTACTCATGGGATTGACTGTTCTGAGTTTCTGTACAACATAGGTTCCTTCTGTGTATGGGATGCTGACTGCAACCAATCAAACTCATCTTCAAAGAATTAAAATAAGTATCTTCAGAGTGAGTCAGCAATCAACATGGAGAGAAGAGCAAAAGAGAGAAGACAGAAAGAAAGAAAGATTGAGTAGAAGTCTTGGGACAAAATAAGCAATCAGCAACCAGTTCCATAAAACAGGAATTGAATATAAAGAGGTGTTGGAAGCAGCTCATCAGAAAAATGGAATCAGCAGCAGATTCAGAGTGGCTGAATCATCAAAATCACAACACACTCCATTCTAGAACTATATGTGCAAAATGACCATGGGTGTATAGCTGCATAAACACCTTACTGATGTTAATCACACAGAAGATTAAGATAATCAATCACATAGTCAAAACTGAGTGATTGGCCTTTCATTCTACACACAAACTGGGCTCATTCATCATTCTGCCCATCTCAGGTAAAGGCACCACCCACCAGAATTTTCCTAAATCATGATGTAATCTTTGTTCCTTTTTCTCCCATCCATGCATTCATGCATCTGATTCCTCAGTGCAAATCTACACAAGCCTTAAATAAATCTCTCATCTCCACTACTACCACTCAGTTTTAAATTGTGATAATTTCTCATCCTTAGCAGTATAATAGTACAGTAATAACTCACTTATTTGTTACCTTAATGAAATACCTGAGATAAGTTGCTTCATAAAGAAAAGAGGTTTATTATGGCATATGGTGCTGGAGGCAAAAGGTCTAGGGGGTCTCACCAGGTGATGGCCTTCTTGCTGGCAGACATCTGAGTTGGCTGAGCATCACATGACAGGAGATAGGGAGTATGCATGTGTATGTCCATGTCTATCTGGTCTCTCCCCCTCTTCTTATAAAACCACTGGGATTTTTAATCATGTAGCTCTCCCTTAAAAACCTTAGCTAACCCTAACCACTTCCAAACCCTTTAAACACTATAGTTAGATTACATTTCCAACCTTTTAATATCTCATAATAGGGATGGAATTTCAGCACATGAAGCTTTTGGGAACCCTCAAGCTATATTGAAACCATAGCAAGTACTTTCGCTTCTACTCTCACCCACTCCCAATTCAGTTTCTATTTAGCAAAGTGATCCTTTAGAAAATGTGAATTCGATTATTTTATTCATTTTTGAAAGCCTTCCAGCAGCTTCCCATTGCACTTAGAATAAAATCCTTCCCCCTGGCCATAACCATAAAGCCTCAGCTTGGCTCAATCTGTGACCTCTATGATCCACTGCAGTGGCTTTCTTTTTATCTATCTTGCTGGAATCATTTCTGTCACCAGCTCTTTGCATGCCCATTCCCTTTATCTGAACTGTTCTTCCTTCTAATCTTGATATGGCTCCAGCCTAACTTTTAATTTTCAACCTAAATGTTGTGTCTTTGGGGATGCCTTCACTAACCCCCAACCTCAAGTTAGTATCTGTTCATTCATTTTAAATCCCTGGCATAGCTCTGATGATTATTTCTGGATTTCTGTTTGTTTACTTGAGTGTGTCTCTCTCTGTGTGTGTGTGTGTGTGTGTGTGTGTCTGTCTGTCTGTCTGTGTCTTGTGTGTATTATTCATCTATTTTTGGTTGCTTGTAATAGAAGTAAAGTTTCATGCAAGTGCAGTAGTCCCCTTTCTACACGGTTTTACTTTCTGAAGTTTGAATTACCCATGGTTAACTATGGTCCAAAACTATTAAGTGGAAAATTCCAGAAACAAACAATATCATAAATTATAAATTACACCCTGTTCTGAGTAGCATGATGGAATCTGATTCTGGCCCACTCTGTCCTGCCTGGGTTGTGAACCATGTGTTTTCTAGTACATGCTTGATGTATGTGCTACCCACCCATTAGTCATTTTGGAAACTTCTCAGTTATAAATTGACTATTTTAGTACCACAGTGCTTGTGTTCGACTAACCCTTATTTAATTTAACAGTGCCCCAATGCACAGAGTAGTGATGCTGACAACCAATATTTGACAAAGAGAATTGCTTCTTTTAAGTGAATAAGTGAAAATATAAGAAGATATTTTGAGAAACAGACCACATTCACACAACTTTTATTGTAGTATATTTCTGTAATTGTTCTATTTTATCATTGTTATTAATCTCTTGTTTTTCCTAATTTACAAATTAAACTTTACCCTAGGTATATGCATAGGAAAAAACAACAACATACTCTGTTAGGAGTAACAGACCAGATGGGATTTTGATGACTAATAAAATAACAAGATAGACAATTTGTCATTGATATAATTATTAGCTAATCAAAACCAAGTTAATGTTAATACTATAATTTCTAGTTATTTGCATTTCTAATTAGTAAGATTTACATTTTATATTGCTGTTTTTTTTCTGCACAATATGTAAATGGTTCAAAATTTCTGGCTCCCATGGTTTATATTTCTTCCCTTTTCACTTCCTTGGTCCATGAAGGTTTTCAGGAGCTTCTGCCTCAAACACAATTCTCTACATGAAGCATTTTTTCCCTATTACCTGACTCTGACTTTGGGTTCAGATCTGATCATTAAATTATTTAAGCATTTTCCTCTAGAGCCAGGAGAGAGACCTGATCCAGCTCTCAGTTCTTTTGCTTTCTGTTTTTTCTTTTCCCCACAGAGATTCTGAATGCAGGTTGGATCAACCCAAGGCCTAGCTCTGTGCCTACAGACTTCGGTGGTGTTATTTGTTCTCTTAACTCAACCTCTGATTATAGCCCATATCTGGATTTCCAGTTCTTATAACGACAGCTGCTAGTTGGGAAATTCTGTTTCACTTTGCTGAATTACTGTGAAGCTGATTGTCATTGAGGGATGTGCTTGGCTGCAAGTCACTGAACAGTCTCCTTACAGAAGATTGAAATTAAAATTAACTATTTTTAATTTTCCTCATATAACAAGAAATCTCGTGAGTGACTGATTTTGCTTCAGAAGCCCAGCATGCCAGAGCCAGTGTTCCTGGGTCCCTCCCTCTGAGTGGCAAGATGGCTACCTCTGCTCTGGACTGCAGGGAAGGAAGAGGGACTAGGTGCTGAAATAAATTAGCACATTGCCTGGTTGTCATTTTTGTCCACACTATTACTTTGCAGTTTGAAAAGCATTATGTTTTAAAAGATATTTAAAGACAAATGGGTATTTGTAAACCTAATGGAAGTATTTATTAGGTAGCTGCTTGCATATACATGTATAATGTGCATTTAATATAATGCTATGAAATGCCCTCATTCACAGCTAGATAGCTGTTATCATTTAGTCTCTAAATCTCAATTTTTGAGTCGAGCAGAAATTTGTCTTCAAAATTCCTCCTAGGGCTAAGAGTATAATCAGCCTAAAAACAATTTATCCTAATGACAAACTGACACCAGCTAGGATGAAAAACTTGAGAGATGTCTTAAACAAATTTATGTCCTTTTTGGTTAAGAAAAATGCATCTTGACACATACTCAATATTGGCACATTCGCCATTCTTTCCATTAATTTATTTATTGGATTTATGAAGAGCTTTCTCTTCCACTAACTCAGGTTAATTCCATTTAGCTTTCTGGCTGTCAAAGTTCATATTTGTCTACCTGAAGGTATCAGCCTGGTCACTTGATTTGTTAAGAACATAATTTCCATTTTCCCTACTCCTATATCTGTGTCTAAGTCTGTATATTAATATCCAGAAGCTAATGAGGAATTAATGTACTACTAAACAATTCTGAACTCCTAATCTAAGACCTGAAGTCTAAATGATTGTTACAAATAGCAATGTTGCAAAGTAGATTTTTGGTTACAAACTTTGGGCCTCTGATTTGCATTTTCTTCTTTTTCCTTTCTATTGAATCTGCTTATCATACCAAAAGCCATTGATTCATATACACATTAACAAAAATCTGTGAGGCAAAGAGCAAGATTTGCTAATTGGTATTTGAGTTATTATCTCTAAGTTGTAAACATTATATTTCATATTCTTGAAAGGGAAGTGATGATATTTAAGTTGGTGGACTAAACAGATGAACTTAAGGCAGACCATTCCTGACTTTCTGTAACTTAAGTGAACAGTGCTGAGACTAGAAGTTTCCGTTTACCAATTAGAGAAAGAGAAGCAAAGCACCCAGAGAGCCAACAAAACAGTAGAGACCTGGGTTGTAATGAGGAGACAGCAGTGTAAGGGGGTTTTATAAAAGAAAACAAATGGCAAAGGCTGCAAGTACCAGCAGATCATAATCTTAGGCAAGAAAACCAGAATCCTCAGAAGTCTTCAGTGAAGACTGCAGGTGCCACTCTGCAGCAGAGACCAGAGAGGGTCCTGATGATAATTGTAGGTTTTTGGTTTCCAGTGAAGATGGCTTCTCATAAAGAGTTTATGAAAGATGGTCCATCTCATTAATGAATAGATGCTGGTAGTGCTGAAGGGACATCTCAGCAGGTAAATATGTTATCTCTGAGAGGAAAAAAAAATCAGATTTAATTTTTGAAGTGTCACTATGACCTCTCAGCTATTTGAGGACACTCAATTTCTGGGAGCAAGTGCCACAGTTCTGAAAGAGAAAAGGTAACTGCTCTCAATCAAATGTCAAATCAATTGTAGACAGGTCAGGATAATTAAAGAAAAACAGACAACCTGTCCAACTCAACTCGCTGTAGCCCTGGGCTACCTTTCTTACCTCCATCTTTTCAAGCACACTTGCTACAAATAAGAGCATGAAGATAACATCTGTATTGCTTATACAATAATGGAAGAAAGGAGGAGGAAAGGGAGAGAGGGAAGGAGGTGAGAAGAAGAAAGGGAGGGCGGTGGGAAGCAAGATGAAAATAGTAGACAATTAAGCATGAAATTAAAAAAAAAAAACAAGTACTTTTAAATATTTTAGGCAGAAGCTGTAAGAATTTTAGCTAAAGTCAGACACTTGGTTTTCTCATGGTGAAACAAAAATCACCGTGATAATTCAGCTTGAATATCCCTAGTCTCTCAGTGAAGCATAAAATGGTGTCTTTTTGCTTTCCAGATGGTGGAAGCCTCCAAATGTTTACTACTGAGCCACTAGAGGGCAGTGGGGCACTGAGAAGAAAACTAACTCTAACAAAGAACATTCTTTCACTTGCACCCCCCTTCCCCAAAGAAGCAGCAAGCTGTTAAAAGAGAAAGGAAAGATAGAAGGTAAAGAGAAAATTAGGAAATAAGTAATATACATTATATTGCAAGGACACTTTTTATTTCCGTACTAAAGTGAGGGGATAAAAGGAAGAATTGTTTCAACACACCCTGAAAAGAATTGAAGCTGAATTCTTACATTTTATAGAAAGAATTATAGAGACTGAAAAATAAAAATCTTATTTGTTGAGAAGTGTAAGGATTTTTTTCTTTCTTTTTTTCTTTCCAAATGCCCAACTATACAATGTATTTCTGAAAGTCTAAGAAAAAGTAGTAAAATGGGTTACAGTCACCTGGTTCCTACCTTTTGATCTATTTCCTCTGGTGCTTTTTCTTAATATATTGAGTCTAAGTATGGGACTCAGATAATTGAAGCATTTCTTCTTTCTTTATATTTTTCCCCTCCAATGAGTAGTTCAAAGACCTAATTATTTTTCTTTAGATTGAGTAGGTTACTGATAACAACAGATTTTTCTATTGTTTTAAGTGATTTTTATTTAAATTCACCACATGAAACAAGATGAAGTTATGTATCCTAATACAAAATTTTTAATCCTTTTAAAATCTTTTTTCAAGTCAAATTCATTTTTCATGAATAACATATGTGTTATATCATCCTTAAAACTAAAAAAAATATGTTTCTAAAAGTAGCTTTTGAATTAAGGCATGCATATTTTAGTATAGAATATGTTTGAGAAAATTATAAACATGGCATTTTGTTAGGACTTAGAAAGGAATGTAGTGAAAGACCTGTGCTGTTAGGGAGAAACAGCAACTCCCATCTACAGTATTTAAACTGATTGCGTTTGTACATTTTATTCAATCTTTGCTTAAAAATTAAGACACTCCTGGGTATTATTGAAAAAAAATGTGTTAGGAGATTTTTTTTTTAGAATGTTGCAGATTTAAGAGGAAGAAAAATAGAAATTTGACTGTATGTGTTTCTTGCTGTAAGTAATAGCTGTTTTCTCCGAAAGAGGTCTGTCAATTGATTTTTTTTCCTAAATGGAATCCTATATTTTATTGACTAATATGAACATTTCAGAGATGCTTTATCTTTATTATTTGTTAGTGATTTCTAGCATTTAGCTTTAAGATTATTCTGCCTGACAAGTAAACAATCTAAAAACATCCCCAGGTGCCAAACAGTTAGTATTTAATAACAGAACTCTGCTTTCGAAGTAAAGAATCATATGGCAATGTGAAAAAAAAAAAAAAAAAACCCAAAGTCTGTACTCTATTTCTTTGTAAAATGCAGGCTTCCATTTTCAGTTTTCTGGAAACAGTTTCTACTTATTCTTTTTACTTCTCAGTCAAGGATCACACAGAGCAAATCTAAAGAATTGCTGTATATAGGTCTGCAGTCTTAGTTATAATATCATATACAACATTCTCATTCCCCTTTAGAGAGGACATAAGAGTGTCATTTTCTAAGAGTTCATTTATAATTTTCTGAACAATTTCATAGCTCTGTTCTAGTTAGTGGAGGATATGTCTAAGAGAAAAATATTTCCTGGGATATCCATTCAGAGACTGTCAGCTAGAATCTGTTATTTTTTATCTATAGGTAGAAAATGTTATTGAAATAATTTTGCCAGGAAAGCAAAAGCTATTGTAGAATAATGCACATTTTGGGACCAAAGCCTTTGGGGCTTGGAAAAGTATATTTGTTTTAAATTTCTACAATAGCAACTTATATCTGAAAAAAAGAAAGTAAGAATATAAAGGCTGTTGGGTAAAACGAAAGTGTCTAAGGACCAGTTAGTCTGATATTTAGCTCCTCAAAGAATTTGGAATACATGAACAGTCACTGTAATAAAAGATTTAAATACACAAAAAATTAAAATTTAATCCTTGTTACATTTATATGAAGACAAAATTGATTTAACTGTATAGCTTTTGCAATTTTCAAATGTCATCGTAATATTTTTGAAAAATGAGTCAAATTTTATAAATTTAAAATTCCAGCATGTAGCTGACTCATCACATTATTTAGATTAATAGAATAGAATTTTCATATTATTAAAACCAAGCCAATTATCATACAAAGGTCTTATTGCTTCTTTAATACAATTGGCCTGAAAGATAGTATAGAGATAGAGATAGATAGAGAGAGAGAGTGTGTGTGTGCGTGTGCATGAGCAGTTGTGCTTGTACATGCACGTACACAAACAGATGCTGAAGGTTGAATTTCTTACCAATTTCATAATAGGTCATTAATAAGACATTGCTTTTACCATTGTTACTGAGAGCAAAAAGATTGAAACATAAAATTCGATGTTAGTGAATACAATATTAGTAGAGATCACATTGACACATCAGACACAATGTTTATTTATAGAATTCAAAGATTCTTAATTATGCTCCTTTTTTGCCCAGGGAATATGACCAAATGTAATTTTGGGATATGCAATACATAAAAGCTAAGAGAAAAGGCAGTGCAATAGCAATAGTAATTACATCTATTGAACCAGGCATTAGTTCATGTACTTTATAAATGATTATATATATATAAAGAATACACACACACACACACACACACACACACACATACACACCCCTATATATGTATTACTTGTATGTATCAGTGGGGTTCAGTATGCTATCTGAATACATGCATTCATTATGTATAAATCCAGTCTACCTTCCCCCACTTCTTCCTCTAGCCTTCCCACCTCTTGTAATCATTATTCTGCATATGGATTGACCTTTTTAGCTTCCACATATGCTATGGAAAATATGCAACTTGACTTTCTGTTTCTGGCTTATATCACTTAACAAAGTGTTCAAGAATTCCATCCAATTTTTGCAAACAACAGAGTTTCACTCATGCCTCAGTAGCAGTCTATTGTGCATAAGTACTATATATTATTTATCTATTTATTGATTAATGGCTACCTAGGCTGATTCTATATCTTGCCTATTGTGAACAGTTGCTGCAGTGAACATGCCCTTGCAGGTATCTCTTTGGTATGCCAATTTCATTTCCTTTGGATATGTACCTAGAAGGGAGATAGCTGTATCCTATGATAGGTTTTTTACTTTTACTCTTTTAAAGAAATATCCACAGTTTTCCATGATGACTAATTTACATTATTGTTCATTTGACAAAGGATTAATATTCAGAATATATAAGGAACTCAAAATCCTTACCAAAATTGACCCCAAATGATCCCATTAAAATAGTCAAATTATCTAGATAGAAACTTCTCAAAAGAAAAAATACAAGTGATGACTTCCTTAACATTTCTTTGAGGTACTGATATTATCCTCATTTTACAGAGGAGAAAACTGAGGAACAGAAAGATTAAGTTATCTAAGGTAACTCAGCTAATTAATCAACTCAAAAGTCAAACCTAAGTACTGTTGAACTGATGCATATGAACTCAACCATATTATCTCCCATGATTTAATGCCAGAAAGGCAGTTACTGACAGAGTCCATAGGTTTGCATCAAAGTAGTAGTGATAATATGCAGTGTTTTGTTGAATATTTCATATTATTGAACAATTAACTTTTTATTTTATTTTATTTTATTTTGGCAGGTACCAGGGATTGAACTCAGGGGCACTAGACCACTGAGTCACATCCTCAGCCCTATTTTGTATTTTATTTAGAGACAGGGTCTCACTGAGTTCCTTAGGGCCTTGCTTTTGCTGAGGCTGGTTTTGAACTTGCAATCTTCCTACCTAAGCCTCCTGAGTGGCTGGGATTACAGGTGTGCGCACCTGGCTAACTTTTTTATTTTTTAATATTTTTTTATTAGTGCATCAAATCATATGTAGTAATAGGGTTAATTGTGGCATATTCATATAGACCTAAAACATAATTTGTTCTACTTTTTAATTTACTTCCATTATTTCCTTTTTTCTGCTCTCTTCCTTCTCCCTATTCCCTTCCTCTACCTTCTTCAACTTTTCTTATGTGTGTGTGTGTGTGTGTGTATAAATATATCTATATACACACACATACATATAATACATATATACATATGCATAATATATGTATATATAATATATATTTTATCTGTGCATTATAATTATGCAAAAAGTGGAATTAATGTGTTATATTCATACAAGCATGTAGTATTGTTTGGTCAAATGTATTCCCCTATTCTTCTCCTGTCCCTGTTCCTCCCTCCCCCTGGATTCTCTACCTCTTTCTACTGATCTTCCTTCTCTTTTCATAAGATATTCCCTTTTCTTTTTTAAATTTCCTTGTTTCTCTCTAGTTTGTGCATATGAGAGCAAATGCTTGACCTTGGCTTTCTGAGTCTGGCTTATTTCACTTAGTATGATGTTCCCAGTTCCATCCACTTATCAGCAAATGGCATAATTTCATTCTTTTTTATGTTTGATTAGAACTTCATTGAGTATGTATACCATATTTTCTTTATTCATTCATCTCTTGATGGGTATCTGGGCTAATTTCAGAACTTGGCTATTGCAAATTGTGCCACATTGGTAGGCATTTATCACTACATCCAGCTATTTCAGTTTGAGATCCATACTGAGGAGTGGGAGAGCTGGGTCATAAAGTGATATCATTCTTAATCTTTTGAGGAATCTCCATACTGCTTTCCACAGCAATTGTACTGATTTGCAGTCTCATTGAGAAAGCCTCTATGTTGTCTGGCATTTTAACTAGGTTGATCATAAACACAATCTCTATTATAGTTTGTAAAAAGGGAAAAAAGATTTTTAGCTTTTACTGACTGAAAAACACTGCAGGAAAAGATATTGTTTATGTCTAGTCATTAATCACAAATAAGTGTATCTATCTCTTGATTATTTAAGACATTACCTCTGTTATGATAACATGATACTCTTCATTGGCTTAATAAGATTTTGGGGATCTCAAAGGTCAACATAATGAATCACACATTCTAAAACTTCCATCACAATACAAGATATGATTTGGTACAGTTATTTGATAAAGCTATATAAAGAAAATGTTGATATAGCTATTTATCCTACATTGATTTTAGGTAAGTTAAATTTTTACAGTAATTGTCAATTTACATTTGTTTTAAGTTGAATAATTAGATAAAATAGCATTAGTTCAGTTAATAAATCAGTGGGTAAGATTCATTTTCTTTTCTTTATTGAGATCACAAATATGTTACATATAATCATTTAGAGAACATTTTTGTTATAAATTATTTTTAGTTCTGAAAAATCAGTGTTCTTGCTGCAAGGAAGCACAGAGACATATTTGCTTTGAAACCATAGAAACTTTAGGCATTACAATAATTACTATAGCACTTTTGTGGACTTACTCCCCCCGCCCCCCCCCCCCCCGCAACTTCTCTCAGATAATACTTTTTTCTTATATTTTGGTCAATATGTATTAATAGTACATAATAGGGTTCATTGTGATATTTCAACACAAGCCTCCAGTATGCAATAATAAAATCCAACATCTATTCATCTGCTCACCACCACCCTTTCCAACTTCTAGACAACACTCACGCTGACATTTTTTAGGTTCCACATGTGAGAGAGAACATGTAGTAGTTGTCTTTTTGTTTCTGGCCTATTTCACTTAACATAATGTCCTCTAGTTCCACTCATTTTGCTGCAAATGACAGGAATCATTCTTCTTTATGGATGAATAATATTCCATTGTGTGTGTAGACCACATTTTCTCTATCAATTTATCTGTTGATAAGCACCCGGTTTGATTCCATAGATCATTAGCTTGTCTCTTGAACTAATTTTTTTTCATGCTTCATCATACAGAGATACAATCAAGGTGAAAATGATGCTAAGTACAACACTCAGCCCCACACACTGATATTTTAAAGCTCATGCAAGCTTTTATTTGGGCCTAAAAGTAGGAAAAAACCTGGGAATAGTAGCACACACCTGTGATTTCAGCAACTTTGCAGGCTGAGAAAGGATGATCACAAATTCAAGGCCAGTCTCAATAGTTTAGTGTGACCCTAAACAACTTATGGAGACCCCGTGTCAAAATAAAATAATGAGAAGACTGAAGGCATAAAGAGCCCCTGTGTCCAATTCACAATACCCCCAAAAAAACAAACAAAATGTAAAGAAAAAAAGTAAGGTGGACATTATCCTTGGGTAAATTATTCAAAAGTTATTTTCTTCAGTCTTCAGAGCTTTTTGATTCTTGATTTCATGGGCCATGGAGGAGTCACAGTTATGCACTATAAGTAGATATTTTAAGCTTTGTAAATATTTTAAAATACTTAATTTTCCTAAATACTTTAATAATTCTTATGGTTTGGATCTGAAATGTCCCCCAAAATCTCACTTGTGAAAGTTTGGTCCCCAATTCAGCCATGCTCTAAGATGAGACTCATGAGAAGTTATTGAATCATTAGGGCTCTACCTGCAGTGGATTAATCCATTGATAGATTCATAGATGATGACTATTGGGAGGTGGGGCTTGTTGGAGGAAATAGATCACTGGGGCAAGCCCTGGAAGGGTGTCTTGTCTCTCTCTCTTCATCTCTTTCTCAGTGTCTGCTTCCTGGCCACCATGAGGTGGGGGGCTTTGCTCTGTCATATTCTTCCACCATGTGCAATTCATCGCGTGCTACAGCAATGGAGCAAGCTGACAATGGGTTGCAACCTCAGAAACCATGAACCACAACAAATCTTTCCTTCTTTGTTTTTCTCAAGTCCTTTGTCACAGTGATGAAGATCTAATAACATAATCATCTAGGTTGCAACAGAGAGAGGGAGTAGATGGGCCTCAAAGTCTCTACTTTTTTCCAAAAGAGCCATCTTTTTTTTTTTTTTTTTAAATCATAAACCCCAGGACTCCCTTGACTCTTTCCATCAGGAAAATAAATAATCTTAACTTCCATGTTGTGATTCACCTTCCACTACTAACCTTGGAGAACTTAGTCACAATTTTATGAATGTTTTCTATTGTCACTCAACCACTTTGAATGAATCCAGGTGCCAGGTGACAACCCCTGGTACTGATTCCTCAGTGGCACTGTTTTCTGCTTGGGAGATATGCAATGACATTTCCCGAAATACCTGTATTATGTCCAGTTCAATTGACTTCTTCCAATGCTGAGCCTAAGCCTTTGCAAAAGTTTTTCAATGAAACCCATTCTAATAGAATTAGCAGCATTTGAACCATCATCATAGCACTGATGTTTACCTAGTTTTCTCCCATTTCACCATAATTTAAATATTTAATTATATATATAACTATATATATAATTTTATGGCAGACACTGCCATATTTAATGCTTACTTTCAGTGTTCTAATACATTCGAGAATAGTGTATACACGTACATAAACATGCACATTGCTTACATACATAAACACACACACAGAATCTCTGCCATGCTGCTTATGTTAAAAAGGATGACACAAAATTTACTGAATAAATAACTAAGGTAATCATCAAATCTGAAAAGCACTGAGAAAGAAATATACAAGTTCAGTAATGGAGAATAAGTGGAGGGCTGAGGTTAGGTAGTTAATCCAAGGTTTCTATGAGGTTTAGTGCACACATTCAACTTCAAAACCTGCCCAATGCACTAATTTCTATTTTATCACTTTTTGTTGGCATAATCACTCTCAAATCAACTCAAAACTTATGAAAGTAGCAAGACAGAACTAATAGGGAGCAGAAATTGCTAGTTAGAAATATTTGGGACTATAAAAAGAAACATCATTTGTAAACTAGTTTCTACTGCAGGACAGATAAATTCAATTATATGATCAGCAGGTTCCTAGTATTAAAATCCTGCAAATTCTATATCTGGAATATTTGCTCTTAATATATCTTCTAGGGTTGCACTGATCTACATGAAAAGAAAAGAACAGAAATAACCTATGAAATGTTGCAAGGGGGAATTTGTGCAAGCTTATTCCAAATTCTGATAAATATGCCTTGAACAACACTAAAACTTCAGAGGAAGAACATATATTCAATGTGCTTTATGATCATTAGGCAGAAAAAACACTGGATTGCTGTTGCTACAGAACAGCAATTTACCAGCCTTCTTCATGCTCAATTAGAAGTTTCCAGAGCACAGAAGTTATCAAATCTCCCACAGAGGCTGAAAAGGAGAGCAAAGAACACAGAGTCAAACTCCCACCATGTTTGGCTAAGTCATTAATTTTAACTGCATTGCAATCCGAGATCTGTTACAAAAAGACTGAAGAAGTCAGAGAGAAGCAATAAAATAGTATGAACTAGTTAGAAAGTAGAATTGCTACGACACACAAGGGGCTAAATGGAATGAATATAGTTTATGAAGTCTTGCTACTTTTAGAAAAATATCACAGGAGTAGGAAACATAACCAATGTTTTTCAGAAATGTACTATGTTTGATGAGCAATATCAGATAATAAGATAACTAACTTCTTATTGATTTGGATTTAACAACATAGCTACTTCAAATGTGCTACATTGTAAAAGAGAAGCAATTTCCAGTGATGGAGTTGAGACATAAACATTTTGTTAATAATAAAATATAATTATTTATAAAGGGCAGTGTCAATCTTCAAAAGACACTGAAAATACTTTCAGATTTACATGATAGTCAAACTGTGGAAATAGGGGAGATAAACATGCCATCAATCCAGTCATTATTCATTTATATCTTGTCCTACATGCTTTCTAGCTCCTTTTATCCAGATATTCAAAAGTCTCATTGATATCCACCAATAGCTTACTTACAAAAAAAAAATAATCCACTTTAAGACTGCACTGAGTGATAAACTAGTCAATCAAACAAACCAAAAATTGAGTGATCACACTATTATTTACAGAAAGTAATGGGTAGAAATGTAACTTACAATATTTGCTTTATTGCTAAAAAATAAGAGAAAGGTAAAAAGGTAAATTACTCATTTGACATCTAGTTGCTCACATTTCTTGAAGGACCAACATAACTACAAAGCCAGATTGGCCATGGATAAAATGATAATATAAGTAAAATGTCTGAGTGCTTCTTCCTATTAGTTATTTATTGATACATATCAAATTACCAAATTACTACTAAAGGGCAAAGAGTACACAACTTCATTATCTCATAGTTTCACAGGGTTAGAAAACTGGGAATATGTAGCTTGGCCCTCTGCTTTAGAACTTCTTACAAGTTGAAAATAGGTCTTGGTTAGTATTCAGGTTTCATCTGAAGTCTTGACTGGGGACAAATCCATTTCTAAGCTCACTTTCATGGTGGTTGGTAGAATTCAGTTTTGAGGAGATCATAAGACCAAAGGCCTGCAATCTTGAGAGCTACTAGCTGGAAAAACCTTTAATTTCTTGTATATTGGTTTCTCCATTATGGTAACTCATCTCATCAAAGGAGAAAGAGAGGAAGAGGGAGAGGAAGAAGGAGAGGGAGAGGGAGAGGGAGAGGAAGAGGGAGAGGGAGAGGGAGAGAGGGAGAGAGGGAGGGAGGGAGGGAGAGAGAGAGAGAGAGAGAGAGAGAGAGAGAGAGAGAGAGAATACGAGCACTAGCCAGGGCAGAGGTCACTGTCTTGAGTAACCTAATCACAGAAATGAGATTGAACCATCTTTGCCACAGGCTGTAGGTAAGAAATCAGAGACCCTGTCTGGACTCAAATGGAGGTGACTGCACAGGCATGAATGTAAGGGCCTGAGGGGCTGCTGTGGGAACCATCTTGGTAGCCTCCTGCTATATATTCCAAATTCATTCCCTACATTTTACCTTTTCTGCATCCAGGCTTGTTCACATTTCAGATCCCTATCAGAAATGAAACAAATCTAACCAAAACATGTAATTTCCATTAAGAGATAAATAATCTTATTTTTTCTAGTTCTAATTTCTAAAATAAATGCATGGTATGTTAGTCAGCTTTTTGTCACTGTGATCAAAATACCTACAAGAACAACCTAGAAGAGGAAAAGTTTATATTGGGCTCACAATTTCAGGACTTAAGTCCATATTTATTTGTCTCCAAGGCAGAAATATGGTGAAAGGGTATAGTAGAAGAAAGCTGTTGGCTGTCACGGCAGCTGGGAAGCCAAGACAGATAAGGAGATTAATAAGCCACGGACAATATATAATTCAAGGGTACACCCCCAGAGAACCACTTCCAACAGCCATTTCCTAATTGCCTACAGTTACCACCCAATAGTCCTTTTATTTATTTTATCCTTTTGGGGTACAGGGATTGAACTCAGGGACACACAACCACTGAGCCACTTCCCTAGCCCTATTTTGTAGTTTATTTAGAGACAAGATCTCACTGAGTTGCTTAGTGCCTTGCTTTTACTGTATATGGCTTTGAATTCACGATCCCCCTGCCTCAACCTCTGGAGCCACTGGGATTATAGGCAGACACCACCCCACCTGACCCAATAGTTCATTTAAATTATTAATCCATCACATGGATTTATCCACTGGTGTGTCACAGCTCTTGTAATCTACCCTCATTCACCACCAAACATTACTGCATTGCCTAACACAAGAGTTTTTCAAGAACCTTAATGATCCAAATCATAACATGGTTTTATTCATTCTACAGAAATGAGGTGATTGAAAATACATGTAGTGAAAAAACTATGTAAATCATAAAGTGTAGATCTTCAACATGGCATGGAAAAAATGGAATGTACATTATTCAGCTATAAGGTTTCAAACAGATGTTATTCACAATCTCAGATTTTGGCTCTGATTTTTAAAACTCGGATCTCCAAGTTTTAAACAATAAGAAAAAATATTTTTTTTCATAGACCTTCATGTCTTTGAATAAAATGTGTAATATTTCTGAAAGGAAGCAACTTCTTTTCCAGTGCTTCTTCTAAAATAGTGTGTTGTGTTGTTGTTCATCATGGGACTTAATATGAAACAAAAAGTAGAGACAGAATCTAAAATTTCTCAACCATGGCAGATATTAGTTCTCATAGGCTACACTTGGTATTATTTATGAATGAAATCCAGAGCCTACATTAACACCCAGTTTAACTTATTAAGTCTAATTTTTTCAAATTCTGTGACTGTTTCAATGAAACAAGGGCATTAACATAGGTTGGAAATCATAATCTAAAGCTTATATATCCTTTAAATATATTTTCATATGTATCTCTCAAATACTTTAATCATTTACCTATTACTTTTCCCAAAAAATAGACCTCTAAAAAACATAATAATTCTTTCAAAATTACTGTGAGTGGTATACTTGTTGGTCAATTTAAATTTTTATAGGTCTTATATATCTGGGACAATGTGGCAAAATGGGCTAAGGAGCAAAATTTTGTAGAGACCAAAATAATGGAGTTCTGTAAAGCAACTTTCTTATGGCTTAGTTTGATCTTTGAAAATGATTGAGTCCATGCAGAGTCTAAGTCCCCTAAAGAACTCCAATTGGTTACCTGGGTTTTAACAGCATTTCAGCAGTGGACAGGTAAATATGTTATTGACCAGCTAAGGTCTCATCTATAGGTCTTCAGAGTGATATTTAAGGGTGAATTCCCTTGCTCTGGGTATCACATGAAGATGGTAGAATTGACATTCTTTAAGAGAATGGAAAAAATAACATCTTGTTTTTTTCTTAGTAGAATATATCTGGAAAGTCAATAAATACATTAAATAATAAGTCTGTAATAGCAAAACTTTAGGTATGATAACACCTGACTGAGGTGTATTGTTTCATCACTATATACGAAAGGGAAAGGGGAATCAGGTGTACTTACAGGCATGAGACTTCTTCATAAAGACTTGTCTGTTACCAAAGACTCCTTTATTTGAGAGCTATTTGAATACTCCTTTCTATTCTATTGTATTTGTTGTTTTTAAAGCAACAGAGGAAATGGAAAAAATTAAGATATATTTACTTCTCATACATTAAAAATTGTGATTGTAACAGAAGGATTATTGCAGCAAATATTTGAATCTGAATTTCAAAAGTGAAACACACTTTAATAAAATCAATAAATATTTTTATCTTTGACTTCGTTCTATTTTTTTGGTTAATATTTAGTCAAGATAGAAAGATAAAAATTATGGAGTTTTCTGAAAGGTTTGAAGATAGAATGATATTATGTGGATTTTAAAAGACTCCATTAAAGGTGTAAAAAAATTACCATTTTCAAGGGGACTGAAATGTGTTTGTGGCATTTTAAATTTTATATAGAAGATGGATGGACTGGACTAGTTCTATTAATTACATCTGTTTGTTTTGGTTAGATTAGTAAATTTCTTTGTAAACATATTGTCAATGTGGATTTGGCCAACACTGGATGAGTATCTTATATGCAACGACCTAAGTTATAGTTATGAGTAAAAATCTCTGGCGTGTTATTGCACAGTAGAGTAAGCTATAGATAACAATGATGAACTGTAGATTTCAAAACGCTGCAAGAAAGAAAATTTTCACCGTAAAGAAATGATAAGGGGCTGAAGTTGTGACACAGTTGTAGAGTGCATGCCTGGCATGTGAGGCCCTGGTTGGATCACCAGCACCACATATAAATAAATAAATAAATAAAACAAAAGATTCATTTACAATTAAAAAATATTTAAAAAAAGAAATGACAAATGTTTGAGTAGACAGATACTCTTAAACTGATGTAATCCTAGCACAATGTATATGTGTGTGCAAATGTCATGTTATCCCATTAATACATAGAATTTTACGTTTTAATGTATCAATTAAAAATAAATTTGGTTAAAATATTTGAATACCCTGATAAAATTATTGCAAAAAAATACTATGATTATTGTAACTCAAAACTACTTTAATAAACAGAATATAGATAGAGAATCAGATTAATAAACACAATACACTATATACTGAATATATAGTATATATTAGTAAATAATATCTTTAAAATGAATTATGATACTATCAGTGCTTTTGAACATAATGATTAATGTTGAGAGTTGAATGAAATAAATGATTCCTCTATTTAGAGTATCTAGGCTCTCATTAGCTGTTTGAAAAACTGCCTTGACATAATGTATGTCATAATTGAGATATTAAAATCCCATGAAAAATAAGAGAAGAATTAGGACGAAACAGAATTCACCTTTTTTACCTCCTTTCTTGATTCTCTATCGCCTAAGGTTAAGGGATATTATTTGAGAATTTTAGACACAAGAATGGCATATTTATATTGTGCTGTCTAAAAATTATCCCTCCATTACTAAGAGTCACTTGCAATACTAAAAAAATACACAAAAAACCCAGTATTATTGTTTTGTAAGGGAAACACATTGCCACTCTAGAAAACCATGATTCTATTATGGTATGAATTGAGACTGCACAAACAGAAAAAAAATAGTGCATTAAGGCTAAATAAGGGATGGTCATTTCTGGCTTAGTGATATATATATATATATTTTTTTTTTTCTACAATGCTTGGGTTTTGGAATAAAGATCTATGATTAAAGAAATCTGTTGTGCTGCAGCTTTTATTGACAGAATGTGAATTGATTTTGTGCCTACTGTGTAGCCAAATGATACAAGCATCAATGCTTCTTTATTTTGAGAAGCTTTTCTATGGCCAGGGAACCCAAATACAAACAGAGGAAACCATATAAAGCATACATAATAGAAAAGTCAAGTAAAATATTTCTAACTACTTATAATGAATACCTTCAAGGGCTTGGTGAATCTTCCAAAAGCAAGGAATAGGAAAACTGAGGAAAGTATGCAAATTGGGCCTTTTGCTACCAAATCACTTAAAAATCCATTGCCTGCTTACTATATTCAATTTGTTAATAAAAAGCTTTTACTATCATAATCTTAAAAGCTTTAATATAATATTTGCATAGCATTTTAACTTTCACAAATAACTTTAACCTTTTATCTTGCTTGATTCTCACAGCAATCCTTTGAAGTAGGCATTCATTTTTTAATCACATCAATTTAAAAATATGATAATTAATGAAAGTGAAATTTGAGTAGGTTAGTTGAAAATGCCTTTCTTTTTTAGAGAAGTTTTTTTTTTTTTTTTTTTTTTTGCTTTTTAGGGGGCAGAAGGAAATTTGATTACATTTGTTATTTCAATGTGGTTGTGCTGATTAGAAATTATTTTTTTGTTTATTTGTTCTCCAAGGTATAATTTACTTCCCCACCTAACTTTTGGCTCATCAGAGTATGTCAAGTTGATCCTACTTGACTGAAAGTTGTTGATGAGCATGCCTTTATTACCTCATTAGTTTCTAGTCAACTGTGCTTTACTTGAGAGGTAAGTAGCCACTGTTAGTTCCCTGTCAGGATAAGAGAATAGAAAGCTACAGCTGTTTGCCTAATGTCATTTTGGACCCAACAGGGAGAATAAAAATAAATGTTCTCATTTTAAATTGCCTTGGGAAAAAGCTCAGAGCATTATTAACCTGGTATTATGTTTTCATGCAATCACTACTATTAAAAACTCAAGTCCCTGAAAGAAAAGAAATCCATGATTTAGTAGTGCATGATGTTTCTCATGGAAATAGTGTCAAATTGTACAACTTGGAGCTTGGCTCAATACATTTTAGTAAATTGAATGCTGCTATTAATACCACAAACAGACAAAAAGTATTGACTTACAAGAAAACAGCAAATAATTTCATAGGTAATACCTATTTTAGTAATAATTAAGAGAAATGTGATATTTTAGTTACGTTTTAATGCAATTCGAATACTGTAGATAAAAATGAAATACTATATATTTGGGATTATTGGAAAAAGGATAAATGGCAATGGGAAGAAAAGAAATAAACAGTAAAGACTAAGATATATCAAGGTTTATCCCTCTTTGTTAAATATTTTGACAGTTCAACAAGATTATAGAATTAATATATGTATAGGAAAAGAAGAACTTAATTAGCACTATTTGCTGACAATATGATTCTAGACCTAGAAGACCCAAAAGCTCCACCAGAAAACTTCTAGAACTAATTAATGAATTCAACAGAGTAGCATGATATAAAATCAACATCTATAAATCAAAGGCATTTCTGTATGTCAGTGACAAATCCTCTGAGAAGGAAATGAGGAAAACTACCCCATTTACAATAACCTCAACAAAACAAAACAAACAAACAAACAAAAAAACCCAAGATACTTGGGAATCAACTTAATGAAAGAGGTGAAAGATCTATACAATGAAAACTATAGAACTGTAAAGAAAGAAATCAAAGAAGACCTTAGAAGATGGAAAGATCTACCTTGCTCTTGGATAGGCAGAATTAATATTATCAAAATGACCATACTACCAAAAGCACTATACAGATTTAATGCAATTTCGATCAAAATCCCAATGGTATTCCTCCTATAGCTCAAGAATTAAAGCCAAGAATTAATAAATGGGATGGATTGAAACTAAAAAGTTTCTTCTCAGCAAAGGAAACAATCTGAGAGGTGAATAGAGAGCTTACATCCTGGGAGCAATTTTTTACCCTTCACACATCAGATACAGCACTAATCTCTAGGGTATATAAAGAACCCAAAAAGCTAAGCACCAAAAAACTAAATAAGGCAATCAATAAATTGGCCAAGGACCTGAACAGACACTTCTCAGAAGAGGATAAACAATCAATCAACAAATATATGAAAAAAATGCTCATCATCTCTAATAATTAGAGAAATGCAAATCAAAACCACTCTAAGATTTCATCTCACTCCAGTCAGAATGCCAGCTAGTATGAAGACAAACAACAAGTGTTGGCAAGGATGTGGGGGAAAAGGCTCACTCATACATTGCTGGTGGGACTGCAAATTGGTTCAGCCAATATGGAAAGCAGTATGGAGATTCTTTGGAAATCTGCAAATGGAACTATCATTTGACCCAGCTATCCCTCTCCTCGGTCTATACCCAAAAGACTTAAAAACAGCACATTACAGGGGCACAGCCACAACAATATTTATAGCAGCACAATTCACAATAGCTAAACTGTGAAGCCAACCTAGATGCCCTTTTAGTGGATGAATGAATAAAAAAAGTATGGCATATATACACAATGGAATTTTATTCAGCAATAAAAGAGAATAAAATCATGGCATTTGCAGGTAAATGGATGGTGTTGGAGAAGACAATGCTAGGTGAACTTAGCCAATCCCCAAAAAACAAATCTTGAATGTTTTCTCTGATTTAAGGAGGGTGACTCATAGTGGGGTAGGGGGGGGCTGCATAGGAGGATTAGATTAATTCTAGATAGGGCAGAGGAGTGGGAGGGAAAGAGAGGGGCAAGGGATTAGCAAGGATGGTGGAATGTGATGAATATCATTATCCAAAGTACATATATGAAGACATGAATTGGTGTCAACATACTTTGTATACAACCAGAGATATGAAAACTTGTGTTGTATATGTGTAATAATATATAATGCATTCCACTGTCATTTATTTTTTTAAAATCAATAAAAAGAATAATATATATGACTTAGAATGAAAATAAATGTTTCATCTGAGATGGGGTAAAATAAATCTTACCTTTTTTTTTGGACTGGGGATTGAACTCAGGGACATGTATCCACTGAGCTACATCCCCAGCCCTTTTTTGTATTTTATTTAGAGATAAGTTTTCATGAATTGCTGAGGAGCTCACTAAATTGCGGAGACTGGCTTTGAACTCATGATCTTCTTGCCTCAGTCTCCTAATCCTCTGGGATTATAGGTGTGTGCCACTGTGCCCGGCTAAATCCTACCCTTTTTGGTGGCAGTTGTTTTATTAGTGAAAGTTGAACTGTGTATTTGATTTCAGTAATCTGGGTATCAATTCTATAGTATTTTCTGTATTTCAATTTATGTTTTGGTTTTGAACAGGTAAAATATTGCCACTTTGATAATCAATATTTGATATAGTCATAGAACCAGATCTCACTCATTCAAGAAAATAATTTTTTTATTCATAGTTAGAACCCATTCTGTTTTCTAAATACTGGACCTTTTGAATTTCATCCCAAACTTGAATTGCTAGACAGCTCTTACCTGATTCATGCAGTTTCTTGCTGGATATATGTGGAGTTTTCTAATTTTAAATTCAAATTACAGATTCTGATACATGGCTCACAGTCATAATGGGAAATAATGAAATAAAGAGGAAATAACTACACTGGCTCTTGGTTCCATAGCAGAAGATGAAGAAGATGAAGAAGAAAGAAAAAAGTGCTATTTACATACTGTTCCATATCACCTCTACTCAGATGTCAATAAATATCTGTCTCTTTGTTGCTGAATATGAATGGATGCCATATAAAAGTCATTATTGAGATTTATTTAAATAATGATATGAACTGAGTGAAAACATTAATGCAGACTTAAGTCTGAATGGTTTGATATTGTATATTATATCAAAGAAGGGAAGCATTCCTTGATGCTTTAAAATAACATTGAAAATCAATAGTAATACAGGCCAGGTGAATATTAGGCAGAGAAAGAAGTTACTGAATAATTTTATTTTTTATTTTTATTTTTTTAGAGAGAGAGAGAGAGGATTTTTAATATTTATTTATTTTTTTTAGTTTTCAGCGGACACAACATCTTTGTATGTGGTGCTGAGGATCGAACCTGGGCCACACGCATGCCAGGCGAGCGCGCTACCACTTGAGCCACATCCCCAGCCCCCTGAATAATTTTAAATAATTTTCCCCAAACTGATAGACTTTGGCTTTTGGTATATGTAGCTCAATTTAAAAGTAGCTGTTAATTGCTCAAGTGAAGCCTGCTGCTCATCAGGTCTTCACCTCAGCAAGGCATCTATGAATGACTTCGAAGGCTCTACCCCTCTGAAATTCCACACTTGAAAGTCCTCCTCTCCTCCTTACCTTAGCAGTTTTCCCGAAGGATAGCATTTACTGGGGGGTGGAGGGATGACAATCTGGCAGATAGAAATAGCAGAATGAGGTTTCAAAACTTGTTAAAAGCTGCCAAATCTGTGCCTTGAGTGAAGGCCAAGTTTCCCCTCGATAAAAGGTAATTCAAAGTTGGCTCTAGTCCAACTTCCCTTCCACATAAACTGCCAATTGAGCTGTTTTGGTTTAAAATAGGATGGAAAGCTAATTTTATCTTTTTCCTTTTTTTTTTCTTGTGCTACTTCTTTGTCCAGCTCAGCAATCTGATGTTCTTATTTCTGCAGGAGACTGCATTTCGGAATGAGGAAATGATGGTCTTATTGAAAGGATAAACCACTCACTGGGAAATATGGAAAAAGTCATTCTAATCTCTTTGTCCTTTAGTATCTCTTGCTCTTTCCATAGAAATAGAAATGGTGGCAGAATATGCAATCTTCAAAAATAAAAGCTGTATTTTCCATCTTCCCTTACTATTGGGCAAATCCTGGTGATACATTTCCAGCCACTGTGGTAGAAGGGGATGTGACCTGAGTCAGCTCCTAGGAGCATCCTTCAGAAATAGCTGGTACACACCTTTTGCCCTTCATCCATCCTTTCCCATCCTGTAGTTTGGAACATGGATGCAAGGCTGGAGCTTCAGGATTATGAGGGCCATACCTCACAATAACAGAAAAAAAAGGTCACAAGTAATTTGAGTGTCTGACTTCAGAGCTCCTTCATTGACTTTGGGTAAGAACTCTTCAGGCTGCCTTGCTTGACTTGAAATTGTGAACACCCAGAGGGGTATCTAAACTGGGTAGAGCTATGATATCTGAATATTTTATTATTCTGAGACTAATCTTAATTAATACAACATTAATTCAGCTTTAAAAAAAATTTTTGTACTCCAATTAGTCAGCGATGATTAAATTAACCATGCTACAAATGCATATGAACTTTTAAAAATTATAGTTTGAAAATTCTCCATAAAGACATGGGGTTTCAAGGAATCTCCTGGAAACTCTCTGACTCGGATGAGAACATTTACAATAGTTTGACCAAATAAAGTTTTAAATACTTTAAATGAAACACAAACTAGCGTATTGGTTTAATTAATTTAGTCTTTATCAATAAGTATCACTTTAAGCAAATGTGTTAATTATTTAACAATGACACACATAGCGTTTTGTGTTAATGTGAACAGTGAGTCATCTTTCTGTGGGAGGGACCTCTGTCATTGCTCTGCTATTTCTTGTGGCACAGTGTAGTCTATTATACTTGTAAGTTTCTCTTTCTGTAGTCAGGGGTTTATAGACAAAAATTGGAATGTATATAGCACTATTATTATCCAGTACCCTTGTTTTATAAGAACTTACTAGGCATTACATTTTCTGCTGTATCTGAATAACCATTGATATGGTTTGAATATCTGCTGCAAAATTCATGTTGAACTCTAATTGCTCTGTGATGCCATTGGGAGGTGGGGCCTCTAGGAAGTGGTCCATTCCTGAGGTCTCCAATGTAGTCAATGGATTGATGCATTAATATGGGAGTAGGTTAATTATTGCAAGAATGGTTTTATTATGAAAGCAAGCTCTCTTGTATGTGTTCTCTTGCTCCCACCCTCTCTCTGTCTCATCTGTGCCCACTTGCCCTTCTATCAAGTCATGATGCAGCAAGAAGGAACTTTCCAGATGTAGCCTTTTGTACTTGGATTTTCAAACCTCCAAGAACCATTAGTCAAATAAACTTCTACTGAATGCAAATCCCACAGTCTGTGCCAGAAAATGAACTAAGTAAACCATGTACCATAGTTCATTTCTCTAGAATGTCTTCTAAGTATTTCTCTTCATAACTTTAGACATGCATACCTCAGTCATACAGAATGGCTTTCACTCTTTGGCTAATCCTTTTCAGCCATGGCAGAATGGCTCTGCTATTTTTCCTTCTACCTATCAATTCTTCTAAATTCCCTTTAAACTTTGGAGTAAACATTAAAAAAATCAATAAAAAAGAATGAATGTAGTTCCACTTCCTTTAAAATACCTTTCTCTTAACGTAGAAATGCATGAGAATGCTTTGAGTTTTTATTAGGCTTTTACCAGTTTGATGCAAAAAATAATTATAATAAAAATTAAATAATGTCAACCAGGACACAAACAAAAGGATGTAATAAGAGACCATGTTCCTACTATTACTTAATTATGGTGTTTTATTTTTTGGATAATTTTATGTGTGTATAAGCATACATTAATATGTAGTTAATCTTTGATAATAATCTGATTATACCAATATCAGTTTTCAAAATATTAGATTGCTGTTACAAATTGTTGAGACTTTCCAAATGGTAACAAGCCACCAGAGGGTCATGTAACATGGGTGGCTGAATACAGAAATAAGCTGCTATCTCAAGAGAATTCCTATTTTTGGCGGCCACACTATCAAGATGTCATTAATGAGATGCACTATTTAAACTTACACATGCTTCACTGACTGTATTGCTTTAGGCATAAATTCAGTTTTTAAAAGATAGCATAATACAGGAGTTGTGTTACCATTCTGTGATTCTTGACAACTGTTAAGTCAGCTAAATAAACCAAGCAAAAATGATTATGTTGCATTTTACATGAATTTCAGAGAATATTTTAAAAAGGCAAGTTGAATTGTCAGTTTCCTTATCTAGTTCCATTTTGATAAAATGCTTTTTTGTTGTTTTTGGTACCAGGGATTGAACTCATGGGCACTCTACCACTGAGCCACATCCCCAGCCCTATTTTGTATTTTATTTAGCAACAGGGTCTCACTGTGTTGCTTAGCACCTCACTTTACCTCAGCCCTTGGAGCCTCTGGAATTACAGGCATGTGCCATGGCGCCCATGTTTTGTCTTTTTTTTTTTAAACAAACAAAATATCATATCATAAACTCCTACAATTTTATGCAGCTCTTGTACCCTGGTTCTTTGAATAAGGCAATGGCCTGATATGTTTGATTGTGAGTCATAACAGCAAATGAAGGTAGATTAATATCTTCTGAGTATCTAGCACAGGAAACTAAATGCCTTGCAGATTCAAGTTAACTATATTTTTCTATTAAAGTATTTTCATCACACTAATTGTGTTCTAAATTATGCTTTGAGGTTTGGTTTATACCTATCAATCTACAGGAGACAATCAAACTTGCAAAAGGGTAAAACAAGGTTTTTCCTGAATCATTTTCCAAAAACAATTTGTTCTTAAATAAAACCAACCTTAGACAGTGAAGAAACATTGATATGAAAGGTCAAAACTGGAACATTAAAAATCGAAAAAAATTCAATTGAAGCAAAATTGTACCACAAAAAAAATGTAGCCAATCGTGTTAGAACCATACCCCTCTGACTCTTGCAGAAGCTCACAGTTCCAGGTTTATGCAATCAAGGTGGGACTTGACTTTCTTTGACTAGCAGCTGCCTAATTTAATAAATATCATGTCTTTAATATAATAAAAAGAAGCTCAAAGCACACATGCATTGCCATTATTTGGTTGTCATTCTTGTTTTAACACCCAACAATGTGCTTTTAATTAATCTAAATAGAGTACAAAGAATTCCCGGTGTATCCTTATCATAGCTAAAATCAAGTACCATTTTATAATTGTGCTTTTCATGAAATTTCATGACAGATTTTTACTAGTAATTGTTTGACAATAACTTTCTGCTTCTAATCAAGAGAGTAATTTTCACTTGGACTCTGAGAGTAAATTATTAGATCCGCATGTTATTGTCTAGGAGGAAATTAGATATGATATTTAATGTGTTAACATGTAATTTCAACAGTAAATAGTAAACATTTTCTTATATGTAGCTTTTTTCACTGACTTACAATGGTTTCACTATTGTCAAATTGCATTTTGGAGTTTTTAAATAGTTAACCTGAAATAAACCCCAATTAATTCTCCTATCTCCTCATTTCCACAAATTAAAATAAAGAGAAACTAAATTACTGCAATAGAAGTGAGTGTCCATTGTTTAATGAGCGTCTGTTCAATTGCAGTCATTTATTTAACAAATAGTTATTGAATACCAACTATGTGCCAGGTGCTGCAGAAGTCAATTTTTACTTAGTAAACTTTTAAGCACAGTTATTTAAAATTCAAGTATAGTTTCCAGCTGAGAACAAGGGCATGATTAACAGGAGGAAGAAATTCTCATCAGACAGGATCTCACCTATTAGCCCAAGTCTCACGTAGTATATGAACTAAACAATTAAAAAAGTAATCCTGTCTGATTAAGAACATCTCACTGAATATCCAATTGTTTAGTTGAAATAAGTTTCTATAAACATCTGAGTTTGGTATTATTCATGATTTTTTTTTCTTTTTTGATTCCACATGAACATATCTTTTAATAATAGTTTTTTAAAATATAGCTTTTTGGTGTTATAGAAGATATTTGGAATGGTTTTGTGATTAGTTAGTCTAAAAATTTTTATGAAAAATTCTTAGAAAGAAGCAAAACAAAATGGAGATTTTTACCTCTGAAGATTTTCCTGCCCTTGAAAATTGAAACAATCAACCTTAATCTTTAAAAAATACAAAATGATAGAAAAAATAGCTATATGATTAAGGTGCAAAAAAAACGTGAAATTGTCAAAGCATTAGAACCAAAAGTAATCATGAAATTTCACAAAGAATACAATTGTATAAGGGTATATGATTTAGAAATGTATAGTGAGTTTCAGCTGTTAGATTAGGAGACACCCAGACTTTCCTTTATTCGCTCTATTTAGATTAATATTTGAAAGCACTTTGTTGGGGGAAAAATAAGAACAACTGAACCATTTGCAATGTCTATATACTCATAGGATAAGAAATCAGTTATGAGACTTAGGAAAAATTTGAAACAATAACTAATAACAACAAATTTCCAGAGATTATATCATCATCAAAAGACATAATAAAAGTTCTATCAGGAGTCAGCAAATATGACACAAGTGCCAAACCCACCATTATTTTTATGTGGCTTATGATCTAAAAATCGATAGTTTCTCATCTTTATAAGGTTGGGGAAAAACTTAAAAAAATAGTTTGTGACATGAAAATTATATGAAATTCAAATTTCAATATTCAAAAATAAAGTTTCATAGGAACATAGCCACACCAATTCATGTACATAATGTCCATGGCTGCTTTTGATCAAGGATAATTTTGACAAAAACTATATGGCTCATGAAGTTAAAATATTTGTGATTCATCCAGTAACAAAAGATTTTGTGATCTTTTTGATCTGAGTTAGATAATTTTATACTTAGAAATATATTTGTTGTTACATTTAGAAAACACATTTATTTCAGTATGAACAAGAATCATGTTTTAAAATATTTTATGAACATTTTTCTGTTTAGTTTAGCTAACCATGATTATTTACCTGGATACCTGCCAAATTTTCAATTAACTTTATTGTCAGTGAATCCAACAAAATTAGCTATGACAAAATGTATTTAGGACCTGTGTTGTGGGTGATATGGCAACATATTGAATAATTTATTTAATTACCCAAATTGGCCATTTAAATAACTAGTAATCAGCCACAACAAAATCAATGTTTCTTAAAATTTTTTATATAGAGATTTATTTGAAGAAAATGTAAAATAAATATAATCTTACTTGAATTATCAATATGAGTTTTTCAGAGCATAAAAATAATAACTAGAGCATACCACCTTTTGCCTTTCTCTAAATCTAGTCTAATACATGTATAGTAAATTATATTTTAAGATATCAGAGCAATCTAATTTATAATATTTGCTTGGAAAATGAAAGTATTCTATATTATATGATATTAGAATTGAACTATCAAAATGAGTTTTTAGTCGTATTTTTAAGGATAGAAACAATTTTAGCCTGTTCTACGTTATCATATGCTATAAAACTACAGTCATATACTCAAAGATTCAAAATGAATGGAAATGCCACCTTTAATGAAATGTGGAGAGATAGGGAGAATAATCTAAGTTCCTCCTTTACTTATTTATTATAGAAATAATATATATATTTATATAGAAATAACCAGAAAAGGACTTTGGTGTAAATACTGAATGGATATTTATGTGGATTCTGATGCTCATTGAGTCCTGATCTAAGGTAAATCATTTGCATGGTTCAATAGGACTGAACCCTACTTAACATGTGGGTCTGAAAGATGAAATGGCTAATTCACTGGATATGTGAACAAAAATGAAAATAAATAAAAGTAAAAAAAAAAAAACCCACTGAGTCAGACAGAATTCAAAATTTGCAGATGTCTGGGCATCCTTTCCCTTGAGCTAGATGCCAGAAAGTAAGACGGTGTTTGGATTCCTGCTGAGCAATTACTCCTGCCCAAGACTTTATTTGTCTTCTCTGGAGTTGAGATAGGCAGTGCTACTCTCCAAGCATCATTCTGACAGGATGTGTGTGACCTGCCAACAAAGTCAGCCCCATTGTGACCTGGACACAGATCTTTATACCACTCAGGTCCCTGCAGACCAAAGCCAGACTCCCATCTTCTTCTGCAGGATGTTTTGTTTTTGTTTACTTATAGCCTCTTAAGAATGGAGAAGAGGAGGTGTATATGGGGTGTATATGTACGTGGCAGGTGTAGGAAGGGAAAATGATAATAATTTTCAGTTCAAAGTTTCTCTTCCTGAGGAAATAATCTTAATGATCTGACTAAGTCATTGCTAACAAGTACAGATTTATCATTTGACTCATGATTTATTCATGTTTAAAACTGAAAATCAACTAAGAATTTGGATATGTGAGGTGAGAGTTTTAAAAAGTGTCATGTTAGAATTTTCAATATCAAAGAATTATTCCATTTTTTGTTGTTTTCATAGCATTATTTTTTGGATTAGCTGACATCTTAATTAATTTGGCACTTTTAAAATATATGGAAGTTTACTTTTAGGTAGAAATGAGACATATAAACCAGTGAACCATACAGGAAGAGATTAGCATTATACTACAATTTAAGAAAAAGGAAGTTGATTTTTCCTGGTTTAGAAGGCAACATAAATTATATTTCAAGAATTTGAAAATAATTTTTATGCATTTTGTAACTATTTCTACAAAGTATATAACACCAATAGTTTCTGAAGATGAAAATTATCAACACATGGTGAAATGTAAGGTGGAAATATATCCATCGATTGAAACTGAAATTAAAGCCTTCAAGTGTTTACTGCTCAAAGTAGTTTATAGGTAATGTCATGAAATTTTAATATTACAAATAAAAGTTTCTGTGTGTATAATACTACTGGGTTACTTAGCTTCCTTTCTTTCTTTCTTTTTATTTTTCACCCACACAACTCAGCATGGAAGGAAAGGGCTCCAAGCAAAATGAATATAATTCAGATCGAATCTAACCTTGGAAAGGTTACAAACCTGGGGCTTCCAGCAGTTTCTACAGATTTTCACGTGGTGAGAAATCTATTCAGGCATTCGTTCCTGCACAGAGCTTTAAGTCGAAAACAATTTACTGTGTACACTATTTTGGATTATTTTAGTATAATTCCAGAAATTGAAATCTAATCATTCTTGGTCCTAAATGACTAAAACAGATAAACTATTTGTTTAAATGATTAGGAATAGGAAGCAATATTTTCTTCAATTTTGTGAACCAATTGATGCCGATTGTCCCATGCTATTAAAATGTCTTTGGACACACATACAAGTTTACTTGTCCATACTGGTCCAGCTTGATATGCTATGGACTAAATTGCCCCCTTCCCACTCCCAGAATTTACATGTTGAAGCCTAACTACAATTCCATCATGTTTAGAGATAAGAACTCAGTGAGATAATTAAGTTTAGAGCCAGATGTGAGGGTAAGGGCCTCATGATTGGATTACTACCCTCATAAGAAAAGATACCAGAGTATAATTTCTCTCTCCACCATGTGAAGAAATAGAAGGCAACAGACAACAAACCATAATTGGACCATGCTGCCACTTTGATCTTGAGCATTCCAGTCTCCAGAATTTGTTAAAAATACATTTCTGTTGTTTAAGCCATCCATTCTATTGTAGTTTGTACAAACTGACTAATGCATCATGTCTGTCTTAGTCTGTTATCTGTAGCTATAACAAATTATCTGAGTCTGGGTAATTTACAAAGAATAGAAGATGTTAGCCCCTGGTCCTGGTGGCTGCAAAGTCCAAGAGCATGGCACTGGCATTCACAGAGCATATGGTGAGGGTCTCCTTGCTGTATCATAACATGGTGGGGGCATCACATGGCAAAAGACAACAAGTGTGCTAGCTCAGGTCTCTCTTATTATTATTATTAAGCCAACAATGGAATCACAGTGCCCCATCCTTATGACCTCATCTGATCTTAATCACATACCAAAAGGCCCTATGGAATCATTAACCATTAACCATATGACTTTTGGGTTTAAGTTTCTAACACTTGAATTTTTGAAGGACACCTCCAAACCCTAGAAATCTCTTCCAGATTTTACAGTGAAAAACAACTATAAGCATAGAATTCACGATGATTCAAAAAAAGGATCTTCAGGGCTCTGAGAAATCCTATTTATTCCCATTGCCTTGGTATTCTGCAGTGTAGACCAATAAAAGTGACGAACTCAAAACAAGAATTCCTCCCAAGTTCAATTCGTTCATCAAGATACAGGGTATAGTGAGACAGCTAAACACTAATACTTCAAAACTTCTTTTACTGCAATTTGGTGTACAAAGTGATTTTCTTTTGTTCTCAAATGATATCGAGCCCTACTTTGTCTCCTTTACTTTCAGGATAATATGTACTTCAAAACACAGTGAAATGAATAATTGATGCTACTCTTTATATATCATTGAAAATGAAATGTATTTCTGTGCATTACAGGAAATAAGATGATGCTATTTGGAGAAAACTTAGGTAAAAATTGAAAATTACTAGTTTTGTCAAAAATAATAAACTGGAAATCTTACTAAGTACCTGGCTGTCCAAAAGATATGATTTCTTTTAAAATTGTCATTTGAAAGGCAAGAGATTAGTTACATTCTGTGGGAATGTGACTGAGTGGTTGAGTGCCCTTGAGTTCAATCTCTTATCTCCCTCTTTCTGCAAAAAAGGATAAGATTTGGAAGGATACAAATGGTTGAGCTGGTTTTGGTTTTCTCGGAGTGAAAATATTGTGAAACTATTGTTCTTATAAATTATTTTAGATAATATAAATTAATTGATAATATAGTATTTAAAAATTGTTACTAATATTGAATGGCATGATAAAATGATCTTAATAATATTAGTAACAAGATGGAATGAAAGGACAGTTTTTGAAAAATATTATGTTGGTTTCTAGATAAATATTTATTGCTGTTTTATTCAATAATCACACAAATAAATGTTATTAAAATTAAGAATCTAGGCAATCCTCACGTTATGGGCAAGTCATGAGGGAGTCAAGTACATGTTTTCATGAAAACATAATTATGGTGTTTGGATTTCAAGACTTTAAAAAAATCTATATAGTTCATAATTTTTATATTATTTATATACTAGACCAGAGTATCCAAAGTCACTTTCTGTAATATGAAGATGCCCTTTTACGAACATTGTCCAGTGTGGTAACCACTAGACACATAGCCACTGAACACTTGAGATGTGACTAGTATGATGGAGGAATTTAATTTTTGATGTTATTAATTTTATATATCAAGTGATGAATTTTATTGAAATATAAAAATTGCAGTAGCATAAAATATTTTCCCATTAAACAAAATTTTATTGTTTTGGCAAGATTGCATTTTGCTTTTTCTTTTACAGTGTGTGAGCTATTATGTCCTTGTGTTGTGCACTGTTGGGTCTGAGTGGTGTTTACATTATCAAACGAGAACGTCTCTCAAGTAGTTACAGGTGTTAGGATTGAGTCAGCTCAAATTATTATTTTCTATAAATGATATAGCACTGTCATGTGCTTATCTGGTTATTTGATACAGATAGCATGAGTTTAAGGAATATTTATGTAAATCAGAATTAGAAATGAAGTTGAAATGTTTATTATTTTGATTAGAAATAGTCAAATCCTTCTTTTAGTTAAAAACTAGTATGGATAATATTTTAAATTTAAAACAAAGGCTAACTATTTGTACACAATCCAGGAGAGACATAGAAATTGGTACTACAGCTACAGAACTGTATAGAAAAAAATCTGGAAAAGCTACATTACATATTTCACAATGAATAACATTTGCACTTTTTTTGAGGTATAGCAAAATTGAAGGGGTGTCTTGTGTGTAAAAACCAATTCAATAGAATAAAGTGGAAAAAGTATTTCCATAAGTGTATAGTGATATTGATAACGTTTTGTTCAAATACTGAAAAAGAATCAATAAAATTCATCACTTGATATTAAAATCAAGTTTTAGAAAAAAACATTTACAATTTATTTTTAACACAAGACAAACTTATAACTCTGGTTTGTTATGAAATGGCATAAATGCTTGTATAAGCAGTAAAGGCTATTTTATCCAGATATGTAAGGATGTGATTATTTTGGTTATGGGAATTCTGTTAGAAAATTATAAGAGAAAGGCTAAAAGTATTTTTATGAAAATATTAAAAAATTTTAAGTCATCAAAAAAGTGGATCTAAAATGCAAAAACTTTATTTTAATACCAAATATACATTCTTTCATCATTTAGAAATTATAAGTTTTTTGTACTTTTCAGTGAATTACATAATTTAAGACACTATCCAATTAATACTGTGAACATGTGTTGTCTCTAAAGCCTTTTATAATTACAACTTATGACCTAAAAATTATACTTTTGGCATAGATATTTTAAATCTTGTGCACCTATCAAAGAAGAACTTTCAACCAACAGAAAAAAATAGTTAAAACAAAATAAAAGTTTAAATCAAGAGACTGGTATTTACGTTTTTGCTTTGTTCAATTATATGATATATACTGAAAATATTTATGAAAAAATTATGTTTGGCTTTGTAAAAGCAGATTCAAAAAATGTCTTATGAATAGTTTTATTGGAATCAATCAATATGTACGACAAATGATCCTATATTATTTTAAATGCTGATTGATTGAGTCAGGGAAGAGTTTTTACTGCTATGTATAACTAAAACAATAAAAAAAAAAGATTTACTATCTTGTTACTCCAATTCATGATTTTCCTAAACAAAAGGAATGTTCAGTAATCAAAGACAAAAATGAGAGTGTTATTTAACATTTTTCACCAATATATACACTCCATACAAATAAGTTTGAAACACCAAAGGGAAAGAAAGGCTTATCTATAACTTTTGCTTGACAAGTATGAACTCCAGTTAAAATTGAAACTTTCCATAAAACAAATCAATATTAACTATAGTATATATTTTTCTAACATGAGTCAATATATACTTTTAATTGTGATTTATAGTATGTTTTGTATATTTGTAAACACTATAAGAAACATTTGAAGGAAACTGTTTAATATTAATGTTTGCAATTGGTTTTAAATTTATACAATTCTCCTCTCAGTTTTATGTTACTAATATTGAGTTGACACAAAATTATTTAATTCACTTGGACAGGCTTTGTTTTGAAAATGATGTGTTTTTCCTGCAGTCAAACCAATTTTACTAAAAGAGACAAACAAGTTTTGTCAACATGGAGGATATTAAAGGAAAATGATTTTTTTGTACTTAATACAAGTATTGGGAAAACTATTTAAACAATTAGAATAATCCTAACTCTTAGGAAAACTACTAAATCAATTAGGTTACTTTTTCATGTGTTTGAAATGTGTTGGATATGTGAATCAATTTTTCAACTGTGAAAGTAAGGAAATATAACTAGAGATCAAGTAGTTTCAATTAAAATTTAGCACCTGAATTGAGATGTGCTCTAAGTGAAAATGCATATCACACTTTGAAAACTTAGATGAATTATAAGATGTAAATTATCTCACTAAGAATTTTTCTATTGAATTCATAATATTCTAAAAATATTGTGTTAAATAAAATGTATTTGTTCTTCCTTATTTAGCACTTAGAATTCCAGAGTCCCACAGTGTTATTTTTTGTTTTTACAAAAAAACTTGTTTATTAAATAATCTAGTCTGAAAACTCCTCAAGGTAAAGAACTGTTTTCACTTCTGTATTTTCACTTTGTAGGAAAGTATCTAGTGTGTAATATATCAATAACTATTTTGAGGGATTAGTAAATTATTAAATGAAAGAATATATATATATATATATATATATATATATATATATATATATATATATATATATAAATGAACACTGAGGTAGTTTTTAAACTTTTTTTTTTGGAGTTTTAGTCTAAATGAAATAAAGATGGCTATTTTTTGGGTTGTATAGATTAGGAATTTATTTCTAACTTTTCTCTACCATCCACTGGTAGAAATTCCCAGGGACAACTATTTTGACTAGGTTGAACATATGTACCAGTTGGCTCAGCCATTCCTACTGTATCCATGTTTTCCTGTTGTTATCGTCAGTAGTTTCTATTTGCTCCATTGGTAAGAAAGAGATTCCTATAGTAGGGTTATGGTGACGAGTGTTGAAATCAGGACACGTGATACTGGATAGATGACACTGGTGAACTGTCAATCATATATACTCACAGCCTGGAGGAGCTCCACACTGCACACTATGCAGGACCACACAGGGCTGTACTTGGGAGAAAACTGAACAACCACGGCCTGTGGGAAGCAGGCAATGTTGTATAAGGTTCCCACAAAAGAATATAATTCTTCAGGCTTCTGGGAACCTGACACCCACTGCCCGGCACAAGCAGAATGTATGCCTGTAGCTCTTAAAAAGGGGGCTGATCCAAGGCAGCAGAATGGGAGGGGAATTTGCAGTTAGGTCACTTAACTTCAGATTTCACTGAATGTCAAGGTAGTGCATAATATTTAGCCTTAATTTTAGACCTACTCACACCTCTCCTATCAAAAATGTCTAGTTGTGGATTAACAATTCTATGTTTATCCTAGGTAGGACTTTAATAAACTGCTGATAATTTTTGGCCCAAGGGACACAGTGGAATCTCCACGTGTCTACCCTTCACTGGTTCTTAATGCAAGCACATAATTATATATGGGGCCTGAAATAGTAATATTTTTACAATTAACAACAGTAGATAAACAGTGGATTAAGCGAGCCCCTTCTCTATCAAATACCATTTTCTTTCAAATTTGACACTAAGCAAAAAGGCAAAGATGCTCTGAGTGGGTGATAATATTCTTTATGGATATAAACACTGCTAATAAGACTCATTTGTATTTCAAAGCACATTGTGATTTTTAAAAAATCCACTGGGCATTCTGTTCTCAGACTTTAAAAGGAGGTCATGGATTATCTTCTGGAAGGAGATGAGTGACAGGCCTGTTTTTGGAGGGTGGAGCATGTGAAAAAGGTGCAGACTTCCAGAGCAGATCACACTGTAAGCTACCAGTTAGGAAAATATGACAGAATCAAGCCAGACTCAGGTAAATTAGACACAAATGGAAGGAAATAGAAAAACATGTTACTTCAGGAGAGTCTTACAAGCTACTGTATGTGAAAGAGAGAGCAGGATTTTCAGGCTGGGGATGCAAGCAGTGTTATGTGCGTAGCATTTCTAAGGTGCTGGCTTCTAGCACTGCAAAAGCTTAAAAAAATTAGTTTTTCCAGTGGTGTCACTAGAATATAAGGGACATTTAAAATTATTTACACATTAACTGACAACTCTGAAGGGTACCTTGAGTTCTTAGACTACCATAGTTATAAGGCTTCTTCTTTCAGAGATTTATCCGCTTTCACATTAGGAATAAGTAAACATGTAGTTTTAGAATATTTGGATGTGAGGTTAATCTACAAAACTTAATGTCATAGTGCCTTTTAAAATAACATTTTCTATAATAAGTATCAATTTTCTATAACATTCTACTAATATATTTTTGTGTTCTGAGATAAAGAAACACCTAGACAAAGTCGTGTGCTAAATATTTTAATTAGCATTTTCAACACAAGAACAACAACTAAGGCTTCCTACCCACAACAGCTCACCAGATAAATCCCTGATTCTGGATAAATAAAGTTTTCTTGAGAGGCTTTGCCTCCACATACCAGCTACACACACAGGGACCAAGTATTCTATGGAGTAGCTGCAAGGTCTAGTAGCTTGATAGGAGGTGGTAATAAAGTAGGAAGAGTCAGGGTTCATTTGTAATTTAAGAATAACTTAAATATTTTAAGAGTAGATGGTTTGGGAGGAGAAAGCATGTGTTTGAAAGGGCAAATAAAAGGCGCAGAAGAAGAAACAAAGTTGGGAAAGAAAATTAAGTTTCATTTTTAACCAATTTATTAAATCATACTAAGTACCAAACACCATTACACACATTATGTTTATTTACTCATTGAATCCTCACTAAGAACCTGTGTGATATTTTCCTTATTGTACAGTTGAAGAATTATTGCCGCAGTCTGGCTGGGCACAAATCACGAGCCACTGAAGCAGGAACAAACTTTATTTCTGAACTCCACCAGCACACTCCACACATGCTCCCGGGAACTCCTCCCGAATGCCACGAGGCTCCTCCGGGAACTCCTCCCGAATGCCACGAGGCTCCTCCGGGAACTCCTCCCGAATGCCACGAGGCTCCTCCGGGAACTCCTCCCGAATGCCACGAGGCTCCTCCGGGAACTCCTCCCGAATGCCACGAGGCTCCTCCGGGAACTCCTCCCGAATGCCACGAGGCTCCTCCGGGAACTCCTCCCGAATGCCACGAGGCTCCTCCAGGAACCAGCAGCCGGAAATATCCTCTGGAAATCCCTCCTCCTGCACTTCCCCAACCAATGGGAACTCTCCGGGAATCCCTGGGAATCCCCACGAGAACTCCAAAGTAGCGTGAGAACTGCAAAGTAGCGGCTGTGGCAGATAGTAATGACTCGCCTGTCAATCAATACTATTGGCAAAATGCCAGGGACCATTCCGACTCAGCTGTGGCTCTCAGCAAATTATAGTAAAGATTAAGTTGAGGACAGAGTTCTATCAGCATGGGTGTTTACGTGATGAGAAAGGATGGGTGCTGCATACATACTAGGGAAGATGAATTTTATTTTGAAATTTTCATCTAAAGCATACCTAAAAGTAACCTGTCCTTCAGAAAATATACTGTTTTTTTTTTTAATTTAGGTTTTTCAAAAATATATGGATCAACTGTCATTATGAAATATTAACCAGAGTGCAGAAAATTTTAACAAAGTGACAGAAATATGGCATACTCAAAGTGCTATTTTCCACTAGCTCTGAGATATTTACTGAAGTCTCTTCATCCAAATCATGAATCTTGCCGAGTATAGTTCAAAAACATCAAAGCAATATTACTTTAGTATGGCAATTGGGGAATTTATTAATTTAGGTATTTATAAATTTGTATCATTAGGGAATACTGTTTTTTATAGACTTAAGTGCATACCCATTTATTAGAGTTTGTCATTAAATATTTTAATATAATTATTTCTTCATTTTATTTTTATCCTCACTTCTAAAATAACTGAGGAGATAATAATACACTACATTATCTGATTTTTCTTATATTTTGAATAATACAAAACTTTACTTAAAAGGTCCATTTGGCTATTTCTCAGTGTCACATGACTTTGGCTACATAACTTTATTAATAATAATCGAAATATGTAGAAGTATTTGTTTCAAAATTTCATGTTATGCTAATCATGTGCCCATTGTTTGAGTTGCCATCTATGTCATTATATTTAATGGAAATTAATTTTTTAGTTCATTCTAGAATTTAAAGTAAGTTAGTATGAAGACAGTTTTACTAACATAGATAAGGATTTATAGTATCCAAAGTAACCAAATCAGAAGAAGGCATGAAAGAGAAGCTATTTATGATGAGAAATAACAAAGAGTTGGAAAGAAGAGAAGGGCCCTGGCTGCCTTCTTGTGACTTGAGAAGAGAAGAGGTTTTGGTGAAATTGTGTGTGCAGGAGGGCATTTGCAGTAATTCAATCTGCCCAAACAATTTATCTTCAGGAAGTGTAGAGGTAAATGAAATGAGTGATTAGGAAAGGTTAAGTCAGGGTTTCTTTTTTCCAAACATATTTAAAATCTGTGGAAATTCCCTCTAAATCTGATTGTATGTCATCAAGAGTAGAAATTAAAGAAGGCTTGATTTATTATCTAATCTGAATACAAAGTACCTTCCAACTGACAAAGAAAGAACTGTTCATCAGGTTCATAAGATTAAATCAGAATTTTCATATTAGAACTTAGTGTGGAATTTTTATGTTATAAAATATGTGCAATCACATGAATGCCTTTGAGATACTATATAAAATATTGTTTCTTTTTTGAGTTATTGAACTGGAAAACTCTTAAGATGATTTTTCTAAATCTATTACACTCTACAAGTGACAATCAACTTGTATTTCTGAGAATAGCTCAATAAATCAACTTGATCCAGGAAATATAAATGAAATTAAATTCATTTGGTATACTTTGATCTTCTTGAAATGATTTATCATTCTTTCATATTTTAATGTAGGAATACAGAGAGAGCACAGAAGAGAAATGAGATGTTTAGAGATCTCATTTTTAAATCTGAACATATATATATACATATACTATATAATATAATGCAATTTGCACATTCTAGCAATTTTTATAGATATGATTTTTTTTTCTTAACTATTGGCTGCTAAGATATCTCCCATCACACTCTCTGTAAACCCCAAATGGAGTGAGAGGACATTTTAGGTATCAACTTATTCATACTTACGAAAAACCAAATCTTGAGCACTTTAAATTAAGTCATTTCATCATCAAATTGCAAACTCTGTCCTTGAATAAATTTTTTCACATCTTTTTACATCCTTTCTTTTGTTGTTTCCTTAGAACCAGAGTTTTCTTTTTTTTCAGGTATTTTAAATAGCGATTTGGAGATGGCAACCTTAAAGCTTGAAAGACATAGGAATAAAATCCATCAACTGTTTGTTATTTAGTTTGCATTTTTTCTCATGAAGCAAATAAATTAACTGCCTTTAGAAAATATAATAAAAGGAAAAACCATTACTATGCTTAGTGACACATCACTTTCAAGTCTGTAGATATTAGCTGGTCTACCACACTGGGATATCACTAGCTGGCAAAAATTGCTTCCCCTTTACAGACCTCTATAAAGGGATTGCTCATCTTCTATTTTACTGATGGCTGCTTAGACTTGAGTACCAGAAGTTACTTATTTCCTATGTTCTCCCTCAGTCTACAGTGTCACTTTGACCCTCTACCTCTCTTATTTCCACTGTTTGCTTTGATTCACTGTTTGCCTTTGACTCTGGTCTATAAACTTGTCTTTTGAACCTGTAGCTGTGCAGCCATCTCTGATGTAATTATTCCATTCCATGGGATGTTCTTAGCCATTTCTCTGTAGATCCAGAGGTAAGTACATTTCCCCCCTAAGCATAGAAAAGCAAATGATCATTCTATCTTCATGTACACATTTCCTATGAATATAAAAACTCTTAAATTTTTCCTCTAACATATGCATTTAGTATGTACTGGTGTTTATCTCACTCTCATTTTCCATTAGAGTCCTAAGTCACATTAACTGAGAAAGCACTTCCAAGCTGTAAATCTAAAGTGAAGTTTCAGCAATGAGAAGAATGAAACTCATTATTTTAGAAAAAGTGAAAACAAAGAACAATAGCCAAGTTAATTAAAACCCAAGCAAACTAAGGACACAATGAATGGCAGGATCCACAGGGAATTAGGAGCAGTCACTACCTATTGGAGTGTAGTGATGGGACCCTGAAAGAAGGAAAAGAATAGTAGAGGGAATTTTGACCTTGGACTTGATTATGTTTTCTGGATTTGGAAACCTATGAATATATTAGTTATTCAAAAATTTAAAAATGAGTAATGTGAAGCACAGACTGCCTGACAAGACATGACCTTCTCTTTCCTTGCCCTGCTGTGCTTTCTGTTTGCAAGTTCAATAGTAAGGGGGTGGTTGTTACTGTGCTGCTCAATGGTTAAAATGAGGCCACTCTAAGTCATAGCCTTAGCATGTTGGATGGTGACTTTCTCTACAATCAGGAGGAGGTATTGCCTGGTTGCCTGCAGCAGCTTCAAGTCAAACAAGCTCCAGTAAGAAGTGAAGGAAATGGGTAAATAGTCTATTTAATCCATTGTGTCCCATCCTTCCAGATATGGAACACTTATAACAATCTTAAAATGAGTAACATATATGCTGCTCATGGTAACCTTGAAATGAATATTATGCTTTTGGAATTCAGTTCTTTTGAGAAAAGGAATAGATGAGAATGATTAGAGCCTTTGAAAGTATTTTTAAATTCATTGTGAAAATGGCATAAACTTCCCTGAAAAAGTTACTTCTACTAAATGTTCAACTGAACAAAATATTACCAACATAGTGATATGGAACATAAGAAATGCATTCATCAAGGTATTTTCTAGAACTAGGTTGCTCTTCTATATAAAGGAATGCATTGTATTTCTGGTATCAATGTTCAAAAGCAGCAGTCCTATAAATAGGACACTGGAAGCATGCACAGTGTATGGTATTGTGCAGTGGCTGCCTGACAAACTCTAATGTGTTGCTTCTTGTGGCTATTTTTTGACAAGTTAAAGCCTGTCTTTTTGTACTTCAAAGACTATATATTAAATACTTGAGAAAAGTAAAATTTTGGTATCTTTGAAGAATGTTTGACAGTGAAGTAATAATCAGATACTAAAGAATTTGCTTAAACAACTTATAAGCCTTTAGTTATTAAGGTTTGATTATAAATTCAGGGCACTATAATGGAATATCAGCTGTTGCTATAACTTTGTCTTGAATTATGTAAAACGTGCTCAAGAAGGACCCAGTGATGATCTTTTGCTTGGCAGTAAGGTAGCTCTACAATAGTTGAAGTGGTAGAGAATTCACAATCACACTGTTGTTGTTTTTGGCAATCTACTTACTTGTTATAACTTGTTGGTGTACCTTCAAAATATTGGATTCTGAGTTAAAGGCATCATGAGAGAGAACAAACTAAACAAGTGTTCTCTGAAATGAACAGAATTACTGTTAAAATAAGAAAAAAGGTCCTATGATTAGAGATTCAATACAAATAATGAACTTCTCACTGTAAAATGGTTAAATAATAAATGAATGATTGTTGGAGTGAACTTCAATACAGTGGAAACACTTGGCAAGGTTCAATGACATAAAAAAAGAAATAGTGTGTCTCAACTAAAGGTAGTAGGTACACACAACAATTTTACCTATTACTTGTAAAAAATGGTGTGAGTCTTTTTTCATCCAACTGCTTGATAGGTGTATCATGAATGCATCGATTATTCACAAATTTGTAAACAAAGATAAGGAAGATCTCATAAATTTGTTGGATTTCTAAAACAACATCTGAATAGCATACCTAAAATGATGCAATGAGAAAACATCAGGAGGAAATGAGCATGATGCTCCTGAACCTACCACTGTCCAAGATGGTGTGAGATTTCATATAAGTAAACCTGATTACTCTCAAGTGACAAGAATGACGACATTGTCATGCCATGCAAAGTGGACTACCTATTTTAAAAATGTAATGTAACTCATTGAAGTGTTTTGCTCCTTTCCACCAAAATCAATTGTTCAACAGGTCATAAAAGTCAGTTCTTTGTATATTTTGTGATGTATGAAAGAATATCACATTTGCCTAATCTGTTAATAGACAATGTATAGATATAAAAGAAGCTAATGTCCTATTTTTTAAGACAGTGAATGATTTTATTCTCAATGACAATAAAGGATATGTAAGCTCTAGATTATGATTTCCTACCAATTTTAATGCACCTGTCTCGATTTTGTTGAAATATTTGCCAAATTGAAAACATGGGATTTAATGGGTCTTAAAGGCTGTGAGTTCTAAAAAAAGAGGAGAGAATCAAGAAAGTGTTCCTATGTTATATATAGGAGTTTCTGCAATTTGTAGCTTAATACTGAATCCATTTCCCCAACCAACCTCCATAAGGCATTAATAGTCCTTTCTCTAATGATTTAAACAGATTGTGTCAGTGAGTCAAATCTGGTCTGTCATCTATTTTCCTAAAATTTTAATGTAACATAGCCAAGCTCATTGGTTGATGTATTGTTTGTTATCTGTTTTTTTTTTTTTTTTTTTTTTAATGGCAGAACTGAGTAACAGCAACAGACTTTATAGCCAACCAAACCTACCCAGCCCGTTACAGGAAAAAAAAATGTCTTCTCATTCTTGACATAAAGAAATAAAAGTTTTTTCTATAGTGTGGCATCACTGAGCAGCTGGTATCATTAATTTACTGGACACAGGCATTTCTCATTAGGCTTCTACTCTTCTAATCTGGAGATGTTCCACACTCAGTAAAAATGAGTAAAATTAGAAGAGAAAGAAAAAGGAGGATGATAGGGAAAAAAGATGAAAGGGAGAAGAGAATAGTGTTGGTCTGGGTCAAGAGAACCTCTGAGATGGAAATTTGCTTTTAGAGAACTCTCAGCAACCCTAGAGAGATGAGCAGGATTAGGGAGAGGCAGAAATTGAATTGCAATGCAAGTCTTCAGTACTACCACCAGGGTTACTGCATTGTTATGGATCTGAAATGTTCCCCCAAATCTCAAATGTTAGAATCATGGTCTCCAATACAGCAAAGTTTGGAGGTGAGGCTTTTAGGCAATGATTAGAGCTCTGACTTCATCAGTGAATTTTGAAAGCCGAATGGACTACTGGGAGGTATGACGTAGTAGTTGGATAAAGTAGGTCACTAGGAGCATGCTCTGGGTTTATCTAGTCTCCATCCTATTCCTCCCCCCACCCCCTCTCTCTGTCTCCTTCTCTCTCTGCTTTCCAGCTGCCATATGCGAAGCAGCTTTCCTCTGCCACTCCCTTCCACCATAATATTCTGCCTGGCCTCAGTCTCAGAGCAATGAATTTAGCCAACCATGGACTAAATCTTCTGAGACCATGAGCCCCCCAGATAAACATTCCCTTCTCTAAGTTATTATTTTCAGGTATTTTGCTCACAAAGATGAGAAGCTGACTGAACCCTGTGTGATATCCCCATTTTGACAGCATCGGAGTTGCTATGATACAGGCAGGATGATGTCAATTGGCCCAATCACTCTTTCTACCAGGTTGCTTAGTTCCTCCTGGGTACCTACATGTCTGTCATATAAGATCTTCAAATTTCACGTCTAATTGTTTAGGGCCATCCTTCTTGATATCTTTCTCCTATCAGCCCCTGTTCAATTAGCCAAGCTATTCATCACAAATATATATATATATATATATATATATATATATATATATATATATATATATATATATTTCCTGCATGCTACTCATTTTCTTTCTACAAAGTTAGTAACTAAGTGAAATGATCAAAACTCTACTTTTGGGAGGAATTCTTTTCACTGTTGTCTTTCAGGGTCACCTTGTGAGAAGGGGGTCACAGTGAAACCATAGTTCATTTTTAATTTGTATTCAGATGCCACACCAATCTATTCTTTAAGCAAGCTCAGACTTATAAGTTCTCCTTCAGTTGATCTCAGCCCTGGTCCCAGCCCTGCCCAGCCCAGTAAGGCCATAGTGTTGCCTGAGGGAATGGCATTGGTGTAATGAATGGTGAGAGATGAAAAGAGTTTGGGTCACCTGCTCATGCAAATTTCTTGTGCTGTATGTTTTGTGCCTGATCACCTGTGCACAACTCTTATCTTAATGAATTGCTTGTGTTGTGCCTGACCTCACACTAAGACTATAGGTTTGGAAGAACTAAGCTCTTAGGGAAGAATTCTAGCTGTGTGATCCTCTGATGACTCATGGTGAGATGTTGCACTTCTATCAAAACCTAGAAACAGGCCAAGAGCTGTTTTTTTTTGTTTTGTTTTTTTTTTTTTTTTTTTTTTTAAGAACAGTAACTAATTATTTGCTGTGGGCAGCCAGGCTTTGCTGGAGAATCCTAGGAAATCTACATAGTGATTCTCCTCTGGGATTTGCTGTGACCTCCATAGGGCATCTTTTTCTACCATAGATAGCTGAAACCATATTTTCTACCAGATTGTCCGACCAACCAGCAGGACAGCTTGTTCCAGTCTAGTCCTGCTAAAGAGCCCTTTTCTCTTTTGAGCTTGCTCAAAAAATAACAGAATAACAGCCTTCCATGTAACTTAGGAAATGGGCCAGGGTGATAATCACAAATGTGAAATAATCTGCCTCTAGAATTTGACAAGAGCTATTAAAACATTGTGCTTTCTTTTTAAAGGTAAAACCGGATATGCAGTAATTTGTCCTTTGCAATACTGTCTGGGTTTGTCCTAGACCAGTAAAGTTTTAAACTTCATTGACCTGATGTGTTTCTGCACCATCAGGTATTTGTCTTCCAGTCTCTGGAATGCACATGTCTTATTTAGGCATTTAGGCATTTAATGGTTAGCTGCTTCTTGCTCATTTGATCTGATTGGCTTATTATTATTATTATTTTATATTGATATTTATTAGACTAAATTGCAATGCATAATCTTATTTTATATTGTGAAATATGTTCCCATCTGTATTTTTTTTCACTCAAATAATTCTTTTTGAAATATTTTTTAAATGTAAGAAATTATAAAAAATGACATATGTTGTACGCCGTGCTTTAAATTGTTTTGTATTTTAGTTAAATTTCATTAAAATAAAAAATGTTTTGGTTAAAGTCTATTGATTCCACTAGAAACTATAGTTAAAAGCACCATCCTTAGGTCTTGGAAGAAAGACCTTTCCATGAGTCTCACATTTTAGAAGTCACTAACCACAATGTACTCTGTATGGGGTGAGGAGTCTGCGGGGTCAGGTGGATGTGCTCACATGGATGGCACTATCCCCTCAGACTGTGCTGTGGGCTCTAGGGTCTTAGGATTTCTTTTCCAATAGCTTTGAGAATATTTCCTGGGTATTTGGGGTTCCTCCTCTGTGTTTGCTTTTCCAGGTCTCACTCTTTGTCTCTTGAGAAGATTAAATATCTGCAATACATCTTTTTTTTTTCAAATAGATTTGTCCACCACAAAGCTGGAAAAATAAGTCTTAAGGTATTTTATTTGCCCTCCAGTTGAAAAGAAAATGTTTATAGGAAACTGTAGTAGAGAAATGTATTCCAGATTTTGGGTTTCTGAAATTGATCTTCTCCTTGCTTAGGAGCAGAATGACATTCAGTACTTACCCACGATTTCAGGCACAGATGGTCCTATATCGTCCTCCATATATTTTCCCAGAGAAAGCAAACTCCTGTTCGGACCCTGTCCCCATGGAATAGTGATAGACTAATGTTAGAGTCAGTGCATATTTATTGATACAGATAATTTACATAAAATTATATATAATACATAGGATGTATAAATTACTTTCATTCCCATTGCTTGGAGCTTTAAATATCTCACTTTATAATTATATGGGAATTTTTAAACATGGAGAACTCCTATTTGTGTAGCTCTAAATAGTCCTTCTCACAGAAGCATGCACAAGAGCATTAATAAATATACTTCAATGTTTATGATGATAATGCTGATTGAGGAAGATATGCTTCAGTGTTTTTTGCAACACTCTCTAGAAGGTGTAATTATAGCAGACAAAAAGCTCTATTTGAAAGAATGTGATGTATTCCTTGTAACTTGCAACAAAACTATGTAATTATTCTCACAGTTATTTAAATTTAAGGATTTGTTCCCTTGAAGCCTGAAAACCCATCTGCGCCTGAGTCTCATTTCCCTGATGTTAAATGCCATCACACTCAATATTGGCATCTTTTAAACTGCAGAAGCTATATTCAAATTATTCCAGTTTGCATTAGCTATAAACTTACAACAGTTTATACTCCTTGAGCTCTTCTAGACTTATTTCCTCCCAAATCTCACAGGTACTTACATCCAGCAAGCTTCACTTGCTGCTTTCTGAGCTTGCCTCATCTCTAATTAGTCTCACTTCCCGATATCTCACTCCTAAAGTAACCAGGAGACCAACTGGGGTGAATTATGAGCAGCAGATAAACAACATCAAAACGTGATATGACAACCATACTTTATTTATTTTCTTCATGTCAGAACAATTTTTAATATTTGGGCCAAAGAACCAAACCAAACCAAACAAAACCATACCATACCAAACCGAACAACACCCCCCACACAGAAAACCCTACTCTCACTGTAAAGCATTTCAGGACAATTTTTTAAAAAAATAAACAGAAAGAAAGCTCCAAACTCCTTCAGTCAATGTTCTGAGGATGATATATCAGTAAGTTAAAGCCAAGGCTGTTGGTAATGACTTGACTGTGTGGTGGTGTAAATGTGGAAATGAGGAACTCTGGTAAGTTAAAAAATTCATCAGTCTGTGCTACTTTTAATCTCTTTTCCTGTACTGTCACTATTCAGATTTTATTTTTCTACTATTATTTGGAAAGAAAACTCCAACTACTCCATCACTATGTTTGTGTTTTCTGAAACAAGATCTTCCATTTCTCTTCTATTCATTTCCAGCTCTACAGAGAGAGATCTTAAACCATGTTCACTTTTTAAGTCTTTGTCCCTCCTTGTCCCTTCTCCTGAAGAGAAATTTGGACAAGCACTATATCTATCCCAATTCTTTATTTTCTTAAACAGTTTCATTCTGTTAGTTCTTTACTTAATATTGGAATTTCCTCTATACCACATTTCATCTGCTTTAAAGCTTTTACTTAGATATGTGTTATGCATTCCCAGAGAGTCCATCTTTGTCCTTTTTAGGTTATTAGTTGTATTTATAAATTGTGAAGAAAAATTGTGAGACACTTGGAAATGTAGTGGGTGGCCTGATATGCTTTTCCATCTGGGTTATTTCTGCTTTTATCTTTCACTAGGCTGTTTTATAACTCCACAGGGATAGATGTTAATTTGTACAAAACTGAGAGCAATGCAAATTATTTCTTTCTATAGAAATGCAAATTGTGTCTGATTTTGAAATGCAATTAGTTATTGCCCTGAGAATATTGCCCAGTTTTGCCAGTTGTGTATCCCTGTGTGAATATATTTCCTATTCCAAGCTGACCATAAATGTGTGGGACTTGAGTTCTGTTTTTAATTATTGTGCCTTTTCTCCCTTAATGAATTAAATAATAATAATTAATTTTAAAAGGACTTTGACATGTTTATTTTATTTATTTTACATTTATAGGAGAGTTAGATTTTGCCTTTTTTTTGAATTATTTTGATTATTTTTGAAAATAATCCTTTGTGTTCCTTTTTTAAGATTTCAACTTGGTTCTGTAGGAATTTTACCAGCAAAGAACTCTACCCCAGTGCTCTATGAGAGCCAGTAGAAACCACTCTTGCTTCTGTGCTAGCTATGCACAGGGTCCCAGAGCAACTTTCATGAGGAGAGAGAGAACTGGGGGTTGCAGATCTGGAGACGGGAGCTGTTCTCAGGTCACTTGTTCCCCAGACTCCTTAGTTTTCAAAAGGCATTTCTGGGTCCCTGATTACTTATGTTTCAAAGGCAGATAATTAATAACCCCAAAGGAATGTTTATCTGATAAATATTTTTGATAATTATTGACCAATTCTTGTATTATAAGAATTGTGAATCCATTACGGAACCGGAGGGCCCATTCATAGAACACAGAACTGAAAACAATTAATAAGACATTTTTATTGTGCTAAAATACACATTATATTGTTTATCATCTTAACTAATTTTTTCAGGTGTATACCCAGAAATGAAAGTACTGGATTCTGTGGTAATTTTATTTTTGTTGAAGAACAGCCAGACTTACTGTTTTCCACATCAGCCATACCATTTTACATTCCTACCCACAGTGCACAATGGATCCAATTTCTCTGTATCATCGCCAACACTTGGTATTTTGTTCTTATTTATTTATCTATTGTATCCTTCTTACCATGTATGAGGTGATATCGTATTGCAGTTTTGGTATGCATTTCCCTAGTAATTAGTGATGTTGAGCATATTTTCATGTGCTTAATGGCCATATGTATATCTTCAGCCAAGAAATGTCTATCAAGTTCTTTGTCAATATTTGGACCAGGTTTTTTTTGTTTTTGTTTTTGTTGAGTTTTCAAAGTTCTCTGTATGTACTAGATATTAATCTCCTATCAGGTACATAATTTGCAAGTATTTCTCTCATACTGGGGACTGCTTTTGATTCAGTGTAGAGTGTGCTTTTATACACGGAAGACCAATTTTTGTATAGTTAAGTTTGTATATTTTTCTTTTCTTTTTCATTATTTGATGTTATATTTAAGAAATCATCTCCAAATCTTAGATGTTTTAACTTGGTGACTTGCAGATTTCATCACTGAGGAAAATCATCCATGAAATTACATACTTGCAGGAACAGTACATTTTCAACAACATATGTTTAAAAATAAGATTAATTATATAAAACATGTTCTCAAAAAAGTCTGTATATCTTCTGAAAGTTTAATTTTTTTATTCAGCTGTACTTTTTAAATTTTCTAAATGTTAAATTTCTAACAAATCAAACTTTATTGTAAAGGACTGTAATTTCAGGGACTAAATTTATAAGTGCTTTTAAAGCAAAGGTTTTGTGCCATGTGTCCCTTGTCTTTGCCTCTGTCTTATCTCTGCCAGCCTTCCAGTTCAGTAAAGGAAGTTTGCATCATTTTTATAATCAGAGAGAAAAAGAGGGAGTGGGAGAGCACCCAGGATTTGATTCCTGTTTTAGTCACATAAGAGCCATGCTCTCTGTTCTATGTACCAGGACTAAGTAACTTAATCCTTCTAATATAAGACATGGATAAGAATAAGCAGATTGCAAATTTATTTGAAGATAATGTAGACTACCTGGAATACTATTGTCTATTATTACCATGTTAACTCACATGGTGGGTTCTCATTAAATGGAGGAAGAAACAAATCCTGGACTGGCATCTAAAATGCTGTAAATTAATATTTGTACTTGTATTATTCTTTCTTTGATTCTCATTAGTGTGATTAGAAGATATGCCAACTTAAAATCATGTAAAGAACACAGCTATCAGAGTTTGGATAACTAACCAATTGGACCATGTAAATTAAATATACTGTTTCTTAGGATACTTTAGATTTTCATGTTGACACATTAACATATTAATATTACAGCCATAATTTATGGTTGAATAAATTACAGCAACATGTATTTCTAAATGACCCATATAAAAGTTATCTAAAATGCAACATTTCATTTGGATTGTATGGTCTACACATGCATAGTTAATATTCCTTTGACACCACTAGGTCATATATACTTTATTTTGTTCAGTATAATAGTAGGAAGAATTAAAAACATAGCCATTTCACACTAAACATAAGTCATTTGTTGTTAAAATATAAAATATATTAAATTAAGCAAATTCAAGTATACTACATTTTATAATCTGACCATATCTTAAATGTAATTAAGTCTTGGTAAAGAACCAGACATACATGTGTAGATATATGTGCATGAATGTATGTAACAAAGTATCTTGTTCAGATGTGAAGTGTTTGGAACATCACCTTGTATTCAAAACTTAATAATGCTGCTAAGAATTAACTATTTTTTAAAATGTAGTAGTATTTACATTAATAATAATAATATAATGATATTTAAAATAATATTTTTTAAATTATAGGATTAGTGATTGATAGGATGTATCTTTTAGATTCTGCTATCCATTTATCAACTATCCAAAGTACATGTATGAAGACTTGAATTGGGTGTCAGCATACTTTTATACAAACAGAGATATAAAAGATTGTGGTATATATGTGCAATAAGAATTTTAATGCAAAAAAACACACAAACTACATGTATAAAGGCATGAATTGTCATGAACATACTTTATTTACAAAGATATGAAAAATTGTGCTCTATATGTGTAATAAGAATTGTAATGCATTCCACTGTCATGTATTTAAAAAAATAAAATCAATAAATTTTTTTCATATATTTTCAGAATGCTTATGGAAATGTCTGTATATGTAGTAGTCCTCAAACTACATTTATATTCTAACTCATAATTATTTCCACATATTTTTGATTTACAAATAAAAAACTCTACATGTTAACTTAAATATACATGGAGAGATATATTAGAGATGCATCTAATGAAACTTGAATATTACAATCCCACTTCCTAAAAGTTTTTGAAGGGAATTGATTCATATGAAGATGTGAAATGTTAACTGGGAAGAGTGATACCCTGGAGGGTGTGCCTGTACTCGCCTCTTCAGTCTTTCCTGTAGTTAAGAGTAGCTGTGAAACCTCGTCTAGTTAATGTGCTATAAGCAGAACTTTACCAGGTAAGTTTCCGGAAAAGTTATTGTTCTCATCACATTAAAGGAATAGGATCAACAGGCCGGCCTTTACATTTTTCTTCCTTTTGTTTGGGATGCCTTGACATCTGTATGTGGAACAATTCTGTGAGGATCATAAACAAAGACCTTGGATGACTTCCTTGAGCAGTTGTGTTATTTTGTACATCTAGTTATGAGCGTCTTCATGTATGAGATAACAATAACTACATTTGTCTATGCCATGATATTTTGACTTTATTGCAATTGTCAAGTGGGAATTCTAATTAATAAGGATTGCTTTCTCCTATTCTATATTGTTATCTCATGTGACTTGTAGCCTTGAAGTTCTGACTGGGGGACTTCCCGACAAACCCTATTTATTCCTCAGGGAACATCTTCTACATAGGTGGTTTGTGAAGGGGAAGTTTGGAGTAGTGAGGATTCAGGAAGAGATGTAGACCTAGGTAGAACACGGTTAAATCATATCCAGCAATTAGTAATTAGCAGATGTTAGAGTCAGGGTTGTCTCTCATTCCATATTACGTCTTACTCCAGGTGCTCTTCCTTATCAGATAGCAAATAAACATTAGGCTTCAGTGTTTCCAACTACTATAATAAGACTGTGTTGTTTAGTGTAGCTCTGGCTGCTATAACAAATAGTTTGAACTTAATAAGAGTATACAATGGTTCTTAATGTCCTGAACATAAAAGGAATTTATTTCTTATTTGCCAATCCTAAGTGAGTGTCCCTGGTTGGCAGCTGACTCGCTTCCATTTATTGATTTTGGGGAAAGAATAATTCCTTTCATCTCTTGGATTCACTTTTCCTCAAACACTTTGTCATTTGCCTTCAGTAGAAAAAGCAAGAGAACAAGGAGAAAGGACACTTGTTTATCTTGAGGTTTGCAAAGAAGTCATACACATCACTTTGAATACAGGCATTAGCTTTTGACAATTTTCATCTGAATAATTTCCCTTATTAGTAGTTCTGATTTTGTTTCTTAGTCCACATATTTCTTTTTTATTGAATAGCTCCTCCCAGGTCCACAAAGACGAGGTCTCTGAAACAGGTAAATTCTTATGTTTTTGATGGAATTTCAAAGTGCTGGCAAAATTCAAAGTTATATTTCAAACATGTTACATACATTTTAAATCTCTAAAACACAAATAAGAAGAACACATTTCCTCTTCTGTATCCTTAATCTCCCCATAATCCTACTTTGAATGCTTTAAATCTGTTATTTAATTCTATTTTTCATGCTCATAAATTTTATCATAATATTTTGCCTTTTGATGCTCAGCTCCTTCTCTTATTGTTGTGTTCAATCAATTGATTACAAGAGTCCAAGAGAGAAACGCATTATTTGTGTATGAGAAATGAAAAGCAATTTTGATTTTTTAGTAAAGTCTTAAATCTCCCTTATTTATATGCTAGTTTTCCTATCTGCCTCTAATAATAGAGGAATTCTCTTTGGCCAACAGAGATATTTTGTTGTTCTAGTAAAGGACATGCTTATCTTGTGATTATTGAACTTTTGTCAAAGAATGAAGTAAAAAATATATGCAATTGAGATTTAAAAACAGTAGGGGATTTGCAGCAGGCTACCCTCAGAACATTGTTGAATTTAAAGAGCTGAGGTTTAAACATAAAAAAGGAAGACAAGAGAATAATCTTCCAAATTTTTCATTTTCAGTGAAATCAGTATGTGGGGAAATAAAAACAACAAATTGAAGCTTATAAGAATGCTTTTGATGCCCTTGACATTTGGCCAAATACCAAGAGGATAAAAAACATCAGAACAAATGCTGTTTTTGTTTTCAGTTTTACCAATATGATTGAAGCAGTAGTTTCAGAAGTTGTGACTAATGACAAATGTTTTTCGAATGGGCTCTTCCTTAACAGGATGGGTCACATGGGGCCATAACATTAAGGAGAATGCCCCTCCCTTCTTAAGTCATTAAACATTGCCTTAGGCTTCTTTGACCCAAAGAAAAATATATGCTCTTGAATTAAAACACCATTTTAGAGCAGATACAATAAAGGTGATACATAGGCAAGGTATCATTTTCATTATGCCATCTGCTAAGGCGCAGCAGGCTTTTTCAAAATTATAGTTCATTTGAAATTTGTATGGAATATCAACCCAGGTTTTTTTTTCTCCATATGAGGCTGCCTAGCTTCTATAATTCTGCATGGTATGAACTTAAAAGGAAGTTTAAAGTATGGGGAAGACTTTTTTTTTTAATCGTACATTATCTCAAAATGAGTTTTTCTAACCTCTGTTTTTCAAATGAAAAAAGGTCCATGTGGTTTTGATAAATTGAGAAAGTACTCAGAACTAAAAGTGATGGATTTTTAGACAGATCTTTACCCAAAGCCCAGGTCCTTACCATGTCTACCTACTACTATGATGTGCAGCTAAATGCTTTCCTACCTGGAAGATAAGTTCAAGGATCACAGGAATTGATCAACATTCTCTTTCTCCAGTGCTGCCAATTGAAAATCCATTTGTTTTAATTGTCTCTTTTTCAATTTATATTTTAAATATTCACGATTCAAGATTGAATGACTTGATTCTTTATTCACAGATTGTTAGAGACTTGTCCTCATATTCCTGTCCAGTATAACCATACCGTCTATAACTCATCTGATTATTCTGTTCTTTTAGCTAATTTAGAAGATGTTGTCCATGCAAAGAATTCCTTTATGGTCTTATTTTCTAAAATATTTCCTTAATCTTCAGCTGATTTTACTTTTTCACATTTTACATATGTCTTTTTGTGACATCAGTGAAGTGAGTCATCTAAAGAACAAAGCCTTAGGGTTAGATAGACATGGGTTCCTCTCTTAGCCTGCAAACCATTTGCAAAACCATGATATTTGTCAGAACAAGTTGGTCAGAACCTTCCCCGATGGAATTCAGACTAAAGTGGTTCAGTCATCTTTCCCACATGGATCCAAAACCACTCAGAATCATCATCATTCCAATCAGCCAGAGTTGTAAAAATTATGCTCATAAAGAAGTGTGTGTGGCCAAGCCTTGAAGTGGAGCCTGTAATGTTCAATAAAGTTCTTTGTCTAAGATTTAGACAAGGAACTTCTATTGTTACAACTAAATAAGGAAGAGATTGGGAATTAGAATCTAAATGTATGAACGGAAAAGAAAAAGAGAACATAGAATTTGAAAATTAGCAAGCAGTGTCTACCATAGGAAAAAAAAAATAGTGTTGCTTTTTCTTCTTTTGCAAAGTGTGTTTAGTTACAAAATTAACACAAAAATAAATTCTTTTATAAAAATTCAAAACATTATAGATGAGTGTTCATTTCCTTTGGTCACTACTACAATATCTTTTAGTCTTCCCCAGGCATAACTATAACAAGATTATTTTCAATTTTTACAAACACATTTCTCTTCAATATGAGAGAAGCAATCATTGTGTAAAACTAGGTCAAGAGATCTAGGAGGGAGCTTGTGTCACAAAAACAGTCACATGGTGCTTACTACACACTGTCCATGCTTCCAGGAGCTCAGCATATGCTAACTCATCTAATCATAGCAAAATATCTATGAATAGTTAATATTAGTACCCTGGTTACATACAGATGAATGAACTGAGACTCAGGAAGTTTAATAAGTTGTTTGTGCTTACAGCATTAATAACGTATGGGTCAGGTATTGAAATATGTGTCAGTTTCCTCTATTGGTGTATGATATACCAGAATTTCCACTGTTTCTGACTAAAATGATGCAGAATGAGCTCCATTCATAAGGCAATAATAAAGATGGTAATTGTCATCTTATTGTGAAGAAACAGAAAACTGGAAAAAATGTGGAATAATTGTTTTCAGACATGGATAACAGGTAGTGCAGGCCTGTGATCCTTGAGACAAGGCAATGAATGAGTTAAGTCTTATGCTGTTCCAGCTTACTGACTGGAGGCAAGTTTTGTACTGTGACACTGAGAAAGTGAACCAAATAGAACCAGGCTTCTTGTGCATTTTATGAGATATACATCAGAATTTCAGAAGATTGAAATAACTAGAATTTGTGGGGCAGAGTACCAAGAGGACAGAAAGGATTCTAGAAATCTGCATATGAAGTTCTGTTTAATTTTTGTCTGAATACCAACTGGCATATGTATAAGGTCAAAAAATAATTCCATCCAAAGAACAATTACCAGAGACCTCTAAAAGGAAAGTTGTCCATAATGTTTATGGGAACAGGAATCATTTCTATTTCCACCAGACTTGAGAGATGTTGTAGGATATAAAGAATTTTCATTACCCATCCCCAAAGGCCAGCCATGTTGGGGCTAAATAATCTTAAAAGAATACTAGAGACCCACCCTTTAAAAGGCTAAACAATTCATTTTACTGTTTGCCAAAGGGAATTCTAAAACTTTTTATAGAAATAAACAAAATCTACCACTAACTAGCACAAAACATACAAGATCAAGAATGTAGTTCCCAAATTCCTAAATTTGCAAAAAAGAAAAGTGTGATCAATAATAACAACAAAATATATGATCTACCTGTATAAATAAGACACAGAAATAATAAAGATGATATAGTTAGTAAATAATATTAAAATTGATGTTATAAATATGGACAACTTTCCTTTTAGAGGTCTCTGGTAATTGTTCTTTGGCTGGAATTATTTTTTGACCTTATACATATGCCAGCTGGTATTCAGTCAAAAATTAAACAGAACTTCATATGCAGATTTCTAGAATCTTTTCTGTCTTCTTGGTACTCTGCCCCACAAATTCTAGTTATTTCAATCTTCTAAAATTCTGATCTATAAATATACTCAATATACTCAAAGTCTTACAGTAAAAACAGAAACATAGAGGAGAGGGAAAATGTATTAAAAAGAAACAGCTTTAAGTTAAGGATCAATATCTTAAACAAAAATTTCATAGGATGAAATTAAAATCTAATAAAATAATGAAGGATTAAAGGTCTTTAAACTTGAAGATGGCAGTAGAAACCATCAAAAATGGAAAGGAGTTGGGGAGTGTAGCTCAGTAGAATGCATGCTTTCTGTGAGTGAGGATCTGGGTTTAAACTCCAGCACCATCCACCTCCAAAAGGAAGAGGACAGAGGAAAATATAGACTGAAAATAAATCATCAAAGCTCCAGCATCTTCTGGGAAAACTGTAAGTCTAATATACATGTAATTTGAGTTCCAGAAAGAGTTCATTTATTACTGAAAAAATAATAAATAAATATTTCCAAATTTAATGAAAAGTGCAAACCCACTGATAGAAAAATCTCAATGACTTTCAAGCATGATTAATACAAATATATCATTACCAAGACACATCAAAATCAATTTTCTGAATGCAAATGATATAGAAAAATCTTAAAAGTAGCCAGAGGAAAAATAACTCATTATTATAGGAGTACATGTAAGTATAATAGTACATATTTCCATAAGAAACTATGCAAGCTTGTTTTCTAACAAGCAGAATGGCTCTTTAAAATACTTGGAAAAATTCTGTAATTTACATATTAATAGTAAAATTATCTTTCAAAAACTGAGAAGAGACAAAGATATGTTTTTTTAAAAAAAAAAATTTCAGAGAGGAGAGCTAAAAGAATCCATTATTAGGACATCTTCATTCAAGAAATCTGAAAGCAAATTCTCATAAGAACGTGATACAATGTAGAAAGTTGGATTTGCAAAAAGGATATATAGAACTCTAAAAATAACTAAAATAAAATGAATATAGGGCTGGGACTGTAACTCTGGCAGAGTGCTTGCCTAGCATGTGTAAAGCACTGGGCTCTATACTTAGCACCACATAAAAATAACTAAATAAAATAAAGGCTTTCTGTCCACTTACAACTATAAAAAATCTAAAAAAAATTTAAAAATGAATTTATATTCACAGAGTCTTTTATAAGACTCTCGAAGATAGGTAACAGTTAATAACAAAAACAGCATTCATGCATTTTGGGGTTACAGAATACATAAAAGTAAAATGTATCATCACAATTACACAAAATACAAATTAAAACCACACCATGATACTATTTTACACCCACTAAAATGGCAAAAATAAAAACACTGACAAAATATAGCAATGATTAAGAGAGATATATGATATTCCTGTACAGGATTATGTGATTTGGTTACATAAGATTGTATGTGGCACCTAAAGAGATGTGACAGTTTTGGTTTTGCCACTTACTGTTAGAATAGTTTTTGTGGGGGAGAGAGGAGAGGACAAGGGAGTGTAGAAGTCAGGGTGGACATGATCAAAGCCTGATATATGCATATCTGGAAATGTCAAAGTGAAACCCATTAAATTGCACAATTAATATGTGTTGTCAATAATAATAAAAAAGTTTAAAAAGTAGCCTTGGGAAGTCTGAGTACTAAGCCTTAAATTTCTTTTTTTTTCCCCAGTGTACAAAAAGAAATATTTATTATATAAAAATATAAGGAATGTTCTATATTATTTTATTATATAATTTGACAAATGGCATAGACATTAAGACTCTATATTCACATTCCTGATAGTGACCAGATAACACTAAAAATTCAATTTCAAAAAGATTATCACATGTCTAAAATTTAAATTTTAAGTATCTACATTACACTGTTAATTGAACTTTAGTTTTATTTTAAAAGCCTTAAATTTCTTTTCAATAGAATGAGAGTGATAAGCACTTTTCTACCTAACAAATGCTATTTCTTTTTTAAATATTTTTTTTAGTTGTAGATGGACACAGTACTTTTATTTTATTTATTTTTATGTTGTGCAGAGGATCAAACCCAGTGTCTCACATGTGCTAGGCAAGTACTCTACCACTGAGCTATAACCCCAACCCCAACACATGACATTTCTTAATATGCATTATAAAGTCAGTTAATTTAAATGATAAATTCTTGTAAACACATTTTTTCTATTATTTCTTCACCTATATTACTACCTTCAAAATGACTTTACAACTTCTGAGCTGGCTGAAGAATATAAATTTGATTTTGTGATATTGACATCTTTCAAAATAGTTTCACTTATACAAAAAGTTTTGTGATATTTGAGGTTTATAATAATTACTGTATGTTTTAAGAAACAGAAACATGAACTCTAAAGTCAGCTGATTTATTTGACTTTTGAACTCAAGTATTTTAAGACAGAGTATTATAATGTGGTGTATACATGTAATATTATACTTTATTATTTATTATTTTATTGTTCAAGTCAAGAATTGATAATCAGGCCCAAATTATAAAGATATAAGCAGAGTATTCAGTGTTGCTAAAAAAACAAAAATTGAAAATTAGGATATAATTGGTAAAATATAAAATGCAATCAGAGGTAAATGTGAAAGTATACCTTTTCTTATTATAATTTTTAGTTTCATTGAGGCATAATTGATACATAAGAATTATACTTATTTAATGGATGAATTTTGATGAGCATGGGAATATATTTTTACTTCATTTTGTTTTTCTATTGGTTAAACAGCGGATTGAGAAAGACGCAGCAAACCGATACTGTAGAGTGGAAATGAGAACCTCTATAAAAAGAAGCTAAGTTCTTTCTCAACCAATCCTAATTTTTTTTACTGCCAAATATCAGCCCAATATATCATTTAGAAAGGGTCATGATAGCATTTCATAGTTAAAAAGGGTCACATTTGGTCAAAAGGCCTTTGGAACTTCTATTAAGTTTCCCAATGTCTTGGCAATACCTTTCAAATAACCACAATTTTTGCTAACTCTAACCTAATTTTACTAGTCTAGACATTGAGATGAAATAGAATCCATAGACTTCTGCTCTGTCAGGTATGTGAGCACTGTCCCTTTCTCTGCCAGGTCTTGTATTTTATGGTTTCCAGGAATTGCTAAGAGTGAGCTCATCCCTGAAGCAGTGACTGCCAGAGGAAGGTGAGAGACATATGGTGGCCTTGCAGCTATTCTTTCCAAACCTATATTAGGAGATTACATAGGGTATGTCTGTATTTCTAAATATATGTCTAGTGAAATGAAGTTCATGAACCATTTTTTATTTCCTCATATGACCCGTGATTAGGATTTTGTCGGAATACCTATAAAGCTACAAATGAATACAGAACTATTAAGATCTTATTGCATTTTTCCATTATTACAAGAAAATTATTATAGCTAAGAAATTATGAGCACAAAGACAAAGAAAGCATAATTTATGGGATTGAAAGCAGTGGATGTATTTCCTGAGTAAAAGAGTAATAACTCCAATAGTCATTCAGTAGACTTGTGTTCCATTGTGCTTTATCTAATTGTCTCTTAACCTTGAACAATTAAGACTTTTTGATAAAAAAATCACCCTACAGCACAATTAGAAGTTGTATTATAGAGAAAGCAAATGTGAAAATGTGAAGATTAGGTATGTGAGATTAGAAGTGGGCAGGAAGATACAATATATATATATAAAGAAACTGGTTTCTAACTTTAAGTGTATACTTATGGTTTGTTAAAATTTATTTCAGGATTGACTTTCCCTTCCAACAGAGAAACATGTAACATCTTTGAAACCTGCATCAAAAAAGTTTTGTAAATGACAAATCATATGTATTCAAATCTTTCTTGAAAAGATAGAATATATATTTTTGTAGAGAATTTTCAAGGGTCCTGAATAGAAAATATTTCAAATATTTTTTTTAAAACTTCTAAAGTCTGTGATACTTTACCTCTTGTTGAAGGATGCAGACATTTAAGGAAAACAAAACAAAGCAAAACAAAAAATCAGGGAATCTGTTACCTACATTGCAGATCTAGTTTAGCAACATTTGACAACTTGAGAACTGGATAGGCCAGTATATGGATTTAGAAGACCTGCTTGCCTTAGTGGTTCTCAAATTATTCTGCACCAATCAGTATTGTTTTAACTTTTTCCAACTTATTAACTGACATGGAAAGTAAAGGAGAGGTGAGTCCATTCATTAGTTTGCTTGGTACTTAGTGCCCATTGAGGAAGTATGAACATGTTATATGAATTTCAGAACTGCTTTATAGATGGGGTGCCCCACTGAAGTTTAATTAAAGAAATAGATAAGAGAATCTCTAAAAGAAAAATGATCCTACAATTAGAAGCCTCAAAAACCTCCACCAGAAAATTTCTAGAACTCATAAATGAAGTAGCAAAGTAGCAGGATACAAAATTAACACTCATAAATCAATTGCATTCTTATACTCAATGATGAATCAGCTGAAAGAGAAATTAGGAAAACTATCTCATTCTCAACAGCTTTAAAAAATTGGGAATCAATCTCACCATGAAAATTATAGAACACTGAAGAAAGAAATTGAGGAAGACCTTAGAAGATGGAAAAACCTCTCATGGATAGGTAGAATTAATATTGTCAAAATGACCATACTACCAAAAGCACTATACAGATTTAATGCAATTCCCATCAAAATTACAATGACATTCTTCTTCATGGAAATAGAAAAGGCACTCATGAAATTCTTCTGGAAAAACAAGAGGCCCAGAATAGACAAAGCAATCTTTAGTGAGAAAAGCAAAGTAGAAGGCCTCACAATACCAGACCTAAAATTATACTATAGAGATATAGTAACAAAAACAGCATGTTATTTGCACCAAAACAGGAAGTAGACCAATGGAACAGAATAGAAGACACACAGACAAACCCACACAAATGCACTTACCTCATATTAGACAAAGGTGCCAATTATATACATTGGAGAAAAGAGCCTCTTCAACAAATGGCGCCAGGAAAAGTGGAAATCCATATGTATCAGAATGAATTTAACCCCCACATCTCACTCTGCACAAGACTAAACTCAAAGTGGATCAAGGACTTCGGCATTAGACCAGAGAGCCTGCACCAACTAGAAGAAAGAGTAGGCCCAATTCTCCATTATGTCAGCTTGGGAACTGACTTATTCAGCAAGTTTCCTAAAGCGTAAAAAGTAAAATCAAGAATCAATAAATGGGACAGTATCAAACTAAAAAGCTTCTTCATAGCAAAGGAAACAAGAGCATGAATAAGAGAAAGAAATGGAAGAAAATCTTTGCCACCTGCACCTCAGATAGTTTCCAGGATATACAAAGAACTCAAAGAACACTCCTCCATAATCCAATCAATAAATAGGCAAAGGAATTGAACAGACACTTCAACAAATATATAAAAAAGTTCAACATCTCTAGTAATTAGAGAAGTGAAAATAAAACTACACTGAGATTCTATCTCACTCTAGTCAGAAAGGCAATTATCAAGAATACAAGTAACAATAAATGTTGGTGAGGATGTGGGGGAAAAGATTCACTCATACATTGCTGGTGGGGCTGCAAGTTGGTGTAACCACTTTGGAAAGCAGTATGGAGATTCCTCAGAAATCTTGGAATGGAACCACTATTTGACCCAGTTATTCCTCTCCTCAGTATATATCCAAAGGAGTTAAAATCAGCATATTACAGTGACACAGCCTAATCAATGTTCATAGCAGCTCAATTTACTATAGCAAGTTATGGAATCAAACTAGGTGCCCTTCACTAGATAAATGGATAAAGAAAAATGTGGTATACTTACACAATGAAGTATTACTCAGTCATAAAGAAGGATAACTTTATGATATTCGCCCATAAATGGATGGAACTGTAATTATCATGCTAAGTGAAATAAGCCAGTCCCTAAAAACTAAAGGTTGAATGTTTTCTCTGATAGGTGGAAACTAATCCACAATAAGGTGTGGGGCATGGGGAAGAATAAAAGTTCAGTAGATTAGACAATAGGGAATGGAGGGAGAGGAGGAGGGATAAGCAAAGTAAAGACAGTAGAATGAATGTGACATAGTTTTTCCATGTACATATATGAAAACAAAACAGTGAATTCCACCACCACGTACGTCCATAAGAATGGGACTCTAACTAGATTAAGATATATTCCATGCTTGCATATAAGAATGATTCTGCTCTTACATATAACTAAAAAAAACCAACAACAAAATAAATTTTAAGAAAGAAAATGTTTGTTGTATTGATGCAGGACCAGAATGGTGCAAGAATCACCATCTCAGATATACTGTGAAATGTGCTCTGTATGTTCCTTGTTCAATCTGCCTTCCCACTGTTTACAAGAGGCAGAATCTAGAGGGAGCAGAAGAGCAGTACTCATCAATGCTGAAGGAAATGACAGCAAAGACAGAAGCTTCAGTTAAATTGCGATGTCCTTTTTAAGACATCTTTGAGTCTTGAAAAGGAAAGTGTCCCATTTTTAAGACTAAAATTACCAGGTCATACTCAATTTACACATTTATTGCTATATCCACTTTTATTGAACTTCAGAATTTGGGTAGGGTATATTTGGGGATACTACTTCCTGTGAGTCAACATATGAGTTCCAAAAGCAGTAAGGTTTGGTATATTATCATAAATGCTATACATTTGTACTTACTGGCAAATAATGATGAGGATACAGCAATTCCATTTAAGTATTATTTAAATCTCTATTGCCATTGCTATGGTTTAGACAATTATCTCAAAATGGATTTTTTTTCCAAAAAGCTCCTGATATAATCCTTCAATCTTGTCTATTTCAAACTATCCTCTACTCTACTGCCAGAGTTATCTTTTATAACTTGAAAAAATGATCAGGCTATTTTAGTGCTTTAATCTTCAACAGCCCCCAGCACTTAAAGTATAAAACAAAATCCATTCTCAAAAGTCACAAAAACTTGTCTAGCCATGATCCTTACTACTTTCTCTTGTGACTCAAAGTGGATACTGGATATAGATTATATATGTTTGTGTTTATACATAAATGCAGATATGTACATATATATTCATATAAACCTAAGACTACACACAATTATTTTGTACAAATTTTCTGAACACACCTAGTATATTTTCATTAAAATAATTTGTGCTGGGCATGGTAGCACAGACCTATAATCCCAGAGGCTTCGAAGGCTGAGGTGGGAAGATCATGAGTTCAAAGCCATCTTCAGCAATTTAGCAAGGCCTTAAACAACTCTGAGAGATCCTGTCTCTTAAGTAAAACACACACAAAAAAAAGGCTGGGGATGTAGCTAAGCGGTAAGTGCCCCTGGATTCAATCCCCAGTACCAAAAAAAAATTGTATTTCTGTGGTGAGAAATGGACAAATAACAACAGTAACAAAAATCCCAAGTCAATAAAATAAAGATAGTAATATGTCCTAACAGAAATGAACAGGTAAACAATAGAGAGACTAAAGTGTGGTGTAGAGTAAGACATACTTTGGTTAGAGAGGCAGAAGAAGGTCTTCCAGAGGCTGTGATGTCTGAGATGTGATTGAAATAATCCAATCAGTATCTGTGGTAAGATAGGTCCAGGAAGAATCGATGATACCTGTAAAGATGCCCTAACCACAAAGAGGACAAGTGGCTGGAACACAGTGGGTAGAAAAGACTAGTTTAGGTAAAATTGAAAAGTGCATAGGACCCAGATATTTTGTAATAGTAACTTCTATTAACAAGATGAACAATAGCATTAATGGTAATATATATTACGCATAATGTGAAACACACTATTCCATGCTCGCTTAATCTCAATATTATCTTTGTGATGACAGTACTGTTATTAGCCATTATTTTGCAAATGAGGACATGGAGCAAAAAACAAACACACACCTTGGTATAAAATTTATAGATAGTAAAGTATGGAACCTGTTACTAGCACTTGCAGTGCAGCTTTAGACCCCATGGCTTGAATCACCAGTCTATACTTCATGTAGGAATTTGCAAGACTGAGTATTTTAATTTCTTCTAAATGGAAAGAAAAGCTAATTCAAAGTGTTTAGTAAGGAAGATACAATTTACCTATTAAAAGATCCCTCTGGCCACTATGATTTCTTGCATAAATGTAAGCCAACCAATCAGTTAAAGGATAAATGCAATCATTCAGGTAAGAACAATCATGATTTGGACTAAGTGGTAGCTTGTGAGTCTGTGGAAGTTATTCAAATTCAAATGTATCTTGAAGACAGAGATAAAAGATTTGTTGACCAATGAGAAGTATAATTATGAAATAAGACTGTCAAGGAAGACTCTTAATTTTGGCTCATTGAATATATGGATGATAATCCCATTTGCTAAAATGGGAAGCATCACATAGGAGAAAAGAAAATTGGAAAAAAGTTGAATATGTAGAATCCTTGCTTGGAAATTGTTATTAGCATAACCATTGGATAACAAAGTGGAGAGTTTAAGTAGATAGTTGAAAATAAATATTTGGTGTTCATATTAAGGTTGGGACTAAATATACAAATTTGGCATTACCAGTAAATGGGTAATGTGTAAAGCTGAGAAGCCAAATGAATTAATTTCCTTAGAAAGCTCATGGTAGCCATTGTGATACATTCAGTATATCTCAAATATTCTTGTGGTTTTCTTATGCCTCTCTTTGCAGGCAGTTAGACAATAATTTTCCCTGAGGGAAAAAATGAAATGAATTTTTGTTATCTTATCTCAAACCTTCTTCTTCAGTAAATCTTTGACTGTTTACCTGTGAAGTTAGGGGCTAATTACAACATTAGTTTGTCCTTTTACCTACTGTACATCTGTTCATCCAACCATCCATTTATTCAACCACTCAGCAGAATTATAGGTGGCTAACCTATGTTGGAAACTTGTTATGCATTTGAGGAAGCCACAGTAAGATACTACAACACTTTCTTCAGGATTACTTATTTTTGTCCACATTCATCCTTACAGCAGTTTCTTGAACTTTGAGTTGTAATATAGTAGGTCATTAAAAACAATTAAATTGGTCTTAGCAAGAAAAAATATTAGAATGCCTCATGCATAACAATAACTATTGCCTTGTGAATCATTTTTCCCATTATGATACCTACTAGATTGAAAAATCATAATATTTTTATTGCAAAGAGTATCCAAAAAGTTTGGAAGACATCGTATTGGACCATGTTCTACTTTGTACATCTCTCTCTCTGCTCATTTGACTTAACTCTGTTTGGGAAGGAACCCTATATTTTGAAAGCCTTTTAACATTTGAATCCTCTGCACATAGGTATGGACATGGATCAGGTAAACAAGAAATGTTTGTGCAAAAGATGATAGGAGGGAGAAAAGTTACAACAATGGAAAATAGGAAGAGGCAGGTCAAAACATCAGGAACATTGGCCTTTGGATAATCATGAGTAACTGATCAAGCATTATATTTTCTGCACTGAGACAGGAAGTTAGTGTTACTCCAGGAATAGGTACATCATTGCTATCAATTATACCACAGAATGGAATAACACCTTCACATTGAATTAAATGAGATTCTTCTTTAATGTTGTGTCCTGTACTGGTTGTTATACAAGTCTGAATTTTTGCTTTACAACACAAATTTCATGCTGTTTTGAAAAATAACTACTAAATCATTCTTACTTGCATGGTCCCTAATTTATTGATGAAAAATTTATCCTATGTGCCATTGTACATCTCTGATAACTGTAGATAATTTCTACATCTTTGATAATAATAAACATTCTCTGGAGGAAAAAAAGAAACTTTTGATCTCATCAAATGGAAAGGTTACTTTAAGACAAGGAAGTTTCATTGCCAGGAAAAGGCAAAAGCTTTTACCTTGATTTAGTCCTTGTTTCCAATTCTTTCATTAACTCCAAATTTTAAATAATAGGCTATAAATATGCATTTTTAAAATTTAATCTTTTTATACATAAAATATTCATTTTCTATGTCTTTTGAACTAGAACACAAGTTATGCATGTATGTCATAATTTAAGGCACCATTGTGACCACGATATGAAGGTGCAGAAAAATATTTCTAGACATTTCTATTTTGTCTAATGACAATTTAAAAAAAATTCTAAACAAATCATTCACTTTTATTGTATTATCCAAAAAGAGAGTAAAAAAAAAAGTTTGGGATATTGGAAGGCTCTCATCTATAGTAATCTCTTGATTGAGAAGAAAGAAAGGAAGGAAGAAAGAGAGGAAAGAAAAAAGGGTAAGAAAGAAAGGAAACTAAAAATAAGAGAAAATAATAAGGTGAAAACTGCAAAAGGAATTGTATGTAATATCTCCCTCTAAGATTAGCTTTCTGCTTCTTCCAAAAGAACAGCAATAGGAAGAGCAAAATTTTACCTAGAAATCAGTAGAAAACATTATAGAAAAGCATGGTTCTGCACCAACACAGTTCATTCCTAAGGAGGTATTCACATTAATTCTATTAAAACTTTTCTATCTAAATATAATACAAACACTTTTAAAAATATTGGATTAGAAGTAGCAGCAAACATTAACACCATGGGGCATGGGTGTGCTGGACAAAGAAATTTGTATACCCACAGATTATTTTCAAGAATAAAAATATTTTCTTTTAGACCCAAATCCTTAATGAGGGAGACTTAGTGAACTGTATACCTGAGATGAAGTGGGGGCTGGAAATTTTGAAATATAAAAGTTAAACTGAATATTCCTTTCTCCTTTTTTTCCTCCTTATGCACATTTTACATATGGTTACTAAAGTCATTATAGTTTGGCACACTGATTAGCATAGGGTAACATTCAATGTTATGCTATTTTATTGAGCAAATTTAAATCAGTGGACTTGAAACATGGAAGATAAGTGTAGTAGGCAGAACAATGATCCCCCAAAGATGTCTACATTCCAATACTTGGAAATTGGAATGTGTTTTATTACCTGGTAAAGGGAAATCAAGGTTGAATATGCAATTATAGTTGCTAATCATTGTTTTTTTAAATAAAGTTTTTATACTTGATAATCAAGTGGGCCCAATGAATTCACAAGGGTCCTTGAAAGTGGAGAGGGAGGCAGATGAGAAAATCTGAGTGGTAAGAAAACCCAGTGCACCTTTATTACTTTGAAGACAGAGGAAGAGGTCAAGAGTCAAGCTATGTGGGCAGCTCTGGCAGCTGAAAAGCTAGTGAATGCATTCTCCCATAGGGAGCCCAGGAAGCAACCCAGCCTTCCTGATATCTTGATTTTAGCTTAACATGACCTGTGCCACAACGTTGATTTACAGAAATGTAAGATAACACACTCTGTGTGAATTTAAGCCACAGAGTCTCTGGTCAACTGCTAAGGCGATAATAAAGAACTAATAAATGAGAAAGTAAGCTCATTTTTGCACAAAGGAATGTAAAAAATAATTTTGCTAGTGATATTCAGGCAACGTGCACACATTTGTGGACATTTTGTTTAATGTTTTACATTTATCAATGTATGTTAAGACCTTAATTAATTAATCAAAAATCAGTGAATATGTATTCAATTAATTTTAAAGTTTTAAGCCACTTTTACTTAAGCTAACTGCAACCTGTTACCTGCTTTGATTTTTTCCCCTCCTTTCACCATTTATACCATTACTGCCATCACCATTACGTATTCATGAACACCCCACACATTTTGCTTATGACTTTCAAGTTGCATGTACATTAGACACCTTATATCTTTTTTTTTTCTTATATTTGATGACTGCATCGTGACATGGCACTTTATAATGTCCTTATTTCTTGCTATTTTTCTTTCTCCTCCAACATACTTTGCATCCCAACTTTTCTCTTCTTCCCTTATCACCTCTTCTAGTTTCTTTCTTAAACATTTTATTGTTGCAAGGAGCAGAGACTCTGTGCAGGCTGTGCTTTCCATATATAGAAAGCCAAGCGAGAGGAGAGGCAGAGAATCATGGAAATCTTAGGCAGCAATGTGAGAGCTGTAGGTTTAATAGATGGTAGCACTGAAAGGTATAGAACCGGGGAAAGAGGAGCTTAAGAATTTGCACTTTCATTCACAAGCTTATGCTCTCAGCCTTAGACTTTTAGTGTGCTTCTTATCTTCTTTTGTAACTACTTTTTTTTTTTAAAACCAGGGATTGAACCCAGGGATGCTCAACCACTGAGCCACATTCCAAGCCCTTTTAATTTTTTTTATTTTGAGACAGGGTCATGCTAAGTTTCTGAGGTTGGCTTTGAGCTTATGATCTCCTCCCTCAGCCTCCAGAGCCACTAGGATTACCGGCATGTGCCATCCTGCCAGGCTGCAACTACTTTTTCTATTGCGCTAGCTTTTGAGTGCTCCTAAGTTTGAGAATCTCAGATTACAAGGTCAGTCATGATTCCTTTTTAATAAAAGGCCTATTTTATTTACCATCTACTTTGTACCAAGTTTTAGGAATGGGGATAAAATTATTAAGACAATAGAAAATATATTAAACTTCTTTCAAGCACTAAAAGTAATTTAAATTTTTTTTAAAAAGTAATTCCAAAATGAAACTACTTTGATATGTTTAATGGTGATGCTTTTTGAACAGGTACATGGTTGTTGGTGAGATTTCTTGGGTTGAGATAAGGAAGGTTATTAGAGTAAGAGATTTGAGGGTAAAATGAAGAAGTTGAAGAATTTCTTTCTTCTTTCATTTTAAATTTCTTTTCTAATTTTGTGGTACTGGTGATTGAATCCAAGGGTGTTCTACTACTGAGCTACATCTCCAGTACTTTTTTTCTTATTTTGAAACAGGGTTTTGCTAATTTGCTGAGGTCTTGCTAATTTGCTAATTTGCCCAAAATTGCAATCCTCCTGCCTCAGCCTCTTGAGTCCCTGGGATTACAGGTGTGCACTGTTGCACCCAACTAATAGTTTCATTTTTGACATTGATTTTCAAGTGTTATTTGGCAGGCAAAAGCAAGGTTAAATAGGCTTTTGGATACATATATACCTGCTGCCTATTTCCATATTTCTCAATTCAAAGTTTCAAGCAAGAGCTTTCTTAAGAAAAAAAAATAGATTTAGACAACTCCCTTATCAGTTTATAGTCTCACTTTCTTTGGATTAGATTGGAAACCATGATCAACATTGTCCCCACAGTTCTTGATTTCATTGAATAGGAAATTATATTTCCTTCAGAGGCAGACAGATCCATATTCAAACATTGTTACCCTTTGGAACATAAATGTCTTTTAGATCTATCTCTAGGCTCAGCTTTCTTACCTTCAAAGATGTCTAGTAACCTCACAAAGATTTTTGTGAGAATTCAATTGAGGTAAATATATGGAACTCCCTAACCTGAATAATAGAATTTCATTTGCATTAAAGGATAATTCAGTCATACATATTAACTTTTAATCTTGTCAACTTTAACTCTGTGACAATCTCTTCTAACTGTAGGATATTTGGACTCTGATTAGCTAGGATGTGTATAAACTTGGGATTTAAACAGATTTCTGAAATTCTAGCAGAACTATATATCTGACACAGAAGAAGTAGTTCAAGATGATTTTAAGATATTTACAGATGCCTAAAACAGTCTGAAGTCTCTGTTCTCTTGGAAATTCTAGTGGATTATTATTATTGTTATATTTTTGGCTCATATGTCCTTCCCACCATTTTTAAGGAGTATCTATTTCTTTGTGGGTTTACTTTTCTCTCTTTGCAAATATTTTGGTGACACTAATCCACAAACCATATGAGTAAAATTAGGCAATAAGATGTACTCAGAGAAATATTAATCTTAAACTGAGGAATCAATCAACTGGAAAGATTGGTGTTTACCCATAGAAGCATTTACATGCTAATTAGTCTCTTCTCACCATAAAATCTGTGCATTGTGTGTGTGTGTGTGTGTACATGAATGTGTATGTATATGTGCATGCATGTGTGCATGTGTGTGTGTGTGTGTGTGTGTGTGTGTGTGTTTGTTTTCTGGTCCATGTGTGTGTGGGTCTTGGTTTCTATGCATTCCCAAAGCTGATTAATTATCATATCCTTTTGATTTGTGAGTTCCCAATATGCTTCCAGTAAATTATTTCAGTAATAATATTTTGCTTGCAAAGAATGAATCTAATACAAAATGTTATTGTAAACAGCATTGTTTTAATCAGATTTTTCACTGCTGTGACCAAAAGACCTGACAAGAAAAATAAGAGGAGAAAAATTTTATTTGGGACTCACAGTTTCAGAGGTCTTAGTCCATAGATGGCCAACTATATTCATTGGAACCTGAGGAAGGCAGAACATCATGATTGAAGAATGTGGTGGAGGAATGCAGCTGAAAACATGACCATCAGGAAGCAGAGAATTCCACTCAACAGGGACAAAATATATACTCAAAGGCAAGCCCCCAGGGATCCACCTCCTCCAGCCTACCTGTCCACAGTTACTACCCAGTTAATCCCTATCAGGGGATTAATGCACTGATTAGGTTAAGACCCTCACAACCCAGTCATTTCACCTCTAAACTTTCTTGTATTGCCTCACACGTTAGCTTTTGGAGGACACCTCATTTCTAAACCACAACAAGCATTAAGAGTATGAATCCCTTTGAGTCCTGAGGCTTCACCTAATGCAGATAGAATTTCATGCTACTAAAAGGTGGGATAGCAGTTTCTTCTGTGAGATGTCAGAATTCAAGGGGTTGAGAGACTAAAACCTACGCAGAAAATGTCAAGGAACATGGGAAGTTCAGAGACTCATCAGATAACATATAATAGACACATGTCAAAACCCAGAAGATGGTGGTAGAAATTGGGTCCAAAAGAGTTCAAGTGATTCAGGACCAACAGAGCAGGTTTGGAGGGGGGAGGGAGAGGTGAAACAGAAGTCCAGAAATTTAGGTTAGAGGTGCTGCTGGGCTTATGTTCTGAGTTTAAAAAAGGGTCCTGTTAGCTTTCCTAAATTAAAGTCCTTCAGCAAACAGCCTCTGAGGAGAAATGTACGAATTAGACATTTCCTTCATCCAGGTTGATTCATGTAGATCTTCACCCATACCTTTACCACACAGGTTCTTTGCTTAAACACAGATTAAGATTATTTCTCTTTATGAAAAACCTCTCTGTCTCAAGGCATATATTTTGAGTTTTCATGCATGTTTGAGTTTAATCGGTGTTTATAATGCATTTTCACACCATAACCCCAGTTATCAACGTAACTTTATATGCTTTTTTTTTATTGTTTACCTCTATCTCTAGTATAATGGTTTTGACCAAAAAAGTATTTTTCTTTTTACTGTCAGTAAATATCCTTCACTAGTTTTGTGAAATCCATAGGACATAATAGAGTGCCACATAATAATGTGTGCTTGGTTTCAAAGATATGTTCAATTAATTTTATAAATTCCTTTTTTACCCCCAACCCCAGATTATGTGTTTTATTCATTTATAGGACTGGACATTTGCAGACCCTCTCAATTTTTGTAGGCAATGTTAACATTTAAGGACTGGGGATTTTACTCAGTTGTAGAGTGCTTAGTGCTTGCCTAGTATGCATGAGATTCAAGCCCAAATACTGAAAAAAAAATTCACAGCAAATTTTAAGGTTATTTCAAAATAAAGACAGGTATTTCTGAAAACTTCTAGGTATGTGATCTAGAAAAAGAACTTCTAGATATGTTATTAAAAGATAGTTCTTTATACTATTTTGTGCTATTTAATGTATGACTTTAAAATATAACAGGGTACCTAGTACCTCTTTCCTCATACTTAGCAAGGGGATTTCGCCAAGTTTCTGCTCACATTCACTGGCAGAAAATGGAACAGTATGTTAGTTACACTTATGCACTTCCAAACACTATGAAAACACACGTGATTTAACTACAAATGCATATTTTTGGCATAAATCACTCCCTCTGAGTATTAACAGAATGTAGCGAAGTCTCATATTTAATGTAAGTACATGCATGAATTTTTAGATTCTGTTCTTTCAAATAGGAAGTATATAAATAAAAACTGATGCAAGGGTGTTTAAAATCCATGTTAGCATCTACAATTCCATGTAGAGTTTTCTACAGGCTGCATACTACTGATTTTGGGTAATACCACAAGTAAATTTAAGCAATTCGGAGCCTATACAGATTATATCAGATGACATCAGCAGAATGTCAGCATTTTTTGAAAGAGGCAGAATATGAATGGTATTTATTAAGGAGAGCTTGATAGAGATTTTTTACCTGCTGTATAGAACTGTTTCAGAGAAATATTATCTTTTGTTTGCTATTAAGCTTTGTCAGACCAGAATCTAAAAACATATTGATTTGTTGCCAGTAAGTTGCATATGCTGGATGGATCTGTTTATAGCACTATTGAATGAGACTTATTTCATTCTGCTTGCTTGGGGCAGATAGAGCTAGCTAGAAAAGAGGCTCAGATTTACCTCTGCACTATCCTTGACAAGTAATTCTTTCATCCATTTTGAATCTGATTCATAAATAAAGGACAGAAGAAGCCATCTCATAAATCTGAACTTGCACAGCTTCATTGTGAAATACTCTGAAAATTATGTCCTTTCTTTACTTCCACTATCAATGCTAAACGGCTAGAGTATATTCTTTGTTGTGTTTATTCGTTCATGTGTCTTTGGAGACACTAGTCACATTTAATTTATTAGCTGCTAATTTTACTTCCTTTATTCCATATTTGATTATCTAAAGAACCCAGAGTGAAAGCTGACATATGGCATCCCTGCCCTACTGGTTAAACATCTGCAAGCCATGTGATATTTCAAGTGTATCAATTGAATTGCTTAGGTAAGTCAGATAATATTTTGTCTTCATTGCATTAGGTTGAGTTGAAGATGCTTTATATTCTAAGGTGTACTATGTGTTCTGTTGTACTAGAAACAAGAATGAGTGGACAAAGAAAAATGGGTGTTGAAGTTTTGATCTCAGATGCAAATACTTAAAGGGAAGCTGTGATACTACAGATGGAAAGAAGTTTTGTGTTGGGGAGAAAATGAGGAGGGGGAAATTCAGAGTTCTAAACCTGGGTTCATAGAAGTGTGGCCCTACATAGAGAGCAGAACTGCCCCGCACCCTCTCGCCTTCTCTTTTTTCTTCTCCAGAGAAGAATGGAGATTTCTTTGAGCGTTTTATGTGGTGATTAATCATATGTGCATAAATATGTCTATTCAATTCAAGAATTGCATTTTGTATGAATAGCAAGAGCAATTTGCCTGCAATTGTATGACTTTCCTTTATTTCACTCATTGTGAGTTTCTTCAGGGATCCTGGGTCTTCATCTAGAGATAGATTTAAAAAATTCTCCTTTATAAAGAAATAACCAACTCCGATTCTACTCATTAATAATGTAAAATTCTTCATGTCACATACATTTCTCATCAAAATTTTCCTATGATTGCCTTTTACAGATGCCATGAATTCTTATAGGTAGTATGCTCAAATAAAATCTCAAACTATTATGCTCATATTTAAGAGCCTTTGGGTTTCAAAACGTCCATTTAAAAATGATGATACCATTATCCTACCTTTTCTGTGTCATATGCAATGGAGTACTTTTTTTTATTCTACCTACTTGTTTATGCCCTTTTAGGCAATAAGTACAGATTTTGTGTTTTGTTTTTTGGTTAAATAGGCATAAAATTAGTTAGCTTTTGTTTTCTTTCAAAAAATTCTTTTAGATGTACTTCTTATCAACAGAGAGTGCCTACTTAGATACCAGGTACTGCTCTAGATATGAACGTGCATAAAGTATACACTCTTTGAGCTCATATGTATGTGCTTGTGATGGTGGTGGGGAGGGCAGACAAAACTGTCAACAGATAAAAGAACAGGAGAGATTCTGGTACAGATAATCACCAACTAAAATCCCTGGGAAATTTTCCAGGGCCATAGATAGGATTGGATAGTTAAGAAAGGCTTGTTTGCAGAGTTATTATCTGAGCTAAAAGCTGGCTAATATACAGGAGCTGAGGATGCAAAAATTCTTGGAAGAGCAGTCACCCAGAATGAAGGACAAGTAAAGAATACTCTGGAAGGAACAAGTTCTTGGTTTCTGAGGAATAAAAAAGAGGTCTATCTGGACAATAAATAGAAAACAAAGGGCACAGTGGCAGAATTAGGCTACCAGGGACATAGAGGTCAGATCACATTTGGTCTTAAGGGCCCTACATGGTTTCATCTAAGGACTTTTCTCTTATTTGAGGTGTTCTAATATTTCCAGTGGCGGATTTAAAACAAGGAGCAACAAGATAAGACTTCACACTTTTGTTCAATCTTCTCTGGAAGGAATGGATACAAACCGGTGACATTTATTCAGAAGCCCCTGAGTACTAATAGGAAAAACAACCTTGGCTGGTTTAAGCAGCAAGTGATTTGTTTGGTCAGCCTTATTGATTCATCAAGAGAATCACCAAGAAGGTTGGAGGAACATGCAGATACACAACCAGAATTCTGTCATCCAACTGATTGGTAGGACAACTGCTGAGGTCTCACTCATCTCTGAATAGAAGCATGCAGGATCCAGATTCTGGGTGTTGACTTCTTCCCACAGATGTTCTGGTCTTTATACTTCTGGGGGTCACTATATTTGTATTCAAGATCCTGGGGAATTGGCTTTAATTTCCCAAAGTTTTCCAAGAAGAAAAGCAGTAGGTTCCTATGCTAGATATTATATAATAAAGAGAAAAATATTAATCATAGAGGCTTGTGAATATTATAGTTCAGTGTTCATTTTGGCTAGCATCCTAGCAGTAGAGAGGGAGATCTTGAGATTCTAAACTGTTTTGTTTTGTTTTGTTTATTTGTTTGTTTTGCTTAGATAAGAAGGATGGAAAAGAGAGGAAGAATAAAGTACAAATCCTAGGGTTGGGTATTAAGAACCTGGATGGATAGTAAGAATATTAACTGAGAATGAGAAGACAGGGTGGAAAGTGGGTAAAAATTTAGCCTGAAAATCAATAATCTAGGTTATTTTATATTTGAGATAACCATTAGACATTTAAATAGTGATGGCAAATTCAATTAATTCTGAAACTCAGGGGCAAAGTCAAGGGTGGAAATAGAAATACCGTCTCAGAATTTTCTGGTTCCTTTTTCCATCAAGACATGTTTATCACAACCACTGGAGTTAAACCTTTGCTTTAATAAGACCAATTATCTTTTTACTTAATAACTTAAAATAGCTGTGCAATATAGGATGCAACATGGAATGAAAACCCACCTGCTCAGCTTGCATAGCACCCTAAAGAATGACTAAGCTTGGCATATTCATATTCATCCTTATTTTCCATTTCTTCCCAGTACACAGATAACCACTCTTATGATTAGGACAGCTATCTCCCGGGCTGTGTCATAAGCCTTGTGAATTCATCATGCTGCTCTCTCTTCTTGCTGTTTATTATTTTCCCATCCTGGAAATAATATATCCTAAAGTTTAAGAGAATATTGGAGGATGACAGCCCATGACTGCCTCCTGGGCTGTACTAGTTATTGCCTGTGTGACCCCAAGATTCATTAAAGCTTTCCAGTCATCATGTGTAAAATGAAGATAATAACATAGACTCCATGGGGATGTGGCAAGAATTAAACTAGGCAATGCTTGTAAACACTTGACACACATTTTAGGTACTAAGTAGACAATAACTTTAATTATTTTTGTTATATATCTCCTTACCTCTCCAAATGCAGAAAAATCCATTCTTCAAGTTCAAGCTCATAAAGCTCTTTGTGGGGTTTCTTAGCCTAGTTGGGATAATAATTGAAAGCAAAAGCAACCCCTCTGAAGATTTGTGGAAATGTTAAGGAAAAAAAAAGGAAATATCAAGGACAAAACACAAAGAAGAATTAGTCCTCTGAGGCTGAGGCTGGAGGTCAAGTCTAAAGTGCTTTTTCTTTGCCTTGCCAGACCGTGAAGTCTCAAAATCTTTAAAGCCTGCTTTGTTCTACATCTATCCCACCTAACTTCTCTATGCTCACCCAATTTCTCTGCCTATGAAGGACTTCACTGTCCTCATAATTTGCAATTGTATATGTGTTGGTTTGGTTTTGATTTATTCCCACTGTAACTTCAGGTGAGTTTATAGGTCACATGAACTATGCCTTTTCAACTAATCTACTATTAGTTGATTCCAATATTGTCTATCTTCATTATTGATTGCAATACTGTCTTTTTTCAATGACCTTTGTTTAAATATTACACAGACAGAATGTTCTGCCTAACCTGTTCATGACTTTTCCTGGGTTCAAACTCCAGCTGTAGCCTGGGTGCAAAATGAAGTTGTGTGGTATTAAATTTATACCTTCATAGGAATTGTAGGCAGGACAATGTAAGCTAGGAGGATTTTTAGGTAGTGAAAACAAAAAAATATTTTTTTGGTCAGGGATAACTTGTTTATAAGGCATAGAAGGCCACTCAAAAGAACTGAGATAATAACTAAAAGAATACATAACGAACATACAAATGCAGGACACAAAATAGAGCTGGGATACTTAGGAACTGAAAAATTATTTTAGAAAATTGTCTTTGTCCCAGTCTCTTTTTGCCCTGCTGTATTTTTCTCTGTGCAGACTTATTGTATTTACTCATTCAATAAAATTAATTGTTCATTCAACGTAAGGAAATAATTTGTCCAGGCACCATTCTAGGTCTCCCCTGCTTATTCATGGGACCAAATGCTCATGGTTTTGTCTTATCTTGATTCTGTCTCCAGTGATTTAGTTTATCATGGCACTGGGCTCAGCATTTGCATCTCTTCTTTCTTCCCTCTGCACTCTTTGCCTTAGTGATCTCATCCAGTCTCATGGCTATAAATTCCATATATATGCTGACAATTCCAAATTTACATCTCCAGTCTGGTCTTCTCCCTTGAACTTCAGACTCATATATTCAGCTGTCCAATTAATATCTCTGATTTTGGATTTTTAAATTAATATGTCCAAAATATCACTCCTGATTTTATCTCCTTTCTAAACTTGGTCCAGCCACAGTCTGTCTCCTCTCAGGTGATAGATACTTTATTTTTCCATTTTCTCAACTTTTGATGTTATCTTTCACTCCTCTCTTTGTCTCAGATCTCATCAAGTGTCAGCAAGTCCCATATGCTGTACCTTTCAAATGTGTCCATGGTCCAGCCACTCATGATCATCTCCATCCCTACAAGATAACTAGCATTTTTACGTTAAATTATTGCACCAAATTTCTAAATAACTTACCTGGCTCACCTCTGTATCTCAATACTGTCTATCTTCAATAGATTTTCAGGGTGACCCTTGTAATAAATAACAGTCTGTTAACTTCTCAAAATTTTCCCTTAGGCATCTTTTCTCATGAGGAATCAAATCTAATGTTCTTGAGATTCCATATAAGTCCTATAAGATTTATCCCTCTTCCTTTAACTCTGAACTTTATTATTTTATTTAATGTATCATGATATTATTTTAAATTTAATTTATCATAATTTTATTTTATTATTTTACTTGAGAATTTTTAATTCACCCTGGTTCCTTTTCTCTTGCTTCACCGACTGCTTTTCCTGTGTATTTACAACTTACATAGAATAATGTCTCAGGGCACTTGGACCTACTTTTCTTCTGTCTGAAAATTTCTTTCCTAAGATATTTACATGCTCCTGTCCTTGGTCTTCAGACTTTAACCCACATCTTAGACTCTCTGGGAAGCTTTTCCTTGACATTTTGTGTAGTAACATTTTCACCTCTCCTCCTTAAACTCTCTATCCCTGCCCTGCCCCCCACCCTACTTCATTTTACCCAAACCAGTTACCTGGGACTGACATACTACATATGTTGCTTATTCATGAGTTTCCTGATTGCTTCTCTTTCTCCTCATAAAAATGTAAACTTTACATTTCTGATTGTTCCATTCACTGCAATGTCCTCAGGATCTAGAAAACTGCCTGGCATTGAGTGGCACTCAATCCTAAGTGATATATACTGACTTAATGAGTGTTTTTAATGAATGGGCAAGCAGATAGCAATTTACCACATTTCCCTTTGGTCGCCATGTAGGGTATTAATGGAGGATAGATAACCTAATAGCTAATGTAGAGAGGCATTTTATGCCTTTCTATTTTATATAACCTACTCTACGCAGTACATGATAGTCTCCAAATTTTGACAATAAGGACACAAATTCAGAGCATGAAAGCACATGACCAAAGTAGAGTTGTGATAGGAACTCACCTATATCTCGCCCCATAGTCTGTGTTCTCTCTACTAAGACATGCTGTTCGAATGAGGATTCCTATCCTCATCCTTATAAATAGCATTTCCAGTTCTCTGTTAATGATCAGTATCTTCCCTTCTTTTTTCTTGCAAATAACTTTAGGAGTAATACATATATAGCTTTGTTTCATTTTATTAATAAGCAATAGGAAAAAATATATTTTCACCAAAGATGTTAGACCTTGGAGTGGAAATGCCCACAGCATGGTGCTGCTACTCTCTTCTTCTGTCAGTCATTAGTAGCATTTTATCCTTTTCTCCAGGTATTTCTCACCAGGCCATTACTAGTTTCCTTATCTACAGTTTCCTTCCTTCCAGATGACTCATTTCTTGCTTAAAAAACCCATCTGAGTGTGGGTTCTTGGGTTTTGAAGACAATCTATTCCTCTGGTATTTCTGAGAATAATAGTTTCAAGATTTCTGAACATTTCTTCTGTTCTCCCTCATTGTCTCCTTTTCCTCAGAAATAATTTCTTATATTTCCCTTTTTGGTTTATAATTTAATGTCATGAAGTTTGCTCTGTTCTTCACTTTGTGTTTGTTTGTTTTTCTTCAGAGTCAGGGTCTTGTAAGTGGCCTAGACTGGTCTCATCACCTGGTCTCAAGCAAGCCTCCCCTCCCAGCCTCCTGGATAGTTCGAATATAGAATGTGCCATTATGCCTAGCTATTGGTTGCTATTTCATGTTAAAAAGTAAGTGGAAACTTTAAGTTTATGAGTAAAACTAAGCCTTTAAGCACATATGTAGGTAACCTACCTCCAAGTGTGCATAACTACAAGTCTTTTCCCAAAGTTTTTCCTCTTTCCTTGTTCTAAGTCCCCTGCCTGTCTGTTTCATTCTGCACTCTGAGTACACCGAGGAGACTAGAAATCTCATCATTTAGTTTATAGACTTCCCTTAATTCCTGGTTTCAGTACATTGCATCAGTTCTCCTTGAGCTGTGCCTCCAAGTCAACAGGATTAATTACTTCATGTATTAAAGAGGGCGGTGGGAGGGACAAAGATGGTGAAGTAGAAGTCTGCACTTTCCAGTTTCTGCACAACTCAGAATTGTAGGAGCAGTATTTTTTCTCAGCAAGGTAGATGACTGCAGAAATTCACTGTAATTCAACATTAGTTAGAGACTCAGAAAGACCCAGAAATTATGTGTTTTGAACAGAGGACAAGAAAGAATACATTGGCACCAAGCCAGTGACAGCAGCACTGCTGGGTCACTGCAGAGGGGGAGGCATAACAGCAAATGAAAGAGAGAGACACAGTGGACAAATCTGGCACAGGAACACCTGTAGAATAGAAATTTGGTCTGAATTTAGCTGATTCAGAGGTTGCATAGCAAGATGGTATTTGAAAAGGGCTCCAATGTTTTCAACTTGTGAGAGGAGAGCTGAGGAAGGGGCCAGACTGTGGAGGTCATCCTGAGCTTGCTCCTGGGGACTCTGGGTATCGCAGCAAATATTGCCACACAGCTCTGGCTAATATCTACCATATGGCTAGGGTATGCCTGAAGGAATGTGATTGAAACTGGCCCAGAGAAGATTATCTCAGGTCAGAGTTATGGTGGAGAATACAACTCACTTTCTCTTTGCATCTAGTGATTACCTCAAATAGGCAAAATGGTTCAGGAAACCAATCCAGCAGGTGTGATTATATTCAGGAACTGAGACTTGGAAAGCCATAGTTCATATTCATGGGTGGAGGAGTGCATGGTTCCTGGAATAATCCCATCCATCCAGGGTGATTGTTTTCCTTACCCTATGAGTAGAGTTCTTGGGAGATGCTTGAGATCTAGACAACCAGAAGAGATCAGCAACTGGAGGCCCTACAGATGTGTTGATTTAATATGCTTAGAGGACATATCATTGACAAGTTTCCAGCATCTGATCAGAGCTAGACTCGAGCTGTATTTACTTATGATGTAGAACTCTGCATCAGCTTCATCCTGGGAGTGCATCAATCTAGTCTGTCTGGACAAACTCCAATACACGGTACTTCCCTTCCATCCTTCCTTGTACTGATGAGCAGGGAAAATGAGAGTCATTTTATGTGGCATTTGTTTCCAGGCTTCTATAGTTGTCAGCCTGAACAACACAAGAGGAGGAGAGATTTAATTACTCCCAGCCTATGCTCTGTCTCAGGTGTGCATAGATGAATAAGAAAGGGAAAGAAGTGAAGTCTGACTTTGGTAGTGAATATCATCCTTGTCCACAGTTTTGAGCACCTCAGTGGAGACAATTCATTCATTTATCATTAAACTTTTAAAAATTGTTGTTCTTGTTTAATTTACTCATTGGTTCATGTACATACTTATATGATCTTTTTTCTTTCTTATCATTGTTTTTGTTATATATATATATATATATATATATATATATATATATATATATATTGGTTTCTCTGGGTTAGTGCTAGTTTTTGTTACTTTTTCTCCTTTAAATAGTCAAATTATTTTTTTTTAAATTTTTTATTGGTTGTTCACAACATTACAAAGCTCTTGACATATCATATTTCATATATTAGATTGAAGTGGGTTATGAACCCCCAATTTTACCCCAAATGCAGATTGCAGAATCACGTCGGTTACACATCCACAATTTTACATAATGCCCTATTAGTAATTGTTGTATTCTGCTACCTTTCCTGTCCCCTACTATCCCCCCTCCCCTCCCCTCCCAACTTCTCTCTCTACCCCATCTACTGTAGTTCATTTCTCTCCTTGTTTATTTTCCCATTCCCCTCACAAAAAAAAGTCAAATTATCTTGTTGTCTTTATCTATTTTTCTGCCTGTCTTTATATTTCTCTATTTCTAATTACATAAAACAAATACTATTTTACATAAGACCCCATAAAGATGCCAATGCGATAATACTAGGTTATTTCAACACATCTTCTTCACCAATAAGTAGATCAGGCTGACCTAAACAGTGTTAGGTCATATTATGAATCAAATGGACTTACCAGACATCTATAGACTATTTCATCCAACAACAGATGAATATACTTTCTTTTCATTTGCTCATGAAACTTTCTGCAAAATAGATCATATTCTGGACCACAACACTTGTCTTAACAAATACAAAATATTAAAATAATTCTGTGCATCCTATTAAATCACAGTATAATGAACTTGGAAATCAACAGCAAGAAAGATTCCAGAAATTATACAAATACATGGAGATTGAATAATACACTTCTCAATGATGGGTAAGTGTTGGAATAACTTTCAGTTTACAGCTAGCAGCTAGCAGCTATGAGCAGCTTGGAGTGCTTGAAGAATCTACACTCGTGCAGGCCTGATAGGAACGCCTGCAGGATGGGATGCTCTGCTCTAGCGAGCCGTTAGTAAAACCACATACTTAGCACTTGTGGTTAGTATTGCCAAGCTACCAGGCCAGGAAACTGGTAGCCAGGAGCTTCAGGCATGAAACTCCTAACTTAGAAAGCCCCCTTCCCTAGGGACAAAGACCCTTCCTGATGATAGCAATATTTAGAGCATCCTCATAGTGTGGTTACATTAGGCATAAGATGATTAGCTTATGGATATTATCTTGCTCTGTATGATTGATGGGCATGCCCCACTTGAACCCTATAACAATTGTATGAATTCCAAAAATAAACTGAGCTACTAGATGAGACTTGAGGTTTGTCTCCTGCCAGTTCTCTCACCAGCTCTCAGAGTCTGTGTGTTGATTCTGCGTCTCTACCTGCCTTGACTGAGGTAGCCGAGCAACTACTTGACCATATCAGTGACCAGAAAGACAGTAATTAGAAATCAACAGCAAGAAAGATTCCAGAAATTATACAAATACATGGAGATTGAATAATACACTTCTGAATGATGGGTAAGTCATTGAAGAAATCAGAGAAACTTAAAAATTCTTAGAAGTAAATAATAATAAATATACAACATTCCAAAATGTGTGAGACAGAGTGAATACAGTCCTAGGAAGAAAGAATATATATAGCTATGAATGCCTACATTAAAAAAATCAGAAAGAGTCCAAATAAATAACTAAATGATGTATCACTAGGTCATAGAAAAAGAAGAACAAATTATTACCCACACCAGTAGAAGGAAAGAAATAAAAAAATTAGAGCCCAAATTAGTGAAATAGGGGAAAAATTACAAAAGTTCAATGACCAATGGAACAGATGAGAATACAGAGACAAACCCACTCAGATATGGACATCTGATCCTTGACAAAGGCATATGAAGTGAATAGACAGCCTTTAAAAAAATTGGTGCTGAGAAAATTGATTATTCATATATAGAAGAATGAGACTAGATTCTGATCTCACACTATACATAAAAGCCAACTCAAAAGGAATCACAATTCCAAGAATTAGATTAGATACTTTGCAATTGCTAGAAGAGTACAGAGTCACATTCCAACAACAGGCATTGATTTCCTCAGTTGGACACCTAAAGCTCAGGAAATAATGTGAATAGGCAGTAAATGGGATGGAGTTAAACTAAAAATCTTCTGCATAGCAAAGGAAACAACAGTATGAAGACACAACCTACAGAATGGGAAACAACCTTTGCCATATATTCTTCCAACAGAGAATTTATATCCAGAATGTATAAAGAACTCAAAACATTTATTATCCCAAACCATATAACCCTATCAATAAATGAGCAAACAAGCTTGAAAAAGCTTCATAAAAAGAAGTACAAATGACCAAAGAAAACACACACACACACACACACACAATTCACATCTTTAGTAACTGGGGAGAATGTCAACCAAAGCTGTACTGAGATTTCATATCACTCCAATCAAAAGGGCAGCCATCAAGAATACAAATAATAATAAATTATGGAGAGGATGTGGAGGAAAAGGAAAATTTTATATTATTGGTGGGATTGTAAGTAAGTACAACAACTATGTAAATCAGTATGGAGTTTCCTCTATAATGGAACCATTATATGATGCAGTTATTCTATTGCCTGGTATTTATCCTAAAGAATTAAATTCAGAATACTATGACAATACATGCATACCCATGTTTGCAGCAGGGTAACTCAAAATAACCGAATTATGGAACCAGTTTAGGTGTTTATCAGTAGATAAATGAACAAGAAAATGTGGTATATTTACACGATTAAATTTAATCCATCATAAATAAAAATAAATTTCTGTTTTTACAGGAAAATAAAAGGAACAAGAGAGCATTGTTAAAAGAAGAACTCAGAAAGTCAATGTAGTATGTTTTTTTCTCATATATGAAAGCTAGGAGGAAAAAAGAAAATAAAAGTTGGAAAGGATCTCATGAAAATAGAAGGGAGACAAGGAGAGTATAAGGCAGAAACCAGGGGGAAGGAGGAGAGGAGGGAAAGGGGGCATTCTGAGGAATGATATTGACCAAATTATAGCGTTATATTTTTTGCATATATGAATATGTAACAACAAATCACATTACTATGTATAATTATAATTCACCAATAGAAAAAATCTTAACATTTATTCCATGAAATATCAATGAAACAAATTGTTGGTTCTTTAAGAAGATAAATAAGATTGATAGATTCTCAGCCAAATCAATCAAAGGAAACGGAAAGAAGACTCAAATCAATAGAAATAAAGATGGAGCTATTAAATGGACATGAATAAAATCCAATAGATCATTGATTATTTTGAAAACCTATATTACAACAAATTAGAAAATGTATAAAAATGAATAAATTTCTATATACATGTCATATAACAAAATTGAAGCAAAGATATATAGAAAACCGAAACAGTCCAATAACAAGCAATGACATTGAATCAGTAATAAAAAGTCTTCCAACAAAGAAAATCCCAGCACCAGAGGGATTCACAGCTGAGTTTTGCTAGACCTTTAAAGAAAAAATAATTTCAATGCTCCTCAAATTATTCAATGAACTAGAAAGGGAGGGAACACTTTCAAACTCATTTTATAAAGCCAGTATAATCCTGGTATCAAAAGTAGATAAAGATATATCAAGTTAAGAAAAGTACTTACCAGTATTCTTGATGAATATAGATGCAGAAATCCTTAATAAAATATTAGCAAATCAAATTAAATAGCACTTTAAAGTGATTATACAGCATTATCAAATTGGTTTGATTCTGGGGATACATGGAGAGTTCAACATACACAAATTGTAAGTTTACTACATCACATAAATGGAATTAAGGACCAGAATCACATGGTTATCTGGATATATACAGAAAAGTCCTCAACAAAATTTAATACCCATTAATGATAAAAGTCCTGAAAAAACTATGATTAGAAGAAACATTACCTGAACATCAGGATGGCTATATATGACAAACCTAAAGCCAACATCATACTAAATGGGGAAAAATTGAAAGGATTTTCTGTAAAATAAAGAAACATCAAGGTTATCTACTCTAACCACTTGTATTTACCCCTACAGTCCTTTAAAATGTAGCCAAAGCAAATAAAAGAAAATAATAGGTACACAAGTAGAAAAGGGAGAAGTCAAATTTTCCTTGTTTTCAAATGATATGACCCAATCCTTAGAAGATCATGAAATCTCCACAGTACACTTCTGGAGCTGATGACCAGATTCAGCAAAGTAACAGGACACAAAATCAACAGGAAAAGCCATATATTTTCTATGAACCAATAATGAAGTTTCTGAGAAAGAAATCAGGAGAACAATTCCATTCACAATACCCTCAAAAATACTTGGGGATAATTCTAACTAAAAAGATGAAAGACCTCTACAAGGAAAATTAGAGAATGCTGCAGGACGATATCAAAGAAGACACCAGAAGATGAGAAGATCTCCCATGTTCATGGATTGACAAAATTAATATTGTTAAAATGGTCATAATACATGAGCAAAAGACAGATTCAATGCAATCCCCATAAAAATACCAAAGATATTCTTCTCAGAACAAGAATAAGCAATCCTAAAATTTATATGGAAAAACAAAAGACTCAGAATAGCAAAAGCAATTATTAGTGAAAGTAATAAAGCTGGAGACATCCTGTTTTAGTAAAAATTTTCACTTCTTTAACTAAAGAACCCAAGAGCACAATTGTAAAGGAGGAAAGGTTTATTTAGGGGCTCATGGTTTTAGAGGTCTCAGTTCACAGACAGCAGGCTCCATTCCTTAGGTCACATAGTGGAAAGTGTGGTTGAGGGAAGCAGCTCACATGATCATCAGAAACAGAGAGAGAGAATCCACTCTCCAGACACAAAACATATACCCCATAGCCACATCCCCAATGAACCACTTCCTCCAGCCATACCCCACCTGCCTCCAGTTCCCACTCAATCAATCCCATCAAGGATCAATTCACCTTATTAGGCTAATATTAGGTTATGTTATGTTCCTCCTCTGAACATTCTTGCAAAAGGGGAAAATTGAAAAGATTTTCTTCTTGCATTGTATCACACATGAACTTTTGGGTGACAACACATAAAACCATAACACATCCCATTACCCAACTTCAAATATTACAGAGTGATAATGACCAGTTTGGTATTTGTATGAAAATATACATGTAGACCAACTGAACAGAATAGAAGACACAGAGACAAACCAACATAGAAACAGTTATTTGATTCTCAACAAACATGTCAAAAGCTTACATTGGATAAAAGAAGCTTCTTCAACAAATAGTGTTAGGGAAACTGGTATGCAAAATGTAAAAGATTAAAATTAGATCCTTGTCTCTCATCCTGCACAAAAATAAATTCCAAATGTATCAAAGACCTAGAAATTAGACAAGTTACTTTGTAACTGCTGGAAGAACATAGGCTCAACACTCCAAAACACAAGCACAGGCAGCGATTTCCTCAATAGGACTCCTAAAAATCAGGAAATAATACTGAATCAATAAATAGTATAGTATCAAACTAAAACTTCTGCACAGTAAAGGAAACAATGGTGTGAAGAGAGAACCTACAGAATGGGAGAAAACCTTTATTTAGCTACTCTTTCAATAGAAGATTAAAATCTAGAATACATAACTCAAAAGAAAAAATAAACATACACACACAAAAAACAATCTCAAATAATCCATTCAATAAATGGGTAAACAAACTAAACAGACCTTTCTCAAATAGAGTAGTACAAATGATTAACATTTTTTTTTAAGTTCAGCATCTCTATCACAGAAATGAAAACCAAAACTACTGTGAGATTTCATTTCATTCCACTCAGAATAAATATCATCAAGAATACAAATAACAGTAAATCCTGGAAAGGATGCAGGGAAAAATGAACTTTTATATAGTGTTGGTGGGAATATAAATTAGTAAGCTGCTTTAGAAATCAATATGGTAACAGCAACTTAGGGTGTGAAGCAGGAGGATCACACGTTTGAGGCCAGCCTGCACAATTTAGTGAGACACGAGACCCTGTCTCAAAATAAGAAATTAAAAAGGTCTAGGAATATAGCTTGGTGACAGGCCACTACCATATGGTCCAGCTATACCATTCCTTGGTATTTAATCTATAGAATTAAAACCATCATACAATGACAGTACACGTGCATTCAAGTTTATAGCAGCACAATCACAACAGCCAACTATGGAGCCAGCCTGTATCCATCAACAGATCAATAGATAAAGAAAATGTGGTATATATACAAAATGGATTCTCATTCAACCATAAAGAAGAACAAAATTATATCATTTGTTGGAAAATGGATGGAATTGATGAACTTTATGATGAAGAGTGAAACAAGCTTGAGTCAGAAGGTCAAGAGTCATGTGTTTTCTCTCATATGTGGAAACAAGAGAAGAAAAAGTTTAATAAAAAAGTATCTCATGAAAGTTGAAGAAAGACAAGTAAGGTAGAGGAAGGGGACTGAGGGAGGGGGGAGCCATGTAGAATCTGATATCCAGGGTGTGGAAATGAACTTTCCTGGTGAAATTCGTTGACTCTGTTATGTATTACATGTATGAACTTGGGAAAACTTCCAGAGCCCTCCCCTGCCAAAGTACAAGAAGAGGTATTGAAATTGATCAAACTATGTTATATCCATGTACGAATATAGCACAACAAAACCCACTGTCATGTGTAACAGTATGCACCAATAAAAGAAAAGAAAGCAGGTGTACTTAACCAGCATCTGGTATTCAGATTGCCTGCTCTGCCATAGACTCCTGTCCCACCAGCTTCAAAAGTAAATATTTCTAATTTCCAAATCTGTCTAGAATTCTCTGATTCAAATATGATTGACTAATTATCTCATTTTTTTCCCTAGACAGACACATAGGTGAGAAATTTCTATATTCTCCTAAGCCATTTACTTCTCAGAGCCACACAGTACCTGACATCCAGAGTATGAAAATGAACTTTCCTGGTAAAATTCCTTGACTCTGCCATGTATTACATGTATGATCTTGGGCAAACTTCCAGAGCTCTCCCCTATCAAATATGCGTCCTAACATTACAATACCCTTAGTTCTGTTATAGCAATTAAAGAGGTAATAAAGGTGCTTAGCACATAAAAGACGCTAGATAAATGTTTGGATTTTTTGTACACTCTTTGGCTCCCCCAAATCTGCTGCTATTAACTGTCAGTTCCAGTTCTCTCTTGTTTTGTCTTTATTGATTTAAGTATTTATTCCTATTCCCTTATTATCAGTTTAGCAATGTTAACTAAATGTACATGTTTTATACCTCATAACTAACTCTTTCTCCATAATGGTACTTCTCAAATCTATTTCTTCCCTTATGCATGAGTGTAGCAACTGAGCACCCATTTTGGTACTCTGCCTGTACTTGAGAGTCTTTAGATGATGACTTGCCTTCTAGCCTCTTTTTAGAGACCAATGTCCTACTACTAAACTCCAACCCAGCCTGCTGATGGACAGGCACCTCTGCTTGGAATTCCTCTAAATTTTGTGTGCTTGGAGTGACCTTCACCATTTCTAACCCAAAGAGACAGATTTACTTATATGTGGTGGAATTTTCAGTCTGTGGCTTATCCTCAGATAGTCTAGTCACTATGATCTTGTAGTGTGGCATCAAAGTCTGATTTTGTTTGTTTGAATGATTGTTTGCACCTTTGCTTCTCCCCAGCTTGTAGCTGGGCTATATGCATAGGTGGACACAATTTCCTTTCTGTCTTTTCCTTACTGTTTTCTTCCCCCTAAATCTCACATCCCATTGTCATCTTTTTTTTCCCCTCTTATTCCTTTCATTTATTAAGTTAGAAGTTTCATTTTTAAAAACCTTTTTTTTTACTACTGTGCAAGAAGATGCTCGTTATATTCTCATTCACTGGAAGTGAGCTCGAGTGACAGTATACACATGAAACTATCAGCAATGCATGATTGTTTAGGGAGGTGTGATTGTCTTTCCCATTAGTAGAATATAGGACACTTCTATTTTTCATTATACATTAACAAAACATTCTAATTTTACTCTAGTTGTACATTAGGTTTTATATTCCAAAATGAGAAACTGTAAATAGGTTTGTATTCATAGTTTACTATAATGAAGATGATTTTGTGAAAATGTCATTTTTATAGTCACTCTTCCCTAGAACTATTGCCATTACTTGAAATTAAGAAATATACAAATATTTACTTACAAACCTCTGAATAAAAAGGATTTAAGATTGAAGTATATTTACTCTTCTTCCCATGGGCTTTCGGGAGAAATAGTTATTTTAAAGTGGACAAAAATAACTTTAAAGATTAGAGAATTCTTCCAAAATGTTTAATAATGTAAGCTTCTGAGAATAAGAAGGAACAGGGAACTTCAGTGTACTGGTCTTAATATGAGTCAGAGACACCATAAGCAGTGGAAGCAAGCCAGCTAGATCTGAAATGGGGAGTGTCCCTTGATAAATGTTCAAATTCTAATTAGGACATAACTGCATTTTTATTAGGGTTGTTCACTCTTGGTTACAAGTGTTTATGCTATCGTTCCAAATCCACTGTGTCTGTGAGGGAGCAGGTGCCTTAATCACTGCACAGAGATCAGCAGGATTTCTTTTATAAAGTTCAAAGAATGCAGAAGTCAACCTCTAGGAAGAGGTCCCATGGCAGGAGGGGAAGAAGGAAGGAGGGAAGGAGAGGGAAGAAAGGGAGGAATAAAGGGAAGAAGGAAGGAGAGAGAGGGAGAGGGAAGGAGGGAAAGAATGAAAGGAGGAAGAAAAGGAGGGAGGAAGGTAAAAGGGGAGGACAATCAGTTTGCTGAAGTTATGCTCTCTCATTTACAGGCCAGCATTCAAAAAAATATAGGAGTCATGTAGAAAGTCCATTACGGACGCATTACTTCTGATTTGAGTTTATGCCCGTTACTAGTTTTGTAAATGCTCCATCAAGATTGCAGACTACAGGATTGGGGATATAGCTCAGTTCACAGAGTGCTTGCCTTGCATGTAAAAGGTCCTAGGATCAATCCCAGCACCACCATAAAAGAAAAAACACAATTGCAGAGTATAGTTTTGTGGATATTTAGGATACTGTAATACTTTTATGTAAAAACAAATATATTAAAATGGAGGTGAGGATCCATGATTTAAACTTCATTATTTGACTGATATCAGAGTGACATAGATTCTCTTTTATCTTGTCTAAATCACTTATCTTTGTGAATTTACATATTATACTCCATTTGACTATGGCAACACAACAGCACTATAATTTTGTTGTTATATTAATGATTATTTTTGAGAAAATTAAGAGTTCAGAAGTTGAGAATACACATATTCTCATTATTCCTCCTACATATTTCTGTTTACTTGTTCAGAAATTCTTTTCTTTCAGCTCTAGAGAAATAATAACTTCTTTGATAAATAATTAATGGCAAGCCATTTGATAGGAAACCATTTTGACATTCAGTGAACCCTGTAAAATTATGGGCTTATAGATTTTCCATTTTCTCAAAAAAACTTCAAGGCTTATTGAAAAATGACACTTTTCAAAACTTTAAAAAAAGTCTTACATCAAAATATTATATCAGTGTCTCTCTTTCAAACACACCAGGCTTGGGAGATCCATAACTCTGAGGTAAAGACGTGCTTCTGAGCCTCATTGGTCTATGAGCCAGTTACAGCTTATACTAGAGTAAGTGAATTCTGGCCTTTTGTCAAAATGACTGCTGTCTTCCTACAAATTTGTGAAATGTGATACATAGAAGGAAACAGCTTCAATTTGTTTTTTTACCCCTAAGACTCTGAAGATATAAATGGCCTTTTGAGGGTTTTTTGTTTGTTTGTTTTCTATTTTGAAGACTGGTCTGAATACTTTTGTAGAGATCAGTTAGAGTATACCTTGCCCCTGCAGGTAAGCCAGGCTGTGAGATCCATCCATAAATTTGCTTTCAGAAACTATGTGTCCAATTGTATCTCTAAATCTAGAGTTTGTAAATCAGTAGCCCCTGATAAGAATTAACCTTCAGTTAATTTCCTTTGAACCACATTTGAAAATGTTTAGTGTTGCTAACATGCAACAGAAACATCTCTATTTCTAATTTTACTTAAGAAATCAAAGCTGTCTGGGCTCTCATGCTGGTGACTGCTGTTCCCTACTGTTGCTCTCTAGATACCAGCCACCTTGCTTAGCCCATATTTCTTGTTTCTGTTAACCTGCCTGAGACCCATAGCATTAAAATTTGTCGACCTTGCTCTACATTTATGGCAGCTCCTAACCTATGTAGCATCATTTTATGATTTATGAAAAGTGACCCTTACTACCCCATGCAACTCACAAACTGGATTTCGATGTCCTTTCATTACCTCATCTTAGTTCCCTTGTATAGTACAGAAACAACCCATGTTAACGAGGCTTATACAAGCAGAGACAACCATGTCTAGGTAAATGAGGGTTCTTCCTCAGTTTGGAAGTTGAATGAGCCAGTATGGATGATTCAGCATGACTTGATTATCATGGCCCAAAAGCAAAGACAAAATCCCAAAACTAAAAATGACACTTGGTTTTAAAAGGATGCCACATAAAATACATTTTATTGGGCTGGGGATGTGGCTCAAGCGGTAGCGCGCTCGCCTGGCATGCGTGCGGCCCGGGTTCGATCCTCAGCACCACATACCAACAAAGATGTTGTGTCCGCCGAGAACTAAAAAATAAATATTAAAAAATCTCTCTCTCTCTCTGTCTCTCTCTCTCCCCCTCTCTCTCCCCCTCTCTCACTCTCTCTTTAAAAAAAAAAAACACATTTTATTTATGTTCTATAAGTAAGGTTTTTCATAAAGATTTTCTCAGTGCTATCTTTCAAAAATTCATATCCATATCCTTATTGTGTAAATGTGAGTTTTTTCACAAAGGACTAAACTTCAGCCTTATGGAGTGACTCATGCTGATGGATCATATTTCATTTCTAAAACAAGCACTCTGTAGAAGCATTTGAAAACCAAATTCATAAAACAAAGTTCATTTTGTCATGTGTAGGCATTTATAAATATCATGGCTAGGAAAGAAGAGGAAAGGAATTTCCTTTTTCAGTTGCTAAGCATTGCTTAGGAGTCTGTCTACATGCAGAGGCACCCTGATGAAGTTGTGCAAGCCCTTCCCAGCTCTGGCACAATGGGATGGCTGCTTTCTAAAAAGGACATGCATGACAGGGTTGAAGGAGAAAGCTTTGCCTGTTCATTGTTTACTGATGGTTCTACACAAAAGCCTCCTATTGATCTGGCATCAGAAGGGGCTCCTGTAAATGCTTGAGATAATGTTCTGGGAAGGATAAATTGGTAGAGTTATTTAGAAAGAAAAGGATTGAGTTCAGTTATCTGCAGTGACTAAGCCAGAAATGCTTTTGGAGAAAAAGGTTAGCATTCAGGTGTCTATAGAAACGTTGGGCAATGCTCTGCATGTATTAGAGGCAGGGGATCAGGGCCAGATATTAACAAGATTCTTTAGCTTGTCAGCTGCACAGCATGAAGAAGATTTGCAAGCCATGCTTATTTCTGCAGCAAACATTCAAGACTGCTGAGAAGGAACAGTCTGTGTTTTGTGGAGTATGTGTTATTCTGGGTAACCCTGGGTTAGGTTTGTCCAGATCATATGCTAGAAGAAGGAGGAAATTGTAGGCATAAACAAATTCCTTAGTCCTATGGTGACTCTGTACTGAACCTGAGTCAGACAAGCAGGTATATGAATGTGCTTCAAATTCTGATTTATGTATTCACTTATTGGTAGTCTTATTAGCCCCTGCTTACTCAGAAGTAATCCGAATAGTTAGGCAGTCAGTTATCTGGGTCAGCCTCCCAAGCAGCCACACCAGTGACTCTCTGAGCCTCTAAAACTCAGCAGCAGTGGATAATGAAGGTTGGGAAGGTGTACTGAGTAGTTTTCCATTTTAACACATCTCCCACACTCCCAACTCAATATTTCATAGATTGGGGTGACAAGCAAAGTTGTCTGAAGAATTCAGCCAGATAGTTATGTATTATCTGTCAAGGTAATTACTCCCTTAGGGTTTTGGGGTTAAAAAAAAATCCTTCCTATCTGACATTTAAGAACACTGAAGTTCAGCCTAATACCCTTTGTCACAGAAACCAGTACCCAAATGCTGTCCATATGCTAACATCTCACAAATACAGGAGAGAATAGACATGTATCTGAAGCCATCTGATCTCCCTTCCTTCAAACAGTCCTGGATGTCACAGGCAAAAAGAGAAAGAGCTAATTTTCTGTTAAATCAAACGCCTTCATTGACACAGCTTGATTCAGATTGCATCAACTTGTCTGTGTGATGGAACTTCCTGCAGTAGTTAGGAAACATCTAACTACCCAGGGACCAATCACAGCTTATTGTTTGTCTACCATTCTAAGTATTTCCAGGGTTAAGCTAACTATGTTTAGATGCTCTCTGATAATGAGATTATCAGAATTTTCTTCCCAAGTGAAAATAATAATTGTCCTAGGAAAAATAAATGATTGTAAAATCCTCATAAAAGATGGGGACATAAATTTATTTGTTCCCATGAATCCTTAATGTATCCCATCTTCAATGTGACCATTATCTTTCTCTGTACTCACATCATTTCCAAAGGAAAGCTCTGAAATTCAGCCTCATGAAAGTAGATGTCTGAAGGTTTCATCTTCGCTTCTGTTTGCTTTATTTTTATTGTTATGACATCATCATGGCTGGGATTTCCCAAAGCCATTTCTGCACCTTGCATATCAAAGTCTCTATCCTCCAATAGTAAGTCCTGTAACGTTTCCTGTGTGTGTGTGTGTGTGTGTGTGTGTGTGTTATATGACTTAGTTCAAATTCCTAATAATTCATATTGAGATTACTAGAGTCTTTCAAACTTATTTCTTGCTTTCAGGATTTTTGCCTTTGACATTCTGTTTTTGCAAGAGCTCAAGATGTAGAGTCAGAGGATTGATTCCAGATATTAAAATACTCAATTATTGAGCACTTATTGATCAGATTAAATATAAATTTTTATCTTCAGATATCAAGTCATCTTAGCTTATTGCTTTCCTTGCAAGCTACATTTATTTTCTTTCTTGTTGGTTGTTGACTTCCTTCCAGGTAAGCTCCTACTTGTGTTCCATTTCTGTGGCATTCCTGCAGGAAGTATACTTATGTTCTGTGCCTTAGAAAGCCTAAAACTATTACTGTTCTCCTGTTTTCCTCTCTCATTCTGTGCTCCCCCTGAGCTTCTCAATGAATATTTAATGGTGATGCTTTATAAAAAGAACATTGAGAACAAGTTGCAATGGATGAATAAAAAAGGTAACGAGAAGCTTATAAACCACAATATTTTTTGACTTCCTCCTGCTTGCAAATAGCTTGTGACCCTGCCCTCCATTCTCCCCACACCATCTGCCACAGTTATCTTGTCAGCTTTGCTAATTTAAGATTTCATTCTTTTTGTAGTTTCTCCCAATAACTTATGGCAAAAACAATGTATTCAGTTCAAAATCATGCCTTTACTTGAGTGAATAACATTTTATGATGATGGTACTGTGTTCCTAATAAATTAATTTTTAGTTTCAAGGTGATTGAAAACAGATTATTTTTTAGGATAGAAGTTGGAAGATTGATATTTCCTATCCTTTGCCTGGGGCTATAAACTGAAATAGGCCAGATTGTTGCCTGAATGGGATTAACTTGTAGTCAAGGCATGTTTGAGTGTTTGGATATGGGAGTTAGAGATTCAGCTAATCTTTAGTAAGGTTATTCCACCACAGATGTGAACTGGAGGCATTTACAAAGCAGGAAAACCACAGGAGGGAACACCCAACTTGAAGGAATTGGGGAGGGGGATTAACAAGGAGACATGTGCTGGGGATAAAGAATGAGAAAATATGTGAGTCACAGAGAATGTTGATTATTTTCAGGAAGAAAATGGCCTGTACTAAATTAGCAAAGCAGCAGGCACATTTTAAGGATGTGCTACAGTTTGGGTCTGGAATGTCCCCCAGAGAACTGTGTGTGGAAGGCTTGGTCCCCAGCTACTGGGAGATTTTGGAATCTTTGCTAGGTGGAGCCTAGCAGGAAGAATTTTGTCACTAGGAGTGTGCCTTTGAAGGAGACTGTGGGATCCCAGTCTTTTCCTCTTCCTCTTTTCCATTCTGAACTGTGAGGTAAAAGGGCTTCTCTGCCATGTGCTTCCTTGCACAGATACAAACAGAGAAGAACCAACTAATCTTGGACTGAAACCTCCAAAATAAACTTTTTTTTTTTTCTGTTTGTCTTTCTGGCTGTCTATCTATCTGTCTTTCTTTGTTGTGCTGCTGGGAAGGGAACTCACAGCCTCATGCATGTAGGGAAGGACTCGATCACTGAGCTACATCCTGAACTCCTTGTTACAGTTTGGGCATGTGGTGTCTCCAAAAGCTCCTGCTAATGCAGGAATAGTCAGAGAAGAAGTGATTAGATTAGGAGAGCTGAAACCTAATTAGTTCATCCTACTTTGAATGACTAGATGGTAACTGTAGGCATGTGGCTTGTGATTGGAGGAGGTGTGTCACTGGGCCTGTGCCTGGGAAGAGTGCATCTTTCCTCTGGCTCCTTCCCCTCTCCCTCTCTCCCTGCTTCCTGACTCTGCCATGAGCCAAACAGCTACTCTTCACCATTCCACACCTTTCCCCCTTGTTGTACTTTCTCGGGTCCAAAGAAATGAAGTCCACCATCTATGGGCTGAGTCCTCTAAAACCATGAGCCCCAAATAAACTTTTGCTCCTTTATGTTGTTTTGTTCCGTGTTTGGTTCACAGCAATAAAGAAGTTAACCAAGGCCCCCCTACACTTTTGTTTCCTCAGGTATATGTAAGCTGACTAACACAGGATGTTTAGGGAATTTCAAGTAGAGGGAGGTAAGGAGAGAAGATTTTTTTATTTTTATTTTAGTACCAGGGATTGAACTCAGGGGCCCTCAACCACTGAGCCACATCCCCAGCCCTATTTTGTATTTTATTTAGAGATCCCTGTGCCTTCAGTGTTTCCGTGATAAAGCACCTCGGCTTTGGTCCTCCCTCTTCCTCTCATTCTTGCTCTGTGTATTTTTTTTTTTTTTTAATAAACCACCTGAACTGAGTTGCTTAGCACCTTGTTTTTATTGAGGCTGGCCTTGAACTCACAATCCTCCTGCCTCAGCCTCCCCAAATGCTGGGAGGAGTGATGATTTTAAGGAGGAAAGTCACTCAATCATAGCTTTTCAAAAATCAATGTGTCAGGGTCTGGGGTTATAGCTCAGTGGTAAAGCACTTGCCTAGCATGTGTGAGGCACTGGGTTTGATTCTCAGCACCACATATAAATAAATAAAATAAAGGTTCATTGACAACTAGAAAAATATTTTTAAAAAATCAATGTGTCATAAAAGTAGATATTGGGTTAATGAGTCTTAAACTTTATGCCTGAATAAATCTGTTATATTCAGTGCTACTCAAATCAAATAATAGTGGTTTAATTAGTAGGTAGGAAATATCAAAATTGGAAATTTTTCTTAACTTCAAGAATTTTCTTGCATATTTCAATTTTTAAAAGTTCTTTTTTCTCAGCAAATCAAAATTTCATTGTATTTATTTATTTTAAATGATTTTATTGGTGTTATAGCTATGCATAATGTGGAGGTTCCTTCTGACATAAACACTTTCATGGAATGTAATTTGTTTTATTTCAGTCTCAACCAGCTCCCCTGTCCTTCTCCCCTCCCCTCTCTCCTCCTCTGCTTCCTCAGTCTTCCCCCTCTTTGCCTCAAGTATCAAAGATGTCATAAATAAATAAAATGTAATGCATTGACTTTACAAAAATAAATAACTCTATTCACTGCTACAGACATTTATGTTTAGTTTATAACTTCAGTTTTTGCAAACATACCGTCTGTGGTTTCTTTTTTATATCATATAATATAAAATTTTATGTTTTTCCCTTATAAAAATCCCCCAGTTTATATGCTAAAATAAATCTCTAAATGTTTTATATTATCCATAGAATAAAAATGACAGTCAAAGTCCTTCTGCTGTTCCATCTCACATCCTCTTGACTTCACCTGATTTTGGCTCTGGTTAAAATGGGCAATTCTATGAGGGATTCAGGTCACTTCACACTGATGATGTCTCAGCTCAAGGATCCTCATCACATCTGTTGTTCCAGTCATGTGGAAGAGTGAACCTGCCTGAGAACAATTCTCAAGAAGAGGAGCACCTCTGTCAACATGTCGCCCTATGCATCCTGAAGTGGTGGGTTCTGATCATAGGCTGAATATAGGCTCTGCAGAGGGTTCCAGATGGATTCAACTCCTCATGCCTTCAGTGGTTCCATGATAAAGCACCCTGGCTTTGGTCTTCCCTCTTTCTCCCATTCTTGCTCTGTGTATTTCTTTTTGAATAAACTACCTACACTGAAATTTTCATCTCAGCCTTTGCTTTGAGGACAAACTTTTCTCCCTTCTTGATAAATTTCTTCCTCTAATTGAATTTGAAGACTACTCTTATGGAGGACCAAAGTCATAACCAAGGGGGCAAGAAGACAATTTTGGAAGTTATTCCAACTATCACTAGGGTATTATTCCTTCCTAAGGAAAGGCCAGCTGTGATGCAGCCCCCACACTAGTTATTGAAACAAATTCTTGTTATGTTTGCATAATACTTTAACATATCCAAAAGTTATCTACAAACACTTTATTTTTTTGAGGAAAAAATCTCTCTCTCTCTCTCTTTCTTTTATTCTATGATGGAATTTACATAAATTTCTGAAATAGTCCCAACTAAATTCTAATGTTGGTAATCAGATTAACAATGATTTTTAGTATGGAAGGCATGGTACAGTAATTGGGGATAGACACAAGTCAAATCCCATTTTAATACCTCTCTATTCATATAGATTGTCTAAGGCAGGAACCATTTTTACATTATAGATAAGGAAAGTGAATTACATAAATGGTGATACTTGGGGTTGAACCCAGGGTCTCACACATGTTAGGTAAGTTCTCTGCTACTGAGCCACACCCCCAGCCCAACAGAGTGTACATGATTTTTAAAATTAGAGATTGTTAAGAGTCTGTAAACAAGTCAGGATGGCACCTGGCATTTTTCCAGAGGGAGTGGTTCGTGAAGTAACACCAGCCAGCCATTAAGTGTGGAGATTACTTATTGGTTGACTGCTGTATCTAGTTTATGTAAATTAAGGTAAGCTGTGTGGAATGTATCTATACCCCTCCTGTCCTACAATAAATGGCTCCCACTCCTGCTGTATCAATGTACACAAGTTGTTCATCATCCCCCCCCCCCCCCCGGTTATTTTGCTGCAGCCAGACTGCGGCAAGAGATGAATTAAGGGAAAGACCTGATGAAAATGGTTATTTTTACAGAACTTAATGAAAAAAATGCATGTTTTCCATGAACCCATCTAAATCAAGCTTCTTTCTAATTGCTTTGCTGAATTATATGCATCAAAGATTTTGAAAAAGATCAATAAATAATATTAACTTTCCCTATCCAATTCTGTACTTCAGGGAATTGGCAGATAGAGATCAAAATATTTATTTCTGATGAAACTGAAATTCAAGAATGGAGGTATATTGATTTAACCCCAGAATTAGAAAGAACTCATTAATTATAAATGTACCCCTATCTGGGCACTATGGGAAGCATAGGAGACAGGGAATAAAGTATTCCCCTGGACAATGCCATCACTCATTAATTCACTCACTAACAAAATGTGTGGAGGTGATCACAATGTATCGGTTCACAATAATATTGTTGTGAGCAAGGCAGAATGTTCCCTGCCTCTTCTTCCTGCTTAGAATCTGAAATACTGAAGCATTTCCTGTACAGAATAAACTATTTACTAGTTTTTGATAAGTCATAATAGAAGATGGTGAAGTGTGAATCATCTACTATGAATGGATTTCAAACTTCAGGGTATGAGCTGCATGAAGATGTATAGGTACATCTTTTTATTGCATTATGCTATTAGAAGAGATAATCTAATATCTGACTCTGAATATGAATTTTTTCTTTTTCCTACAGGAAAATATTTACTACCCAATTCAAATCTCTGCATCACTGTTCTTACTTCAAAGTATAACAGATGTTTCTCTTACAAAATGTGAATTACATTCTCTTCCAGGAACAGACATATTGCTCATAAATCCAACTTTCTCTCTCTCTCTCTCTCTCTCTCTCTCTCTCTCTCTCTCACACACACACACACACACACACACACACACACACACATACACACATGCATGCACAAACACACACACTATTGAGCACCCAACCTGTTTATCTATCTATCCTTTCTCTAGGGCCGGGGTTGAAGCTCAGTGGTAGAGTGCTTGCCTAGCACAGGTAAAGCACTGGGTTCCATCCTCAGCACCACTTTAAGTAAGTAAGTAAGTAAGTAAATAAATAAAGGTTAAATTCTTAAAGAAAAAAAAAAGATGCCAATCTATAAACCACATTCTTACTACATCAATTCTGGCTTGTTCCACTGCCCTTCAGGTACAGGATTGACTTCCTAATTTAGTTCCTGCCTCTTTCATTTACTATTGCCTACAGTGCCATTGTTATGATTTAGACATGATGTGTCTCCAAAAAGCTCTTGTGTGAGATAATGCAGGGACACTCAGAGGTGAAATGTTTAGATATGAGAGGTGGTACCTAATCAGTCCATTAATATCCTGATGTGGACTAACTGCATGGTAACTGTAGGTAGGGTATGGCTGGAGGAAGTCAGTCACTAGGGTCATGACTTTCAGGCTTATATTTTGCTCCTGGTGAGTGGAGCTCTCTCTCTCTCTCTCTCTGATTCCTGGTTGCCATGTACAGTGCTGCTTTCCTCTTCCCTTCCACCATGATGTTCTGCCTCATCTCAGGACCAGAGCTATAGAGTCGGCCGACTACGGACTGTACCTTTGAAACTATGAGCCAAAATAACCTTTTTATCCCATATAAGGTGCCCTTGCTAGGTATTTTGGTCACAGCAAAGAAAAGCTGTCTGAAACAACCAGGAATGGCTTCCTAAAGGTTCCATCTGTGTCTCACTTCTGAAACACTGCTCCTGCAGTTCCTGCTCTATGGCAAAACCTTTTGCTCTTCTCTGCTTGTGGAGTCCTTACTTTTCATTAAAAAAAGACTCAGCCTAAAGTTCATCTATAGGTTTGCTCTTCTTTCTCAGCTAGCAAACTGACACGTGTATGTTTTCTCTTAAAAAAGCTGTCTTTATATCTGTGATGTTCTCCATTTAAGTAAATAAATAATTGTGGGTTTTTTTTGTCTCTCTATGCCCGTGGGGGGTTTAAGAGCTCCTAAAGAGCACAGGCTTTGTCATCACCTCCTATCCCAAAGCCCAGCAACACATTTCTTATAATAGGCTCAAATAAGTGTTGTCAGAATGATCTAAGGAATGATTGCAAAGTTCCCTTCCAAGGTGGTTTTATTTGGTTTTTCAATTATATTTAGCATATAGAAGTCAGTTGTTGTAGGACAAATGTATTTTATTTAAAAAGTTGTCCAATCTGTTTACCCAGAAAAAAGAGTAACCATTTTTAATGAATTAAAAATAGGAGGGAACACGATTTTTTATAAGGATTCAGAGACCAGATGTGAGTAATACATAATGTGTTCTGTGTGTTTTCATTGAGAGACAAAGAAGGCGAAAAAGAAAAGGAGGAGGGGGGGAAATGGAGGAGGAGGAAGAAATGAAGGAGGAAAAGGAGGAGAAAGAAGAGAAGAAGCAAGAAGAAGGAGAAGAAGAAGAAGAAGAAAGGCAGGAAAGGACCAAAACACAAAACAAATGAGCACAAAAAGAAAGCAAAAACAAAGATGGAGATGGAATAAATCTATTCAAGATTAGAATAAAAAGATGGGAAAATCTGATGTACATAAAAGAGTATAATTTAAGAGAAAAAGAAGTTTATTAATTGAGGAAGAATAAGTCCTAATATTTATTGAAAATGAAACTGCTGTGGAATGTTGTAGTTGTCTTGTGGGAAAATAAAGAAAATAAGCACAGCGTTACTGAAATAATAATGAATTTGATTAGGCAAAACATTATTTCTATAGTAAAAGAAATTTTCCTCTAAAATTGTCCCTGTGCTTTTTGAGAAGTATTTTACGCTAGGAAATTAAACAGGGTTTTTGATGGGACTTATATTCTTGTCTCAACTCCATTACTTACTAATCGACAAACTGTCTTTTGGGGTATGTTATTTTTTTCTTCTTAGACTTTAGTCATCTGTTCAATGGGGAAAAACATTATCTTGTAAACTGGTTTCTATATGTAGAAATACAGATGCTAATAGATAATTAGTAAATGGCAGTCTATCAGTAAGCATGCTATTATACCAACTTGTTATACTGGATACACACACACACACACACACACACACATCAATGATATCTGTTTGTGCTTCCAGCTTTTCCCTCTCTCTGAGGTCAGGTCTACATTACCAACTCCTTAATAATTATACAGTCTCTGTAAAAATGAGACATCCTTAAAAGTAAATCCATGTTTCCTTCTTGCAATTTCAAGCACGGAGGTTAAACTGGATACATTGTATCAGTGAATCTTATCTGAAGATATTTAAATGTGGGGATGTAAATTTGACTGAAAATAGAAGAGTTTTGTACACAAATAGCAATTAAGATGCAAGTTGGGCTGGGGGATGAGGGTGTAGAATTTTGCCCTGCAATAAGGCAGGAGTGTCTGAAGCTACTAATGACATGTGTGTTGGCAAGTTAACCAAAGGAACTGGCATGAGTAAAGGCAGTACTAATTCATACTGTTGTTTAAAGCAAATTACTATTTGCAGTGCTCTTTATTTAAGAACATTTTAATATCAACTATTAAGTGCTTTTAATGCTAATGTAAAAGGAACAATTGCTAGCACTCTTCTAAGCATACTTGCTTGTTTTAGTTTGCTGGCCAAGGTCTCCAGCGCAACGTTGATAGAGTAGTGATAGTGGCATTCTTGGCCTACTTCTGGTTCTAAAGGGAATTCTTTAAATATTACTGCATTTAGAATAATATTAACTGCAGTGATTTTTAATATGCATATCTCTATCAGGTCAACTTCTATCTTTTTAGTTACTATTTATTTGTCAAAAATTCACCTGCCTATGTGGAAACGAGGTTGCAAGAAAAACAACTTTTTATCAGCAACACAAATTTCTTCAATAACACAAAGTAGAATGAACATTTTGTGTTATTGAAATACTTACGTAACCATTGCCTAAGAGACCAAACTGAGATGAATTCATCTGCGACATATAAACCAGTAAGAAGAATGACTTTGCTTTAAAAGGCTGAAAATTTTTGATGAGAAAAGGCACAAGTCCCTGAAATGAAATATTTTGCAATTCTAATTAGAGTCCAATCACAGTAAATCCTTTAGTTGTGATTTTCATATTTGCATACATATTTCAGACTTACAAATATATTCAGAATAATCTTCCAGGAATCCTACTCTCTTTACTCCAGACATGGTCTTCATATTTACAGAAATGACCCCACATTTTTTAAACATTAATTCAAAATTTAATAAACTACCATGATAGGGTCATTATCAATTTAAAAATCACTGTATTTTTACGTGATTCAGTTAAACTTAGGTAATTAATTTCTATCTGAAGTTGATACTCATTTTTAGGAAATTTTGGATACTGAGTAGAATACAGTATTTTAAATTTGGGTTGAAATTTAATATTAATGAATAACTATTTAAAGATAATATGTTAAGTAGTTAGGAAATTTAACCATAATGAAATAGAAACATAGACTTCCCAGATTTTGTTCCTGGATCAGTACACTGCTTTTTCCTGTGACTTTTGATAAGTTAACCTCTTTGTGCTTTAGGTTTCTTGTCTGTAAAATGGAGATATTAATAACAACCTCTCACAGAAATATTCTGAAAATTTTAATATGTTAATATAACAAAAAGTTTTAAAACATTTTCTGGTAGAGCAAGCATTCTGTAAATTTTGGCTGTCATCATCATCATCATCTCATGAAATAAGTGACAAATTGTGATTCTTCCAGTATCTTAAATATATTTTGCATTAAAATCTTAACCGGACATCGTATATAGTTGCTATAGAAACAATTTTAATTCATTGCCTTCAGTGAATAAAATTTCAAGCATAATTCTACATTATTGTTATCCATTATACAGTAGTTAAAAATAAAACTGGGAAGGAATAAAGGGCTCCAGCTTTTCCTAATGAGTCTAGAATGGTGCCTATTGTCTTCTCCGGCTATGGTTTCTATAAGTTATCACAGGTAAACACGCTCATATTTATATATGCCTCATCACTGGCAACCCTTTTATCCCTCCTATGTTAGTCTTCTTTGGGGAAAATTGCTCAAGTTCCCATTGCCATAACAACAGGCTGCTCTCCTTAAAACAAGATATGCTCCCAGTCAAAGTAGAATTGTTTCCATGGTAACTGGTACATATTTAAGTGCAGCAGCCTGTTTTTTAATCAGTCAAATTGTCTTTTGTCAAAAAGCAACCACATATTGTTATTAATACAATTATTTATTTTTTTAGGGCATGGTAAAGAAAACAGAATATATTCTCACAAAAATAAAAACAAAATTGATTAATCCTTTTCTTGTTCACAAAATGAAAACCTCCGTAATATGTGCATGTGCCATTTGTAGAATATTTTTGTGTTGAATATAAAATGTTTCTATTTTATACACATTTAAGCAAAATCCTGATAATTGAAAATGAAAATGACTATGATCCAAAATGTATTTCATGCTTTAATTCTTTCATTAGAAATGTCCAACCATGTCACCTGTGCCTTAAGTCTTAACACTACTTCTTTGATCCCCTTATTTATTTCAGAAAATCTCATAAGCAAATATATCAAAAAAGTCTGCCTCCCCAATAAACTAAAGCAGATACCCAGTTGGATTCTTAATCCTAGCTTTCCCATTTACTTGCTTCCTGATGGTTTTCCTTAAGGTGGGAGCAGAAAAAACTGAAGTTGGGTAACATCTGGGAATTCAAATTGGGAGTGGTTGCTGCATTTACATTATTAGCTAAATAGAAAAAAAAAAAAAACACAGGAGAATTATTTCATTTAAGAGGTATTCCAGTGAACTTAATTTCTTATTTCCCATTGTGGTAAATCTCATATCTTCATGGTTAGGTAGAACAGGTTAAGATTTTAGCTATGTGACTTTATGCTTAAATTTTCTCACTTGCGAAGTGGAGTAAAAATTTTACACATTACAGATTTTGAGAGAGTCAAAGGAGAGAATACATGTTGAAAACCTAATAAATTTAGGTGTTATTCCACCTAAGAATGTCTGGCGTAGAGAAGCACTCGATTGCTAATAGCAGTTACTATTATTATTATTATTATTATTATTATTATTGTCATTATCATAAATCTGACTTGAATACTAATAGCACATGAAAAAGTTACTGGCATTAGCATACAAATAGCTCTTCAACAATATGCTTCTTATTTTTTAAAAATGTCATCTTAGAGATAAAAATCTATATGAATGTAATTATATGAAATAAGTTAATATAAAAGGCTGAGGTCAGTGTTAAAATACTAGATGCATTCCTAGTTGTTTTAAAAGCAGTTGTTTTATTTTAAAATGAACCCATATATTGTTTTTCTGTTATAATTTCTGTGACATTCAGTAGATCAGAGAGCTGTAGGCTGAAATGTATGTCAGATTTTCTAGGAGAATCCTGAATTTAAATGTTGCGTTTCATTGCTCCCATATGTATTGCTATGCCTGTCAGACACTGTGTCCTGATTTTTGTATAAAAGATATTGTCACTATAAATGTGAGACTTGTAGTGTCCCTGACTTTGGCATTGGCTGCTAATTCCAGTCAAGATTCCAAGACTCGGGCTGGGAATGTGGCTCAGGCGGTAGCGCGCTCGTCTGGCATGCGTGCGGCTGGGTTCGATCCTCAGCACCACATACCAACAAAGATGTTGTGTCCGCCGAAAACTAAAAAATAAATATTAAAAATTCTCTCTCTCTCTCTCTCTCTCTCTCTCTCTCTCTCTCTCTCTCTCTCTCTCTCTCCTCTCTCACTCTCTCTTTACAGAAAAAAAAAAAAAAGATTCCAAGACTCAGAGTACAGATGGCACCTCAGCTGGGTCCTTGTGCTGCCACAAAACATGCTGGCAAAGTCCCATGATGCCAGTCTACCTGACAAGATGCTTCAGAGAACAGTAGGTGACTCTTGTTCATCCTTCTCTTTGTCTATTTCCATGAAAATGGCAAAAAGGGCAAGTTGTCCACAACCTAAATAATTGACTGTTAAATTTCCATTATATGGCTCAATTTTAACCTTCACTATGTAATGGGATTTTGCTAAAGTTTTCAGTGATTGAAGTATAAAATAACATAAGAGATGTCCCTGTCTCTGCTGTATACTGTCTGTTCTCTTAGAAAATAAGAATTATAGCAATTAGTTCTTAAAGATCATCTAGTTCCAATACCTCATTTTACATCTCTTGGTAAGAGACGTGCCCTAGTTGAACCTTCATTCCTTATTCTACTGGAATAGAATCAAAGGAATCTTTAGCTCCTTACCTATGACTGTCAGTTTTCTGTCACTATGACAAAATACCTAAGAACATCCACTTAAAAGGAAGAAAGGCTTATTCTGGCTCATAGTTTCAAAGGTTTCCATTGATGGTGACTTGGCTCTGTAGTTTGGGGCCTATAGGGGCACATGGGGCAGAGCCTGTTCACCAAAACTCATGGTGGCAAGGAAGTAAAAGGGAGAGAGAGAGAGAGAGAGAGAGAGAGAGAGAGAGAGAGAGAGAGAGAGAGAGAGAGAGAGAGAGAAAAGGGTTCTAGTGTCTTACTATTTCCTTCAAGGGCACAATCCCAGTGATGTAGCTTCCTCCCTATAAGCCTCACCTCCTAATGTTTCCACCACCATCTGGTAGCACTAGAGGCTGGGGAAGAACCACAAGAGCTTTTGGAGGACATTTAAGATTCAAATCATAACATTGTCTCCCTTGCCACTCTTTGGATTGTGGGAAATTTTTTTTAAGAGATTTTATTTTTAAAGTACCTTTGTCTTTAAAAGCTTTGGGGTAAACAAGGTCGAGATCAGATGAGAGCAAAGGTGTTTGAATTCAAGCATCAAGGAGAAAGGTATTGGCCTGGAATAGAATTGAGAAGACTGTCTTAGTCCACTTTGGCTATTATAACACAGTACCACAGAATGGGACATTTACAAACAATAGTGATTTATTGATCACACTTCTGAAGGCTGGAAGTCCAAGAGTAAGGGATTGGCAGGTTCAGTGTCTGGTGAGGGTCTGTCCTTCACAGATGGCACTGTTGAGTGGCCTCACATTGTCACGAGAGCATAAGAGCACAAAGGGCCTGCACTAGTTCCTGTTAGCTCCTTTGTAAGGCCCTGGTCCATCCACAACACACAATCCTCATGGCTTAATTACTTCCCAAAATGCCGGACCTCTTAATACCATCAAAATGATGATTATGTTTCATCGTGAATTTTGTAGAGAACACATTCAAACCACGGCAAAAACTTCTATAGCTGGAATCATGATCCTTGCTTAAGTATGAAGAGAAAACAGCACAGATTAAGGGAGGAAGTTTGGAATAATCATCCCAGTCAGTAAAATCAGTTACCTGGTATCTTTATTTCTCAGGTTTTGCCATAGCAAATCACCACAAATAGCTAAAATTTTAAAACAACAGAAATTCATTGTTTCAGAGTTCTGGAGACCAGAAATTGAGGTGTGGCTGGGACCATATTCTTAATGCTCTAAAGGATGATTCTTCCCTGCCTGTTGCTATCTTTAGGTGGTTGATGGCAATCTTTGGTTGTTCGCTAACTTGTAAAGACTATACCCCACTCTGTCTCTCTTTACATGGCTTTCCCCCTGTACCCCTGACCCCGAGTCTCTTTTTTTCTTATTAAGATACCAGTATGACCTTGTTTTAACTAGTTGTGTCTGCAGCATAACTTGTTGCATTAAAATGCAGCTGTTTCCAAAGAAAGTCACATTCTGTGGTTCAAAAAGTATTATGAGCTCTGGGAGGTGGTTTGTATCCAATCCAATATATTTGATTTTCTTCTTTTTACCCCCATGCCTTATCCCTAATATGGTATGATACTGAGAAGAGCTGGGGATATTTGTAGAGTACAAATCAAAGATCAAGAATTATGCCAAAGAATGTCCTGGAGAGGATCGTGTTTTATCCTGTGAAAATCTAAAATTTCTATTTGATTGTATAATTGTGGACTGACTGGTAGACATGGGAGCAAAACAATAATAATGGAATAATTATAATAATAACAACAAAAAATAATTATCTTCCATAAAATTAATTGTCTTCATAAGACACCAACATGGGATTGGGTAGAGAGAGAATTTAGGATTCTGGTGGCAAATTGATTCTTCAAGAATTTTGCATGGGAAATAGGGATAAAATTTACCTCATTTAGTTACCATGAATATCAAATGAACTAACATTCAGTTTGTGTATCTAGCGTAGCACCTCCCCCAAGAGTTCTTTTCTTTTCGTCCATATATGTATATTGATTCAGTGGCATGGTTCAGTGTCAGGAGTTTCTCCCTCCAGTAAGTAAATGTTTCCATTCATTCAATCTAGGTCAGAAATAGGACCTGCTTTTCCCAGACATGTAGTAATACAGAGGGGAAGAGGGTCCTTTGTCATAATTTTTTATTCTTTTTTCTTCCTTCTAGAAAAATGCCCTCATTAGAAAAGAAAAATAGACTTATAAACCATTCCTTTAAGATGTACGTGGCTAAAAAATGTCTGACAAAACCAGTATAGACTTATGATATTATTCACAAAATAGTTCCTAGACTTGCAAGAATATAAATAGCTGATATGCTAGTTTAAGCACATAGTCTGCTTTATATCTGCTTGTATATGAGTAGGTGATTATAACTGAGGGTCTGCCCTAAGCCTTAGAATTTTGTTGCATTAAAATGCAGCTTCTTCACATATTTTTTTTTGTATTCTGTTACTCTTTGGATTCTAAAAGCCAAGGATCTGTTCTGTGGAGCTGCTCTCCTATCATCAAACTACTGAGTGGGAGGCTAGAGCAGTACATGTAAATAAATCTGGTAAACAGTGTTTAAAATTAGTATGTGACAACTACATTTTTTCTTTTTCATGGCCTCCCTTGGGCATTAATTAAATACAGCATTTTCAAGCATTTTCTATTGCAGAATTATTTCCTCGTATCTATTAAAATATTCAGACTATGAATGCAATAGACAGCAATATTAAATTCTAATGACTGTTTCTGAAATAGCAGGGAGTTGGGTCATACCCAATCTATAATAGACACTGGTAAAATTGAAATCTTTTTTTTATTAACATGCAGATGAGTCAAGTTTGAACATTACTTTGTTTGTGGGAGAATTTGTTTTCCCTTACAGAGAATTAAAATTAGGACATGTTGCTATGGCCCCTGGAAATTGTCTGTCTTCTCTCTTTGGCTCTATCTACCTACATTATGTATTGTCTGTCATCTTTATCTATTCTCCCACATTCTCTTCCTCCTTCCCACCCTCCTTCCCTTCCTTTCATTCTTCCTTTCTCATTCTCTCTCTTGTTTGAATGCAGAACACTGAATTCTGCTATATTGATGTTTTATACTTTCTGTTCTGTATAAGGAGGACAGTAAAATCTAAAAATAATCTAAAACAGATGTATATTAGAGATAGAAGGAAGGAAAAACTTGCTTCATTTTTACTACTTCAAAGAAAATTTTCTTTTATAAAAAATACTGTAATTAATAGTAACATTTAATTTTTTTCTATATGCCGACTTTAAACCTGCCTGTAAACATGCTACTTAGTGTTAATTTCACAAAGAAGATTTTTGTGCAAGCAAATTTTATGGCAACTTTTATAATCTAAGCCCTGTTTTTTTCCCAAAAAATAATGTTTTGAAGTTCATGCCTAAAAGCATAAACAACAAAAAAGGGCTCATTTTGATAAGTTACCTAAAACCTCTTCAGAAACATCCTTATATAATTTAGAATAAATACTAAATGGCTAGCATTAGTCATTCATCCATTTATTCTTTTAAAAAGCACTTACTGATTCTCTGCCATGTGCAAAATCTCTGACATGCTACCTAATGTTGTAGAAGTTGCAAAGATATAGTTTCTTCCTTTCATGGGTTTTAAGTCTACTAGTGAAGATAATGTGCTAGGATATATTATCTAAAATACAAATATGAAAGTGTCCATGATCAAGAACTCAATGAAAACATTAGAGGAGTCTTCTATAATATAGCTATTTGGCATAAATATTAATAGGTTTTTTTGAAGAAAAAAGACATGAAAGAAATTTTAGATTTATATCAATGAATGCAAATCATCAATTTGTACTATATAAATGTACAGAAAAAAAACAGAATATTCAGTATATTGACTGAGCATGTTTTGTTAAGTGCTTGCTATGGCCTCTGCCTTGTGCTGGAGAATGAAGCAGGTATGGGGCACTGAATTATCTTCTTTCATACTGATTTTGTATATATTCACAGGTTGATGAATCTTCTCTCTCTCAAGAATCCAACAATACAAGCATATTGACCTAGGACAAGTAACCTGAAACCCCAAATTTCATCATATTTCATATGAAATTTGATTTCAAATTTCAAATTTCATATGAAATATATATATATATATTTCTTTTTCATTTTTTTGGTTTCATTTTTTTTTTGTCTGTGGGAAGTTGGCTCTCGACAAAAGTTATCTAATATAGAAACCTAGTAGGGTAATTTTATTGCATTGGGATTTGCACTCAAGTACCAGTCTATGGTCTCTGGGTGGTCCATCACCTGATGAATAAAGAAAATATTCACATATTATTCAGTGGAATATTATTTGACCATAAAAAGAATGAACCCTGTCATTTGAGAAAACATGGCGGAATTATTATGTTAAGTGAAATAAACCAGGCACAGGGAAACAAATATTACATGATCTCAATCATACATGGAATAATAATTAATAATAATAAAGTTTATCTCATAGAAATTGAGAGTGGAATGGCAGTTTCTGGAGGATGGGGTGAATTTTGGGGAGGGAGTGATGGAAAAAGATTGATCGATGGTTACTAAGTTACAGTTAGGAGCAAAGGCTCTGGTGTGCTATTACACAATGCAGGAAGGTGTAGATAACAATTATTTATTGCTATTATCTCAAAAAGCCAGAGGGAAGGATATAAAATGTTTTCACCATGAAGAAATGCAGATGGTTGAGGAGGTGTCAACCTGGTTTTAACATCATACAATGTATGCCCCTCTCAAATCATTACATGGTAACCTATTATTTGTAATTTTTATGTTTTTATGTATCAGCTATTTTTTTACTTTATTTTTTATTTTTTATTTTTTTATTGATTATTTAAAGCATTACATAGCTCATGATATATCATCTTTCATACATTTGACTCAAATTGTGTTTTGAACTCCCATTTTCACCCCAAATACAGATTGCAGAATATCAGCTATTTTTTATGCTGAAATGACACCTCTTCTGGGAAAGTCACACTCAAACACACCTGCCATTAGAACCACCAACAAAGATAGGTCATTTTCTATGCGTGTTAATCTCAGATGACAAAGTCATATGTTTTTCTATATTTGTCCTATTATCATTCTCCCATACTCACTTTCTAAACTACCTTTGTTCATCATGATTGAGAAAATAAATCATTTATATGTTTCATATATTATCCATAATAAGAGAAATCCCCAGAATTAGACTGAATCCTGATTTAGATTTAACTGTATCCATGTTACTTTAAGTTACTTACTTATAGATAAAGTCAAAGGTAGAAAATGGCAATATAACTTTTAAGACGGGTTTTCCATTGTTTTCTTCAGTTTTTGGTTGCTGTGACCAAAATACCTGACAAGAACAACTTAAAGGAGGGAAAGTTTATTTGGGCCTCACAGTCATTGCTCTGTCCGGGTATGGTGGAGGAAGCAGATCACCTCATGGTGGCCACGAAGCAGAGAGAGGAAGTGGGGAAGGGACCCCAGGGAAGAACCATCCTTCCAGGGCATACCACCAAATGACCCACCTCCAGCCACACCCCACCTGCCCAGTTACCTTCAAACACCTATAGACTGGTTAGATTATAGTTGTCACATATTTGATCACTTTACTTCTGAGCAATCTTGCATCAACACAGCAGCTTTTGAGGGATACCTCAGCCATTTATAGATATTTTCTCATTGGATTCTCCCAGTCATAAGATATACATGAGGCAGATTATTTTATATGTCACCTGTAAAAATGTGAAAACAAGATCTTCAATGAGCTGCCCATGTTCAATCATTAAAGAGTTAGTAGTACTGGGTTTGAAATGAAATCTTCTCTTTTTCAATACATGACTTTATCCATTATATTACATTAGACCTTTCCTGTAACTCATGGCATATTGTAATTAGCATAGATATTTTCTGCTAATACTTTTAAATATTTGCATTAATACAAATTTGCCCAATATAATAAAAACCTAGAATTAAAACTACCTCAGAGAAAAACTTTCCATTGTTCTTTTAGTGAAAAAATTATGATTTTTTATTAATGATGAAAATATTATGATTGCTTTATTGTGTACATAATTTCAGAGTTCATTTACAACAGTAATGGCCAGATTTTACACCTGACTTTTTTAAAACAATATGTAGTTAAACAAGCTTTCCATTTTTCTAATTTGTTAGAATGATGAAATTTGGGGTTTTAGGTTACTTGTCCTAAGTCATTCGGCAGATAAAATGAGATTAAAAACAAAACTAAAAAAAAAAAAATCCCTTATCTTCTACTCTATTGGTGAAATGCCTGCATCGTAATATGTTCCTGCTCTTTCATTATGTAACTGGGTACATTGGTTTGCATTTTTAACATTTAAATTAAATTTATTTTAACTGTACAGAAAAATATAAAATTATACATTATTTAGAGTACCGTGGGGTATTTTGATACAGGTATACATTGTGCAATCTTTAAAATCAGATTAAACTTACCTATCTCTTCAAATATTTATTACTCCTTTATCATAAAAACATTCAAAATTATTTTTCTGGCTTTTAAAAATATATAGTACATATCAAAATAACAATATAATATTACTTCACTCCATACAAATGGCTCTTGTCAAAAGGACAATGTGACAAGTGTTGGTGAGGACACAGAAACAAAGGGAACACTTGCACATCACTGGTGGTAGTGTAAATTAGTACAGCCATTGTTGAAAATATTATTGAAGTTTCTCAACAAATAATTAAAACTAGAACTACCATACTATTAAGAATTCCCACTCCTGGATATATATACAAAGGAAATAAAATCTTTATGTCAAAAATATTCTACACTACCATGCTTACTGCACTAATCACAATAGCTAAGAAGTGGAAATAACATAAGTGTCCATCAATTGATGAATGGGTAAAGAAAATGTGCTACATATACACACTGGAACACTTTTCAGTCGTAAAAGGAAAAAAATCCTATAACTTGTAACATCATGGATGGAACTGGACATCATATTAAATGATATAAGCCAGGCACAGAAATACAATTACTGGATGATTTCAGTCATATGCAAGACCTAAAAAAGCTAATAAAAGCAAGATAAAAGTGGAATGGAAGTTACCAGAGGCTGAGTAGACTATAGAGGAGGGTGGGATGGATAAAGATCGATAAATGGGTATTAAAGTGTAGTTAGATAGGAGTAAGAAGTTCTGGTGGATTATTGCACAATATGATGAACATATAAAACTATTAGGTACAATTTATTTTAAAGAGCTATGGTTCTTTAATGAAATATTATGCTATTTTGAGATGTTTGTCATATGTAAATAATGCACCTACTATTGTGGCCAAAATGCCTTTGTACAATGGTCACTTTATTTGGACCAACATGGATAATTATTTTTCAATTTCACTAGTATACACTTAGGGTATACATTGGCTGTTTAAAAGATAACACAAAAAGAGTCATCATTTTTTGAGTTTTTAATTTCCCACATGCATAGTTACAACAGTTTGAATTAAAGTACTGGATAAAATATTTTATTGGAAATATTTCTTCTCAATGAAGATACCAAGGCAGGTAATATCTTTAATATAACACAGGGTGATGTGTTTAGATTGTATTCATTAATTAGTTCATTTAGATAATCTTACCTTATTTGACTTACTTAAACATAATGTTTAAGTAAGTCAAATAAGGTAAGATTATAGCTACATTATAAGACTCAACATAATCAAAAGGTTCAAGATAGATAGATCCTTGCAGTATAGCATGACTGGTTTAAAATAATTAAATATAAATGTTTAATAGTTATAAGAATATTTAAATTTATTTTAACTAAAAAGACATCTTTAATTCTTTCTTAGGTGCAAGAGAAAAATTCATATGAGTTCATTTCAACCATATAGTTATTATTTATATGTTCTGTTCCCAAAGAAATGTATATACGTCCTTTATCCATCATGTGAAAAATATAGTACATGATTGACTCATTTTTTTCTAAATTTATGAACGTATTTCTTAAATACACCCAATAGACATTTATCCTACACAATTATACTTTTAGTGAAAAAGCAGTAAGTTTAAAGTGTTTTTTAAAATAAAATGGTATGGCTTTAAAATATAAACATTTAAATCTGAATTGAGGGATGGCTTGGGATTTTGATAGTCCATACTATTTTATGACTTGGACTCAAGTTTCATTCTTAGAGAAGGTAATTAAGGAGACGATCAGGAACACTCTTCTCAGACCTTCTTTACCTCTATGGGATTATAGATTTAAAGTGTAAAGACCAAAATACAATATGTTAAAAACCACGTAAAAATCTTCTCCAAATGATTAGTATAATAATCAAAATTATGCATCAATACTACTACCAAATAATTGTGTTGGTCAGTTTTCTGTCACTGTGATGAAATACCTAAGAGAAACAATTAAACAAAAGAAAGCTTTATTTCAACTCGTAGTTTCAGAGATTTTAGTCCATGGTCACTTGGCCCTGTTGTGGCACAGTATATCATGGTGGGAACATGTAGCAGAGGAGTCCTGTTGAGCTCATGGTAGCTGGGAAGCAAAGGGGCTGGGGTTCCAATATCTCCTTTAAGGGTCCACCTCTGAAGACCTAACTTCCTTCCCCACCATTTAAAGTTTCTGTTTCCCCCCAGTAGCACCAAAGGTTTGTGAACAAGCCTTTAACTTGGAGTCTTTGGGTGACTGATAAGACTGAAACTGTAACAATGACATTAAGGAAAAAAACCCAACAAACTCCTGTCAGCCCTTGGAACTGCCATACATTTAATAATATAAAAACACTGCCCCTCTCTTGGTTCCTACAAAGTCTTCAGGCTGATATTAGCATATACTGGGAAACATATGCAGATGGTAATATCTATAATAATTTCAGAATTTTTTACATAAATTAAAAATCTGCATTAGTATAGAAGAATAAAAAGACCATTATATTAAACTGAAAATCTTTCATCACCTTTGAAGCTAAACTCTCATTTGGTTTAATTAAATGTACACGTGCAATGGGTGTAACAACTTTCACTGAATTTTCTGAACAAGAAAATTAACAAGTTAAATGAATATGTGTGGGAAAATTGTCTATTTGTTTCTAGTTTCCAGGATCCAGGTGAGTAAATAAGTTTATTGTGTTTTAGTTAGATTATTGGTCATATGTAGATTTTTTTTTTCATCTGAAATATTATTATAGGCCAATTATAATAAGTAGATCAACAGCTTCTGGCTCAGCGCATAGTATGCTAGGCTCTCAATGATCCATAGTAAAGGCCCTTCTTTGTGTGTTTGTCCAGGTATATGTATGTGTGTGTGTGTGTGTGTGTGTGTGTATATATATATATATATATATATATATATATATATATATATATACACATATATAGTCAACCCTCTATATCCATGGGTTCTCTCTGCATCCATGATTTCAATCAACTGTTGACTGAAACTATTTGGAAAAAAAATATGCATTGGTATTTGTCATGTATAGTTTATTTTTCTGAGTATTATTATTTAAAAGTATAACAACCATTTACCTATAACATATTGTTTTAGGTTTTATAAGAGATCTACAGATGCTTTATAGTATGTATAGGACAGGTTATATGCTAGTAGTACACCAGGTTATTTAAGGGACTTAGTTATACATAGAATTTGGTATCTGTGTCAGGGAGGTGGTTCTGGAATAAATCCCTTTGGGTCCCAAGGGATGACTGTATACACACATATACAGTTGTAAAATTACTATTTCAAAGGTTTACTAATATCAATTTATTCACCAAATATTGAAAGCTTACTATATAAAAAGCAATGTGGTAGATACTTGGTATATGGAAGCAAATAAGATAAAAAACAATTTCTCTTTCAAGGAATTTTTATCTAAATACATGATCACTGAAGAATTATAGGAAAGCCCAAGTAAGTTCCTATATAAGTACATAGCAACTAAAAATATACCTATTCATGGTTGAAATGCCAAGAAAACATTCTGTGAACAAATTAAAAAAAAAGTTTTTTGAGATTAACACTTGGAAGATGAGTAGATAAGAGCTATGTGAAATATAAGAGTTCTAAGCAGAGAGAAAGTAAGATGAAGTGTGTGTAGGTATTCAAGAAATTATAAAGACTTATATAATTGTTTGGAACATAACTTGAGAAATAATGAACTAAAAGACTGAGATGTTTACAACACAGAGAAAACATAGTGAAAGAAAACTTTCTAATTCAGGATTTTTTTCTTTTTTATATCATATTATAAACACATAATAAATTATAAGTATAAATACATGTCATACTGCATACCATGATGCTTATATATGATTTACTTGACATTTTAAAATGTGAAATGATAGTAATTTAATTTGTTAAACGCAATATCTTCATGACTTAAATTTCTAACCCCAACTTAAAGCAAATGTTTCTTTAACAAAGTTTATTTTAAATTATGCTTTTTAATATGCTTCACGCTTTTTTTAATCCAGTCAGAATTTCTGTTGAAGTGTCTGAGAATGTAACTAAAAACTCCAACAAGAAGCCAAATAAATATATAGTGATATGGCGAGCAGGGAAGAAATAAATCCAAGCCACTTTCACCCATCCAGTCACCCACTGGAAGATGAATTATAAGTACAAAAGCAAAAGAAATATGTAGTTGCACCATTGGGTAATAAAAAAGAAATATGAAGGTAGCAGAATAACTCGTTTTAGGACTATTTTATAACAGCTACTTTTTCTCTACCAATTTTCCCCTTTCTTCTTCTTGTCAATCCTGCTGGGTAACTACATTATGGCCACAAATAAATATGCAAGCAAAAGCAGCCTAACTAGAATCATAGATTAAAATAAAGAATAATACATTATATAAGTTCCTGAATGTCATTATTCCCTGCATTATATCAGTGACAAATTGTATTCTTTTAGAATAATTATAAGTTAGCAATTTTTCATTGTACTCGCTGTTTGTTGCTTAAAACCAACTGCAGAGGGTTGAGCTGAACTCTGTCTCTATGGAACAGAAGAGGTTTCAGCATGTAAATGAGGCAAAAGAGGGCACCTTGGAAATATAATAGCCACGGGGATTAGTGTTGGATGAAAATCTTAGCTCCACAGTAAATAAGCACAATGGTTTTAACTTAGTACATTTATCACCAGGGAGCTTCAGAGACTGGTGGAGTTATAGTTTTTAGAAATGATACAACTAAAGACAATGTTAGAAGTATATATTTTGCATTTATTCCATATGGGCTTTTTTTTTTCTGAGAAGATAATCCCCCAAAGCATCTTTAAGTGTACCCCTGTAAATCCTTCTGATTTTAGGGTGTTATTTTAAAATAAAAGTAAATACAGTCTAGTGAAAAGTGGAATTTTCTTTCAATAAATTGGTGGGACAGGTCTAGGAAAAACTGCTCAATGTGAGATAAAGGCATTGTATTATTCACAAGTTCCCTGGGAAATTCTGGACTGGCTGTTACCATCAAAGGGTAATAGTAAGCATCTGTAAGATTTGATCAAATTCATAAAGACACTCCTTTTAGGCATGGGTAAACTGACCATCAGGGATATGGTCCTTGAGAGAAGGAATATACAGAAAGTGAACTCCACACAGTCACCCTAGCTTTTTGCTTGGGGCATCTTGACACAAGGTGATGGAGCCAAAGAGTGAGCAGCAGATTTTCTGGGAAGAAGCATCAGAGTGCAGATGTCAGGGTTGCTGGGTGTCGAGGATTGATGGGGTAGGGTACCAAGGATGATTTAGCACTGTAGAAAGGAACACAGAAATCTGTAAAATTGTTTCCTTTTGAGTTTTTCACCAAATACTGTGATATATACAGCTAGGGTAAGACTCCATGAGGCCTGACAGAAGAAAAATATAATCCTCCAGATGACCCTAAGACAAACTGAGCTCTCACAAGTCAAACACTGCTTAAAAATATTGAATTTCTGGCCAGCTACACTGGAGAGATTTGGAGGAGCATTTCAGGTAGTCAAATGAGACACAAGAAAAACTTCTTCTCAACAATGGTGTTATCTGGCCTTAAGGGTAAGAATTATTTTAGGTTTATTGCTGCAAAATTTAAAACTAAGTCCTGTTTTTTTAAATTATAATCTAAATATCTATTTTTTTAAAGTGAATATTTTATGAGTGTATTTCTGACTAGGTGAATCATAATTCATGTTATAGCTAAATAAAGCACAAAGTTCTTTCCTATATAATTTCATTGCTTTTTAAAAAATGAACACTTTATTTTTAGTGTGTTACAATTAATTTACATATGACCATGAAGAGACAATCATTTTAGTATGAATGGAAATCATCTAACTAATGTAACTTTTCTTGAATGCTTCAACAGAGTTATCCTTTGTTGGATTATGAGACCCTTAACCTAATAATGCTTTAATCCACTGATGGATTAATTGGGTAATAACTGTTGGCAGGTTGGGTGTAATTGGAGGAGAGAGATCACTAGGGGAAAGCTTTGGGGGTTTACATTTTGTCCTGGGTGAGCACAGTGCACTCATCTGTTATGCCCCCACCCCCATTCACTGTTGCCCCATCCTTGAGTCTGGTGTCTTCAACAACTTGGCCATCCTGACACCCTAATTATTGCCATGTCCTAAATCATGTCCTCTGTTGTGTCCTTCCACCATGATGTCCTGCCTTACCTTGGGCCCAGAAGTATGGAATTAGTCATCTGTGGAATGAGACATCTGGAACCATGAGCCAAAATAAAATTTTTCTCCTCTACATTGTTCTTCTCAGGTTTTTTGTTAATAGTGATAAAAAAGCTAACTATAATCCCCTCTAATTCTAATTTCTATATGTGATTGGAAGAGATAAATGTGATTCTTTTTCTGATTCATGTAGATATAATTAAAAAGCCATCGGTAAATTCACTTACTGTCAGAGCAAAATGCAACATTCTCTAAAAAGAACCAAAAGACATAATCATAGTAGTATCCACAAATCCAACTAACCATAAAACATTACAGACAAACATAGTATCAAGAGATGTAATGTATAACAAGAAGAAAAACGCAGTTGTTAGAAATAAACTGAGAAATGACAAGGATTTGGAAATAACTCTTATAAATATTTTAATAGTATAAAGGAAAATATGGATGCAATGAGTGAAAAAATAAAGACTTCATTAACAAAATAGAAACAAATAAAAAAAATGAAAGTTCTACTACAAATCAATAAGAACGTATAGTTTAAAACAACAATGACAACAAACCCAGATAGGATCCAGAAAAGATCCAGGAAGTTCCAGAAAAGATTCAGGAACTCAAACATGGATCAATAGAAACTATCCACAGTGAAAAGTTGGCGAGAGAAAAAGAACCTCAGTGACTTACAGAATAATGTTAAGTGGGTCACCTTGAGGGAATTGGAGTCTCAGAAGGTGACAAGTGAGAATTTGAGAAACAATTAATATGTGAAGACGTGATTGCCATAGTTTTTCTAAAGATGATAGAAAATAAGTTCAATATCCCCTAACAAGAATTAAGAAAAAGAAAGAAAAGATCATTTAGGTACACAATAGTCAAATTGCTGAAAAAGAAATGAAAAAAGAAAATGTTGAGGTAGGTAGAATAAAAACAAAATTCTTCCATACATGAAGGCAACAATGAGAAATGAATTGACATTAGAAGCAATGCAAGTCAGAAGACAATGGAACAGTATCTGCTAAGTGTTAAAACAACCTTTTTTAAAAATTTTAACTGATACTTTAAAACTTTATATATTTATGAGGTACCAGGTGATGTTTGAATATATGTACTTATTGTGTAATATTCTAATTAGGGTAAACATCTATCTCCTCAAACTTTTATTTTTTTATGGTGAAAATATTAAAAATCATTTCTTCTATCTTTTTAAAATGTATAATTCATGATTGTTTGTTCAAGTTGTTCATCAACCCCGGGTTATTCTGCTGCAGCTGGACTGCGGCAATTGTTTTCAACTGTTACCCTACTGTGCAACAGCACAACAGAACTTCTCCTTCCTATCTAAGCTGTAATCCCTTCCTTAACCTCTCCACATCTCAACCACCCTATGTCCCCAGCATCTGGTAACCACCATTGTATTTTTGAATTCTATAAGATAAACTATTTCAGATTTCACATATGAGTGAGATCATGTGATATCTGTCTTTCTCAGTCTGATTTGCTTAACTAAACATAATGATCTCCATTCATGGTGGAACATCTGGAGTAGCTATATTAATACCAGATAAATAGATTTCAAGCAGACTGTTACTAGAGACAATAAGTGATAGGTTGTGGTAGTAAAACTCATCATGAAGACATAAGTGCTTTGAAGAAAGGCTAAGAATGACCTCAATAATACATTATTTTTATTTTAAAACTTAGGAATGTTTCCCATAATATATAAAAATAGGAATTATACCAGTTTCAATGATTGGCATGATTTTCTTATAGAAATTCACAATTATGAAAGAATTCTGGTTGTTGCACAGCAGTCTTTCCCCATTCACTCTTGCTCTCGGAACCCTAATTATGCTTGGATGGAAATATGTCTCATCCAAAAATGTAAATCCTAATTAGCCTATGCCATTTTCATTTTTCTTTTTTTTTTTGGACTTTTAAAAAAATATATTTATTTATTTATTTTCTTTTTTTTCTGATTTTATTTTATTTATTTATTTATTTATTTTTTTTTTTATTGGTTGTTCACAACATTACAAAGCTCTTGACATATCATATTTCATACATTAGATTGAAGTGGGTTATGAACCCCCAATTTTACCCCAAATGCAGATTGCAGAATCACGTCAGTTACACATCCACAATTTTACATAATGCCCTATTAGTAATTGTTGTATTCTGCTACCTTTTCTATCCCCTACTATCCCCCCTCCCCTCCACTCCCATCTTCTCTCTCTACCCCATCTACTGTAATTCATTTCTCTCCTTGTTTATTTTCCCATTCCCCTCACAACCTCTTATATGTAATTTTGTATAGCAATGAGGGTCTCCCTTCATTTCCATGCAATTTCCCTTTTCTCTCCCTTTCCCTCCCATCTCATGTCTCTGTTTAATGTTACTCTTTTCTTCCTACTCTTCCTCCCTGCTCTGTTCATAGTTGCTCTCATTATATCAAAGAAGACATTTGGTATTTGTTTTTTAGGAATTGGCTAGCTTCACTAAGCATAATCTGCTCTAGTGCCATCCATTTCCCTGCAAATTCTATGATTTTGTCATTTCTTATTGCTGCATAGTACTCCATTGTGTATAGATGCCACATTTTTTTTATCCATTCATCTGTTGAAGGGCATCTGGGTTGGTTCCACAGTCTAGCTATTGTGAATTGTGCTGCTATGAACATCGATGTGGCAGTATCCCTGTAGCAGGCTCTTTTAAGGTCTTCAGGGAATAGTCTGAGAAGGGCAATAGCAGGGTCAAATGGTGGTTCCATTCCCAGCTTTCCCAGGAATCTCCAAACTGCTTTCCAAATTGGCCGCACCAATTTGCAGTCCCACCAGCAATGTACAAGTGTACCCTTTTCTCCACATCCTCGCCAGCACTTGTTGTTGTTTGACTTCATAGTGGCTGCCAATCTTACTGGAGTGAGATGGTATCTTAGGGTGGTTTTGATTTGCATTTCTCTGACTGCTAGAGATGGTGAGCATTTTTTCATGTACTTGTTGATTGATTGTATGTCCTCCTCTGAGAAGTGTCTGTTCAGGTCCTTGGCCCATTTGTTGATTGGGTTATTTGTTATCTTATTGTCTAATTTTTTGAGTTATTTGTATACTCTGGATATTAGGGCTCTATCTGAAGTGTGAGGGGTAAAAATATGTTCCCAGGATGTAGGCTCCCTATTTACCTCTCTTATTGTTTCTCTTGCTGAGAAAAAACTTTTAAGTTTAAGTAAGTCCCATTTGTTGATTCTTGTTATTAACTCTTGTGCTATGGGTTTCCTATTAAGGAATTTGGAGCCCGACCCCACAATATGTAGATCATAGACAACTTTTTCTTCTATCAGACGCAGAGTCTCTGATTTGATATCAAGCTCCTTGATCCATTTTGAGCTAACTTTTGTGCATGGCAAGAGAAAGGGATTCAGTTTCATTTTGTTGCATATGGATTTCCAGTTTTCCCAACACCATTTGTTGAAGATGCTATCCTTCCTCCATTGCATGCTTTTAGCCCCTTTATCAAATATAAGATAGTTGTAACTTTGTGGATTAGTCTCTGTGTCCTCTATTTTATACCATTGGTCCACCCGCCTGTTTAGGTACCAGTACCATGATGTTTTTGTCACTATTGCTCTGTAATATAGTTTGAAATCTGGTATCGCTATACCGCCTGATTCACACTTCCTGCTTAGAATTGCTTTTGCTATTCTGGGTCTTTTATTTTTCCATATGAATTTCATGATTGCTTTATCTATTTCTACAAGAAATGCCATTGGGATTTTGATTGGTATTGCCTTAAACCTATAGAGAACTTTTGGCAATATCGCCATTTTGATGATGTTAGTTCTGCCTATCCATGAACAGGGTATATTTTTCCATCTTCTAAGATCTTCTTCTACTTCTCTCTTTAGGGTTCTGTAGTTTTCATTGTATAAATCTTTCACCTCTTTTGTTAGGTTGATTCCCAAGTATTTTATTTTTTTGAGGATATTGTGAACGGAGTGTTTTTCCTCATTTCCGTTTCAGAAGTTTTGTCGCTGATATACAGAAATTCCTTTTATTTATGCGTGTTGATTTTATATCCTGCCACTTTGCTGAATTCATTTATTAGTTCTAGTAGTTTCTTTGTAGACCCTTTTGGGTCTTCTAGGTATAGAATCATGTCATCTGCAAATAGTGATAATTTAAGTTCTTCTTTTCCTATTTTTATGCCTTTAATTTCTTTTGTCTGTCTAATTGCTCTGGCCAGTGTTTCGAGAACTATATTGAATAGAAGTGGTGATAGAGGGCATCCCTGTCTTGTTCCGGATTTTAGAGGGAATGCCTTCAACTTTTGTCCATTCAGAATGATGCTAGCCTGAGGCTTAGCATAGATAGCTTTTACAATGTCAAGGTAAGTTCCTGTTATCCCTAGTTTTTCTAATGTTTTGAACATAAAGGGATGATGTACTTTGTCGAATGCTTTCTCTGCATCTATCGAGATGATCATATGGTTCTTATCTTTAAGTCTATTGATGTGGTGAATAACATTTATTGATTTCCGTATATTGAACCATCCTTGCATCCCAGGGATGAACCCTACTTGATCATGGTGCACAATTTTTTTGATGTGTTTTTGTATTCGATTCGCCAGAATTTTATTGAGGATTTTTGCATCTAGGTTCATTAGAGATATTGGTCTGTAGTTTTCTTTCTTTGAGTTGTCTTTGTCTGGTTTCGGAATCAGGGTGATGTTGGCCTCATAGAATGAATTTGGAAGAGCTCCCTCTTTTTCTATTTCCTGAAATAACTTGAAAAGTATTGGTATTAATTCTTCTTTAAAGGTTTTGTAAAACTCCGCTGTATACCCATCCAGTCCTGGGCTTTTCTTGGTTGGTAGTCTTTTGATGGCTTCTTCAATTTCATCCATTGATATTGGTCTGTTCAAATTGTGTGTATCCTCCTGACTCAGTCTGGGCAAATCATATGACTTAAGAAATTTATCGATGTCTTCACTATCTTCTATTTAATTGGAATATAGGTTTTCAAAATAATTTCTAATTGTCTTCTCTATTTCTGTAGCATCTGTTGTGATATTGCCTTTTTCATCCCGTATGTTAGTAATTTGAGTTCTCTCTCTTCTTCTCTTTGTTAGCATGGCTAAAGGTCTGTCAATCTTATTTATTTTTTCGAAGAACCAACTTTTAGTTTTGTTAATTTTTTCAATAGTTTCTTTTGTTTCAATTTCATTGATTTCCGCTCTGATTTTAATTATTTCTTGCCTTCTGCTACATTTGCTGTTGGTTTGCTCTTCCTTTTCTAGGGCTTTGAGATGAAGTGTGAGCTCATTTATTTGTTGGTTTTTTCTTTTTTTGAGGAATGACCACCAGGCGATGAATTTTCCTCTTAAAACTGCTTTCATTGTGTCCCATAGATTCCGATATGTTGTGTCTGTATTTTCATTTATCTCTAAGAATTTTTTGATTTCCTCCTTTATGTCTTCTGTAACCCATTGATCATTCAGTAACATATTGTTCATTTTCCATGTGATGTAGGATTTTTCCTTCCTTCTTTTATCATTGATTTCCAGTTTCATTCCATTATGATCAGATAAGATTTATGGTATTATCTCAACCCCTTTATATTTACTGAGGGTTGCCCTATGGCATAATATATGGTCTATTTTTGAGAAGGATCCATGTGCTGCTGAGAAAAAAGTATATCCATTTGATGATGGTTGATATATTCTATATATGTCAGTTAAGTCTAGGTTATTGATTGTGATATTGAGTTCTATAGTTTCTTTATTCAACTTTTGTTTGGAGGATCTGTCAAATGGTGAGAGAGGTGTGTTGAAGTCACCCATAATTATTGTGTTGTGGTCTATTTGATTCTTGAACTTGAGGAGAATTTGTTTTATGAATGTCGTAGCACCATTATTTGGTGCATAAATATTGATAATTGTTATGTCTTGTTGGTGAATGGTTCCTTTTAACAGTATATAATGTCCTTCTTTATCCCTTTTGATTAACTTAGTCTTGAAGTCGATTTTATTCGATATGAGGATGGCCACCCCTGCTTGCTTACAAGGACCATGTGCGTGGTATATTTTTTCCCATCCTTTCACCTTCAGCCTGTGTATGTCTTTACCAATCAGATGTGTCTCCTGGAGGCAGCATATTGTTGGGTTTGTTTTTTTAATCCATGATAACAGCCTATGTCGCTTTATTGGAGAGTTTAAGCCATTAACATTCAGAGTTACTATTGATATATGGTTTGTACTTCCATCCATGTTTGATTATTTATCCTTTTTTAAAAAAGTTTAGTTTGTTTCTCCATGATTATCTTTCCCCTAGGCCTCTGTCTTTACTGAGGCACTTCCCACTGATGGTTTTGGTTATTGTTTTTCATTTCTTCCTCGTGTAGTGTTTTGCTCAAAATGCTTTGCAATGCTGGTTTTCTGGCTGCAAATTCTTTTAACTTTTGTTTATCATGAAAGATTTTTATTTCATTGCCATACCTGAAGCTTAATTTTGCTGGATACAGAATTCTTGGTTGGCATCCATTGTCTTTCAGTGTTTGAAATACATTGTTCCATGACCTTCTTGCTTTCAGTGTCTGTGATGAAAAATCCGTTGTTAACCGTATTGGTTTACCCCTGAATGTAATCTGTCTCCTTTCTCTTGTAGCTTTTAATATTTTCTCTTTGTTCTGTATATTGTATATCTTCATAACAATGTGTCTTGGCATTGGTCTACTGTGATTTTGTGTGCTTGGTGTCCTGTATGCATCTTCAATTTGTATATCTGTTTCCTTTTTTATTTCTGGAAAGTTTTCTGTAATTATTTCATTCAGCAGGTTACTCATTCCCTTGGTTTGAATCTCTGTACCATCTTCTATCCCGATGACTTGTAAGTTTGGTTTTTTTATGTTATCCCATAACTCTTGGATGTTTTTCTCGTGATTTTTTACCAGCCCTTCTGAGTTGGCTAGACTCTTTTCAAGATGATATATTTTGTCTTCATTATCTGACGTTCTGGCTTCTACTTGCTCCACTCTGTTAGTGATACTCTCAATTGAGTTTTTAATTTGGTTTATCGTTTCCTTCATTTCTAGAATTATTGTTTGATTATTTTTTATAATCTCTATCTCCTGATAAAGATGCTTAACTTCTTCTTTTAGCTGTTTATGTAATTCATTCTCAATGTGTTCTTTCGCTGCTTGAATTTGCTGTCTTGTATCCTCTTTAAGGTTCCATTCCATCTGTCTAAGGTGTTCCTTGAGTTCTTTATATGACCATTTTTCTGATGACTCTAGGTCCTCCTGAATATTTAGGCTGTCCTGCATTGTTTGTACTTCTTTTCTTCCTTGCTTTTTGAAGCTGCTAATGTTACTTCTTGTTCTGTTTGACTGCTGAGTTACTGTTTACTCCTATAAATTTATTTGATGCTTATGAGGAAAGGTATTAGAAGGGAAGGGAAGAAGTCACTAAAGAGAATGAAAGTAAGCAGGTAGAATTCAAGGAAGGGGGGATAAGAAAAATGAAAAGACAAAATAAGAAAAAAATAGTAAATAAAAAAAGAAAAAAAAATTAAAAAAATAATAAAAAAATTAAAATTAAAATTAGAAGAAAAAAATTTAAAAAAATTGTAAAAAAATTTAAAAAACAACAAGAAAGAAAAATGAAAATGAAAGAAAAACCCAAATCAAAAAAAAAGAGAGAAAAGAAAAAAAGAAAAAAAAAACTAATAAATGCAGTCTTAGAGTTTGATTAACTTCTCTTCCAGTAGGTGGCGCTGTGCCCACCAGGTCAAGTTTCTCCTGTCAATACGCGGGAACCAATCACTGTGCAGCAGCTCCTCCCAGACTGGGCGAGTCTCCAATCCTGAGTGTCTAGGGCCTCCTCTTGTGTCTAGTCACTTCCCACTTTTCCTCTAGCCAGGCCCCTCTCACGGGTGCCGCTCATCACAATACTGGCTACACGCCAGGTCTGCTGCTCCTGGGAGCCCTGTTTTCATGAATGACTGGGCACAGTCTTCCAGTTTGCCATTCCCTCAGACCCTAAGTTTGTAGAGCTTGGGGCTGAGAATCCTCAGTGAATTTTACTTGCCCTCCGGTAGCCACTCCCTCGGTAGCTGGTGCAAGAGATCTCAGCAGTCAGCTCTGGTGGGAGTGGTAGTTCCCCGTCGCGGGTCCCGTAGCCGCAGGTTTCAATGAAGTTATCTTCTCCGCCGCAGTCTGATGACGTCAGTTCTCTGCCATAGTGGTGTCTCTTGCAAATGGCGACAGTTCGTTTCCCTTTGCCGGGCGACCAATGCAACGGGTGGGTCCTTACTGTCTCTCCCAAGCCCCGTTTCAAACCTGTGGCCACTACTTATGAAGGCTTGGTAGGCATTTACCTCCGTAGGATGAGAAGGGCTGACCAGTTGTTTCAGCCGGATGGATTAGTGCTGAGTCACAGCTGTTTGTCTGCGGGAAGCAGGCGAACGGGAGCTTGAATTCAGCCGATCTGGGCTCAGTGTGTGTTCTGAGAGGCCCAGACTGTTCGCCCCAGATCCACGTCAGCTCAGCATTGCCTAGTGATCCTGAGCAAACAGATATAGGTTGTTTACGACTCCCTATGCCCACACAGCTGAAGAGGTCAGAGACTTGATCTCTCCGTGCCCGCCGCCATGTTGGAATTCCCCATTTTCATTTTTCTAATCTCAGAAGTAGGAATGGACATTTTGTTTTTCTTCTGCCAAATAGAGTGCATAAGACATAATCTGGTTCTGTGACAAATTTTCCTTACATATGAATCACATATGGAGAAACCTTTTTTTATGTTATGTAATTCACTTCTATTTTGGGTGCTGCCGTGTGAAGACCTAATATTTGTAGTTGTATCAGGCATGTTGAGGCCATGAGTGAAGGTACTGCCAACTTTTTGAGTAGGAAAAAAGAATGAAAGCAATGAATAGAACCTGGAATGACTTATCTCTAGGCATTGTGGATTGGTGATTATTAAATGACTTCCATGTTTAAGTAACTAATCTTGTGACACTCTGTTACTTTCAGCAACATCTTACAGATTAATATGGCATATTTAAGAACAGCACTGTTAAGAGTTACAGGAAATGTCCAGTTGTTTACTGGGCTATATAGTCAATATGAAATCCTTTTGGAAATAATGCACTTGGTATTTCATGTTCTATTCCTCCAATGTTAAAAGCTATTAAGTAAAAATAACATTGTACTTTAATTTTATGCAGTTATGATATCTCTTACCCACCAAATATCCACACTACTACATTTTATTATAGAATGTTATATATTCATTGAAATAGCCACAAAATTTTGCTAATCTCTATGCCATTTTTAGTATAGTATCATCAGGATAATTTTAGCTTTTTATGATATCTATATCATTACATGTATTATAATTAAGATTTTCATAATGGCCTAAATAAAACAGGGTATTTAAATCAACTAGATCAAGATGTGACTTTGAAGAGACTGATAACATGGTACATGTTTAATAACCTCTTTGCTTGGCTGCTATGACACTGTTTAAATGGTAGGTTTGTGACAGTAAGCTCAGTGACCTTTCCTTGAGAACTTAAATAAGTAGTTCAAACTTCAGCTACCACCTGTATTCATTCATGTCTTTAAAAACTCCATGTTCAGTTATTTTTAATGTATTTGAAAATAAAAACAGAAAATGAACAGTCCATTTTTTATCTTCACTCTTTGCCTTTAAAAATTTTTCTTTATTATTTTATGCATTATTAAGTAATTGAGTTTACACTGAGGAAAAATAAACCATGAAGAATCTCAGACTGCATCTTGATACATTCATTTATTTGGGGGGAATTTATTTAACAAATAACAAGAGGGGCTTTCTTCAAATTATAAAGGATCATAAAACTAGGCAAGAGAACTGTTCAAATCTTAAAGGCAACAGGTCTATTAAAATGAAACTGGCAAAAGAAAATTTACATTAAAAATATCTAGATGATGTTAGCTGAACACAGCAAACCAGGGACAGTGATCACTTAAAAGATTGATCTATATGATACATATGAAGAGAAATAGAAGATATCCAGTTGCTGTTTTGAAGGTAGAATTGAGCGGACTTGGGACTAGATTGAATGTGAATCATCAGGGAGAGGATGATTAATTTTAGACAGGTTGAGGTTGATCTGAACTTCAGAAAAGGGATCTGCACAGAATTAACCTAATATAACATTGGAGATTGCATCTTTGTCTTTTTGGCTGGTTCTGATAAATTATAGAATGCCCCAGGACTCAGTTCTGCTTTTCCTCCACGCTTGCAATCTGGGCTCTTATCTATCACAAGAAATTTATAGGCTGATAGTTCTCAAATAATTACTCCCACCCTATTAACTACTGATCTCCAGACTCACACACTTGCTGTCTACCTGATATTACAGTTGAATGTCTAATATGAACTTCATATTTAGTAGGGCTAAAACAAGATCCTTTATGACTTCCAGGTCAATATATTGCTCCAGGTAACATCACTTCCTAGGGTGCTAAACTCTCAAACTAGGGACATTTTCTTAATTCCTTCCATTTATTAATTTCTAATATCCATACCACAAAAACAAGATATTTTAGCTCTATTAAAAAGCAGATCCAGCATCTTTCTACTTTTACTATCACTTTATTGATATTTCACATTTGTTTTAGTTATTATCACATCTTCCTAACAGCATTTTGCTCTTCCTCTTGCCTTATATGATCTATCCATCAGTAAACAGGCAAGAGTAATGTTGTCAAAACCAATCTCACTGTGGGTATTTACAAGGACTAAAACTTCCCTAGGCTTCAGTTTTACACTCAGAATGAACCTCAGTCTCTACATATTTTATGTGCCACTTGCCTACTCCCTCTTAGCAGCAAGTACCAGCTTCTTCAGATTTCTCTGTTTTTAAACATGCCAAGTCCACTGTTCTATTGGCCTTTGACCTTACTCATTATCCATTTCCTGGGATGATTTGTAGACCACTCATTTCTTGGTTGTCCATCACTTTTCATAAAGGTATCACTTAGTTCTATGTTGCATTTTCTGACAGAGTGACTAGGTTCCTACAGTAACTGTGACATGACATTTTATCGCTTTGTGTACTTCACAACACTTCTATTATTAAACCATCATGTTAATTTATTCATTTACTTATTTGTTTACTCTTTTCTCATATTAGCATGAGATAAAAAGCTGTGAAATAAATGACTTTTGTCTCTCTTGTTTACCACTGTTTCCAGCAGACAGAATAATTTCTGCTACCTTATGAGCATGGACCAAGTACTAGTTAAATAAAAGAATGCATTTTGGTATAATAAGTGAGAAAAGAAGATGTAGGGACCCATTATACAAAAGCATTTCAATATTTTTTCAATATTTTATTAGAGAAAAGCAGAATACAGAAAGATATCCAAGAGAATACAGAATAAAGGTAATCCATCTTTAGGCTTCAATAAATGGAGATGGACTGGCATATAGTATGATGCATATTTAATACATGCATCAGAAAGAAGGTGTTCATGAATGATGGTATTGGGAGGGGGGCATATGTCATTATTTGAGTGTCATGCCTTCACAATAACACCATTGGACATTTTTTTTTAAATTTGACCTTTCTAGTGAGAATTTGAGCACAGAAAAGTAAATCACTTGCTTAAGTCATACACATAATGAGTGGAAAAGCTAGGGTTTCAACTTTGTGTTCTGACTGCACAATATTTAATCTTTTCAATACTATATCTTTCTGATATTTTCTATAAAGTCGAGGGCTAAGCACATAATTTTGATTTTCAAATTGTGAGTCGTAAGTATTTTCAGAGTGGGGAAGGTGGTTTTGTTGCAGTGATGATAATGGCTTTTGTATTACTGTGGTTTAAGAAGTGAAGAAGAACAGTTTGGGAAAAGGTCTCTGTGTTGGGAAGCCCAGCATGGTATCTAGAGAGCAAAGCAAATTCTATGGTTTTGTTCATTTTATTTGCCTTTTCTTCAAGATCAAAAGAACTTGAGTATAGAAAATTCTCAAGAAGAGGTCAAAATAAAGGGGAATAAGGGGGGAATTACAGCACACAAGAAGGGATAATTGATAGAACATGGTTAAATAAAATATAGGGATGACATTAAAAACATGGTTGGGTATATTGTCTCTGGAAGAAAGAATAAGTGCTCCTTTATGAAAACAAGATAAAAAACTAAGGATAGGTAAAGTGCAGTTAGCAAAACATGAAAATAAAGAGACAAAAATGTATAAATTGTGACAAAAAATGGTGGAGGTGTTGCTCTGTGGAATAGGTAGCAGTGATTGAAAAACAGTGAGTATAGTTTGTGAATTACAGATTGGAGATAAAAAAATAATTCTTCAGGGACTGGAGAGCACAAAGGGCCAGGCATAGTGGGAATATTCAAAAGAGAGAGTCAAATGAATATCAGTTTAGTATGGCGAGACAGATCCATACAAAGATTTTGGCATTTTGCATTAAAGGTAATAAGTACAGAATGAGTATGAGACTATTTCCAGAAAAATTACAGCTTCTAGAAACCGGCATGCTCATATATACTCAATCAGAATTCAGTTTGTAGGAATCTGGTAAAACCAAAATGGTAATCAGATCATTCTTTAATCATCATGGAATTAGAACAAATGAGGTCCAGGGTCTTCAGTGTCACTTCATATAGATCACAGTAGGATGAACATCAGAACATTCAACCTTATAACACACACACACACACACACACACACACACACACACACACACACTAATTCTAACAGCTAATACACTTGTGTACTAATATTCTTCCTCTCCTTTCACTGATAGTGATCCAAACTGGTAATTGTGTTTCTGTAATCTATGGTTCCATTGGTTCTCTAGCTTCTATGTTTCATTTTTTCTTTTAAATATTGATAAATTAGTCAGTAGCAATCATTCAAGAATTTGTTTTCCTTTCCCAGAACATAACTATTCTTATTCCAATATGAATTGGGACATTATTTTTTTCTGAAGACAGTCATATTTCTCTTGTTTCTAATTCTTGAGGAACAGTTTACTATCAGTATGGTGAACTATAAATATTGGTCTAGAAGGAAATATTTAATATATAGATTTGGAGCTCAGGAGAAGGAAGTCATGAAAAGAAGGCTTTGAGAATTGATATACTCTGTTTAATTTTATCCAGATTTGTGCGATGATCAGAATCACTTGAATATCTTAGAAAATAAATAGATTATAGAAGGCCTATCATGAAACACTCTAGTTTAATGGATCTAGATCATAAACTAATGATTTTATAGTCAGTATACATTTCTAACAAAACAATTTTGTTTTGGAAATAATTTCTGTAGATTATACTGGAAACTATGATTGCACTGGATGAGAACAAGGATAATTGCAGAATCCTGTGGATCCCAATAAGGAGATGAGCCAATGTTGTCCAAACTTGTCTGTGAAGGTAGAGAGGGAAAATGGGCAGTGAACAAAATGACACTCAAGGAAGACTTGCTTTTGTTATTTAAGATGAGAAAGAGACACACTCACATAATAAGGAGACTGAGCATATAGGGAGAGAGAGATTCACCAAGGTAGGGAGACAATGAATAATTTTTGGAAAGAAGTTCTAGTTGGTTGTTGAAGAGAGAGGATTCATTGGGGGGTTTATAGACTTTATTTTTAGGGTACTTTTTGGTTCACAGCAAAATTGAGTTGAAAATATGGGGATTTCCTATATCCCCTGTCTCCTGTGTTATATTCACCACCAGTGATATATTTTTACAACTGAAGAATTTGCATTAATTCATCATTGTCACTGATGGTCCTGAGATACCTATTGATCATTAATTTATCATATATATTTCTGGTATATAGAACCAGAGAAAATAATACTAAATTACATATATATTTGATTTTTCCTAGAAAATGATATATTTGATAGAAAAGTTATAGCACATTATATTGTTAGGTACAATTTGCTTTCAGCCCACATGAAAGCTGTAGAAATTCATTCCATTTGCAAATTAATTATTACTGTCCTTAATATTGCCTTTGACAAGGTAAGAAACAGTTGGATTCATTGTAATTTGTTTCAAGTAGTGGTAATTAGAGAGGGTGTGAAGAACAGCTCTCCACTCAATTCTCTCTAATTATTATAAGGCACATAATAAACCTCTTAGGAGAGCAAATGCTTTGAGTCCACTACCTCCAACACACTGGAAATAAAAAATAACATGTTCTTTCCCACTTTTTGATATTTAAAGACAAATATATTACTTACCATTCATTGCAAATTTTCATGGAAAATCATTTTGAAGGATTTTTAAAGGTGAAAATGTGCAGCAGACTAAAAGCTATGAATTAATACAGTTTTGATATGAAGTTATATTTACTTCATCTAAGATTATTAATGTGGCATTATGTATAACAAAATATTCCTTCCTAATGAGCTTAATGTGGTTTTAATTCAATCCAGTGTATTAGCATATGCTTGTATCTGGATTGTTCTATCATTTTTGTGCTCAATTTTGGAATATATGCATATATGGGAAGATTGTCATGAATGTGGTCACCTTCTTCACTGTATCAGCATAGGAGGATTCCAAGCTCCACAACATTTTATTGGACACTTCCTGGACTCTACTAATGTTCTGATGGACTGCCCTTTATGCTGAGATATTAACAGCCAATTCATATTGGAGTTGATTGCACAATGAGTTTTAGTTTCACCTAGCAGTAGAGTAATTGCTCATCATCTTATTCATACTTACATATTTAAAGAGTCGTATCATATATTTCTTTATTATTATTATTTTTAAATGATTAACCAAACTCTAGAACTGAAAAAAATACCTCAGATAAGAAACAAAGAGAGAGAATTGGGATAGAAGAAAGAAGGTCAGGGAACTCAGCTTTTCACTTCAATTGAAAACAATGGTCTTTTGCTCAGCGGTACCATATTTTGTTTTGGAATCAGGTAGTTGTGGTTAGCAGAAAGACAACCCTCAAAAGATGTTTATATACTAAATCCTGGTTACTGGGAATATGATATCTTACATAGCAAAAGTAACTTTGCAGAGTCAATAAAGATGTCAACCATAAAATGGGGAAATTACTCTAGATTACTGGGGTAGACTCTTAACAGAATCCTATGAACCCATAAAAGAAGATAGAATGGAATTGTGTCAGAAAGAGAGATTTCAAGCATGGAAATGATTAGTTGTGCTGTTACTGGCTCTGGGATATAAGGTCCATCTATAAGAATAAGAGAGAAAAATCTTTTATTTTATTGTTTTAATTTGCTCTAATTTGTTATACATGATAGTAGAATGCATTTTGTCACATTGTACACAAATAAAGCATAACTCTTAATTCCTCTGACTATACATGGTGTAGTCATACCAGTAGTGTAATCATGTATATAGGGTAATAATGTCTGTCTCATTCTATTGTCCTTACCACATCCACAGCCCCACCCCTCTTTTCACTCCTCTCTGTACAACTCAAAATGCCTTCATCCCTTGCCCCCATTATGGATCAGCATATGCTTATCAGAGAAAATATTCTGCCTTTGTTTTTTGGGGATTGGCTTATTTCACTTAGCATGATATTCTCTAGCTCCATCCATTTACCTGTAAATGTCATATTTTCATTCTTTTTTAAAGCTAAATAATATTCCATTGTGTACATGTACATTTTTTTGTCCATTCATCTGTTGAAGGGCATCTAATTTAGTTGCATAGTTTCGCTACTGTGAATTGAGCTGCTATAAACATGGATGTGGCTATGTCACTGTAGCATGCTTATTTTAAGTCCTTTGGGCATAAATGAGTGGGATAGCTGGGTCAAATGGTGATTCCATTCCAAGCTTTCTGAGAAATCTCCATACTGCTTTCCAAAGTGGTTGCCCCAATTTGCAGTCCCACCAGCAATATATGAATGTAGATTTTCCCCCACATCCTCACTAATACTTATTATTGCTTGTAATCTTGATAATTGCCATTCTTACCGTAGTAAGATAAAATCTTAAGAATACTTTTGATTTGCATTTCTCCAATTGCTAGAAATGATGAACATTTTTTCATATGTTTGTTGATTTATTGTATTTCTTCTGTGAAACATCTTTCTCGAGGTAAGGGAGGCCTCCAGTCAAAAAGCCTGTGCTAGTCGGCTTTCTATCACTATGAAAAATTTTTGAAATAGTTAACTTAGAAGAAGGAAGCCTTTATTTTGGCTCATGGTTTCAGAGGCTGCATTCAGCCCCTGGTTGCTTGGTCCCATTGCCACTGGGCCTTTGGTAAGGCTGTACATCATGGCAGAGAATTTCTGGGAGAGGAAGATGTCTACGTCATGGCAGCCAAGAAGCAAAATGAGAGGGGAGGGGCCAGGGTTCCAATAGCTCCTTTAAGGGCACAGCTCCAATGACTTAATTTCCTCCCATTAGGCTCCACCTTCTAAAGTTTCACTAGCTCCTAGTAGTTTTCTAAGCTGTGGACCAAGCTTTCAACACATGGACCTTATATGAACCATAGCACATCCAGAAAAAAAAAAAATATGAGAATTTAAGTCTTACACCCCAAGGAACAAGATTTTATAAATCAAGAGGACCAGGATTTTACCAACCAAACAGTATTTTACCAATTATCTAGGGAGCAGATTCTACCAATAGACTTCTAGGGAAGAACCCAGTAGGGAAACACCACGATTTCAATCTTGTGAATTCCAAAGTAGAGGAACTAGCAGAGTCAATATAGACTTCTGATCTACAGAACTGTGAGATGATAAACTTAAGTTGTTTGATGCTGCTAAATTTGTGTAGCAATACAAACTAAAACTATAACATAATCTTTAACATTTTTATGTGAGGTCTGGTAGATTTTTTTTAAGTAAACAAAATGATAACAGTGATTTCTTAGAGTAAAATTTTTACTTAATCTTATCAGAATGTATTGTCAATTTATGGTGCATAATTGCTAATCTAATCTTAATTTTTACCATGATAAATATTCAGAATGGACAGTATTTGCCAATCTTGTTTATGGGAAATATTTGTTCATTATATTTTACAAGATTATTCTAGGAACTGAAGGAAAAGAGTAAAATTCTTTGGTTTGTCATGATTATATCTGTTTTCACAAAAACTATGCTGCAGTTGAACTATAATTCACTTAATGTCAGAATATCTGGATTCTTCAAAGACTGTGATTCAAATCAACTGGTGTCCTTTGGCAACTCCATTATCTCTCAGAATATGGTTTCTTTGTTTGCAAAATAGGAAAGTTTTATAAGTGTGTTTTGCAATACTTTGTCATCCATCTGAGCCTGTGGTTCTGGGAACAGTATACTGAGGGACATGTGGATGTGGACAATGGGAGATGAAAAGGTAGAAACAGTACTACTTCATCTTTCTTTGAGAATTGTTGTGAGGACAAAAATAACACCAACAATTATTTTCCCCTTCTACCTGCTAGTGTTTTTCCATCTGGAAAAACACTTACTATCCCATTGTCTTTCTTGGACTACCAGTTCCTCCATATGTTGTTTACTCTCCTTTCTGATTTGAAAAATACTTAACATTGGTTTAAAAAGACCAAAACAAATATGCTTGATGCTATACTATGAATCATCCATTAACATTTTTAGTTATTCCCAAGTCAATTAAAATTTTATATAGCTCATTTGTTTAAAAAAATCTTTCAAAACATTTTATTATGTTTTAAAATTTTTTTTTCTTTGTTTTATTCTGGTGGTCAACTTGCTGAGTCAGGCATAATAGTCAATGATATTTTTGATTAGATAGTGTGTCAGTTAACTTTTCACAGCTGTGACAAATACTGGAGATAATAAAATAAAAGAAGAGAAGTGTTTATTTTGACTTATGGTTTCACTACATAGCTATTTGGCTCTTTAGTTTTGAGCTTGTGGTGAGGCAGAACATAATAATGGGAAGCATGAGGTGAAGAAAATATGTTCACCTCATGGTGGCCAGAAAGCAAAGAAAGAGAAAGGGACTTGGGTCTTAATAATCCTTACAAGGGCACATTCCCACTAACCTAACTTTCCTCCCCACCTCCTATGGGTTACACAACTTCCCAATAGCACCACAGATTGGAGGCCAAGCCTTTAGCCTACTAGCCTTTGAGTGACATTACTATCCAAATCATAAGAGAAAACTATTTACTATTAGTATGCCCATATCATTTCTTCATCAAAATAAAGTAGCTGAAATGGGGCTTGCATAATATTTATGCCTTAGAAGAGGACCATTATGTTATGTTAAACATAAATGAAATAAAATTCTTTTAAGTGTTTGAATGACTTCAAAATTTGAAAACCTAAATTATTATAGAGGATTATCAATTAAATGAAATATTTTGTATAATATCATAGGTTGGGCCAGATGAAACAGAAAAAAAAAATGTTGGGCTCAATTTTTTATATAGCTGCTTAAAGCTCACATAGATGTTGTATAGGGGTTGAAAGTTTTTTTCTGAATCTGGATTACCACTTCTATGCCTCTAACATTTTTTCTAAGGATATTGAATTTTTTTTGTGTGCATATGTGCGTGTTTAGTTTGTACATATTTTTAGTGTATGATTCCTAAAGACTGATATTTTTTTGTTCTGAGGGGAATTAAGGAAAGTCCATTTCATGTCATAGAAGAGGCAACCTATAGGACATCAGGTTGCAGTGAGATTCCCACAGCTGCAGACACCACTCTCTTGCTCAATTTTAGCAGTTAACCTAGGATAAAATCATCTTTTATCTCCTGCTGGTAAACTTTACATGAACAATAAAAACACATATGTTGAGGAGCATCCCCCTACACCCAGGAATCCATCGCACCTCTCACAACCCCCTCATTACTGTTTATACATCCTTTCTCCCAAGTTTCCTTTTATTATCACTCAACCTGATATTTATCTGATATTTAAACATTCTCTGAATTCTCACATCTTAAGAAATCCTTTCACTTCAGCTTCTTTCTGTCTTATAACCCATGGACTTCCTCTCATATCCCAAATCCTCCATATTTGTTAGCATATTTCCTTTCTATTCCTCATTTTCTACTACTTTCTCAATCCACTTCTTTATGATATTAAACAGCATCAATTACTTTAAAGAGGCTAAAATGCATTGGAAGTTGTCCAGGACTAATTTAAATTGATTTCCTAGTGTCATGGGATATTCTCAACTATTTCTTTTTCATTAATTGATCTAAGGCAAACCTTCAGTTATAAGACGAATGAGTTATGGGAAGCTAATGTATCACATGGTGAGTATAGTAAATAATAATCTATAGTATATTGAAATTCACTGAGAGTGGAAATTAACTATTCTTACTACAAACAACCAAAAATCTAATAAAAAATGGAACTACGTAATGTGATAAATAGGTTAAGTGACTTGAGAGTAGTAATCATTTCAAAATATATATGCATATGAAATTATCATGTTGTATACCTTAAACAGGTATATGGGGCTTGCATAATATTTATGCCTTAAATCAATTATACCTCAATAGAGTTGGAAAAAAATCTTCTTTTAGTTTCTGACACCACATTTTCTTGTCTTTCTCCCATCTCATTCATTGGCTATTTGGCCTCCTTGGATGGCTAATGCTCCTCTGGCCATCAACTCTTGGAATTTCTTCATGATATGATCTCATCTCTTTTTAATTTTTGCCCTCTGTACTGTCATCACCTACGGTCTCATTGAAATAAGCCACATCTCCATGTGAATGCTTCAAATGTATGTCAAACTCAGCAAGTCCATGATGGAACCCATAATCTTCCTGATCCCTCCTTCCACCTTCTCACACCTGTCCTCTGTCAAATCCTTCACAGACTCCTATGGATGTTTCCAAAAATATATATATATATATATTTTCAAATCTGCACTTTCTTCAACTGATTGCATCCTACTCCAATCTGTTCTCTCTCTTTGGATGACTATTTTGGCTTCCAGATATGTCTCCCTGTCAATCTTGTTTACCTTACAATTTCTCTATGTATTTCAGCTAAGGTACATTTTAAAAATATACAACTTTGACTCTTTTGTTCTTAAAACCCTCTTCAATGTAGAGTTAAACACCCATAATTTTAAGTAGAGTTAAAAACAGAATAATACATCTCACATAGCCTAGTTCTTGTTTTTAATTTTTTTTATTTCATATGAATCCATCTACTCATTTCCTAGACATCAGATAAGTTGTCCATATTTTACTTTCTGAAGTGAAGCCTTTTCCTTAATACACGGACAGCACTTCTGAGAATTTTGCATTCCATTGCTTTCTTTTTCTCCAAGGAAACTCTTAATTACTCTTTAGGTCTGAGGTAATAACATTTTCCTCATTATGCTTTCATACAATACATTTTTGCATTTTGTGCTTCCTAGCCCCCTCCTTTGACCTTTTATTTATCTTAATTTATACTTATTTATTTTAATATATTTTAGTTGTAGATGAACACAACACCTTTATTTTTATTTTTATGTGGTACTGAGGATAGAACCCAGTACCTTCCACATGTGAGGTGAACAGCCTACCACCCAGTCCTACTCATTTATTTTTAAATGTGATACTGGAAATAATTTTTTCCTTCCACTGGATTTTCTGGACCATAAAACTTTAAAAATATATATTTTTGCTTATAACTCAAGCTATAGGTTCCAAATATTCCATAAGTCATTCTTTCAGAATAAATGAACGAATATGAAGGCTTAGATATTGGGTGTCCTACAGAAGCTCATGTGTGAGACAATACAAGAAGGATTAAAGGTAAAATGATTGGGTTATGAAAGCCTTAACCCAATCAGTTCATTAATTCCCTGAGAGGAATTAACTGAGTGGTAACTGTTAACTGGTAAGGTGTGGCTGAAACAGTCTGGAAGCAGACCTTTGGGGTATGTATTTGGTAAGCTGAGCTTAGTCTCTTTCCCTCTGTTCAGTCAATTTCCTCTGCCACACTCTTCTACTGTGATATTTTGCTTCATCCCAGGCTCTGAGGAATGGAGTCAGCCATCTATGGACTTAAATCTCAGAAACCATGAGACTCCAAATAAACTTTTCTTCTCTAAAATTTTTCTTGTCAGGTCTTTTGGTTGCAGCAGCAAAAAAAGCTTACCAAAACAATGAGTATTTTCATTCTTAAACTATAACTAGAATAATAATTCCTTTACATATCAACAATGTGTTTTTAATTATTTTAAAAATTATATTTTGGATGGGGTAATGGGGATTGAATTTAGGGGCACCCAGACACTGAGCCACATCACCAGCCCTATTTGATATTTTATTTAGAGATGGGGTCTCATGAAGTTACTTAGTGCCTCATTTTTGCTAAGGCTGGTTTTGAACTTGTCATCTTCCTGCCTCAGCCTACCAAGTGGCTAGGATTATAGGAATGGGCCACTGCACCCAGCTGTCTTTTTTTATTTTTTATTTGTTTGATACTGAAGATTTAACCCAGGGGTGCTTTACCACTGAACTACATTTGTAGTTCATTTTATTTCTTATTTTGAAGCAGAGTCTTTACTAAGTTGCTAAAAGTTTTACTAAGTTGCTGAAACTAGCTTCAAAATTGCCATCCTTTGCTTCAGACTACCCAGTCACTGGGATTACAGCTGTGTCTTGTTGAGTTTCTAAACTTTCTTATCCAACGTCATTCCAGCACTAAATCCCCACTTATTATTGTTGGTATGTCCTTATCAACATGCATTTCCAATAAATATTCCTATTTCAAAATAAATTTTTAAAATTCCCCAATTTTTTCTACCTATTTATGTTATCACTCTTTCTCATGATCCTTGGGTATGGACTTCTTATGGTTGGTATCAATAGAGTTAAAGTAGCCTGCTCTAAATTATTGCTTTTCTGGGCCTCTTTAAATTTCTATGCTGTTTTGATTAATAATAACCTGTTGTAATGCCTTCTAGCCTTGTGATTATCTTTTGCTCTCCAGACCACTCCCCAACATTTCCCAAAGATTTTATATTCAATTCATTTAAAAGTTGAAGAGTTCTTACTATGTTCTGGGCTCTGATACTCTAAATACTACATAAAAATATCCAGATAGTATGTGGCAGTGGAATTTAACAGAAGGGACTATGAAGACAACAAAAAATAAATGATAATAATAATAATAATAATAATAATAATAATAATAATAATAATAATATATACAGATATCAGAGGTTAAGAAATAAATATACACAGGGATTTGACAGATGTTGAGGTGGGTATGTAGTTAGTTTATTTCAATGATTGGATGGTTTGGAAAGTCTTTAAGACATACATTTAGGCAGAATATCTTTGAGGGCATCAACTTTATCAAATTTCATGTGTAATTTCTAAATGCTCCATACTGGGGGGTGGTTGTATTAGTTGACTCTTTATCACTGTGACCAAAATACCTAACACCAAGAACTTAGAGGAGAATGAGTTTACTTTGTCTCATGGTTTCTGAGGTGTCAATCCATGGTCAGCTAATTGTATTGCTCCTGGGCTGAGCTGAAGCACAACTTTATGGCAAAAACATCTGGAGGAGGAAAAGCTGCTTACCCCATGGTAGCCAGGAAGAGTGAGAAGAAAGAGGAAGACTGGCATGATATAATCCCCAAAGGTACACACCAAGTGACCTACCTCCTCCAATCACAACCCACCCACTTATATCTACTACCCTCTTCATAGTTCTTTCAAGTGTTTAATTCAGCAAATGAATTAATCCATTGATAAGTTTACAGTTTTCATAATCTCATCATTTTGTCTCTGAACATTTCTGCCTTGTCTGTCACCTGAGTTTATTGAAGGATATCTCTTATCCAATCCAGAATAGTAATGAAGTTTTTTTTGTTGTTGTTTTCTACTTATTTTTTTTATTGGTTTTTCACAACATTACAAAGCTCTTGACATATCATATTTCATACATTAGATTGAAGTGGGTTATGAACCCCCAATTTTACCCCAAATGCAGATTGCAGAATCACTTCGGTTACACATCCACAATTTTACATAATGCCCTATTAGTAATTGTTGTATTCTGCTACCTTTCCTATCCCCTACTATCCCCCCTCCCCTCCCCTCCCCTCCTATCTTCTCTCTCTACCCCATCTACTGTAATTCATTTCTCTCCTTGTTTATTTTCCCATTCCCCTCACAACCTCTTATATGTAATTTTGTATAGCAATGAGGGTCTCCCTTCATTTCCATGCAATTTCCCTTTTCTCTCCCTTTCCCTCCCATCTCATGTCTCTGTTTAATGTTAATCTTTTCTTCCTGCTCTTCCTCCCTGCTCTGTTCATAGTTGCTCTCATTATATCAAAGAAGACATTTGGTATTTGTTTTTTAGGGATTGGCTAGCTTCACTAAGCATAATCTGCTCTAGTGCCATCCATTTCCCTGCAAATTCCATGGTTTTGTCATTTTTTAGTGCTGCGTAATATTCCATGGTGTATAAATGCCACATTTTTTTTATCCATTAATCTATTGAAGGGCATCTGGGTTGGTTCCACAGTCTAGCTATTGTGAATTGTGCTGCTATGAACATCGATGTGGCAGTATCCCTGTAGCATGCTCTTTTAAGGTCTTCAGGGAATAGTCCAAGAAGGGCAATAGCAGGGTCAAATGGTGGTTCCATTCCCAGCTTTCCCAGGAATCTCCAAACTGCTTTCCAAATTGGCTGCACCAATTTGCAGTCCCACCAGCAATGTACAAGTGTACCCTTTTCTCCACATCCTCGCCAGCACTTGTTGTTGTTTGACTTCATAGTGGCTGCCAATCTTACTGGAGTGAGATGGTATCTTAGGGTGGTTTTGATTTGCAAGTAATGAAGTTTTAAAGCTTGAACTCCAGGTTTTCAGACTTCAGATGATTTCAAGAAGTGGTGATAGGCTGTGATCAATGCTCCTCAGGATAAGAGGTACTGTTTAAACATATCCGCTCATGCTTCTTTTCTTGTTTGTATTCTCCCTTGCTCCATAGTCACTACATGCTTAGGGATGCACAAACCAGATTACATGATTCCTTATCTCACCCCCACAGCTTTACATCTTTTAAATTAACCATTTAGGAAGGAATGGAGTCAGCAGGAAAGCTCAACCACTATGAAGTTCTGTGTTTCTTTAGCTCAAGAAAGGCAATAATCTGAATGAAACAGAAGGGTTCTTTAGAAACTCTGTTCCACATATTCCATTTCCAAAGTGACTGGAATTTCCCTACTTCTGTACCTCCATTACACACAAAGCAGGCATACCACCATCTCTGCCTCTCCAAGAGTTTTCTGCAATTTATTTTGTGTGCTTGTTGGAGAAGGTGGGATATGAGGGTATTGTGTGTGTGTGTGTGTGTGTGTGTGTGTGTGTGTGTGTGTCTAAGAGAAAGATACAGATAAATATTACAGGTAGATAGATAGTTGGATAAATATGGATAAATGACAGATGGGTAGATGAATATAGTTCATTCTATGAATCATTATGCTCCCTATTTTGCTCTTAATTCTATAGTTTTGAATTCCGTAATGAAGCTACTAGCCCATACCTGGTTCAGTTTCTAATTTTGAAAGAAAAATCTACCAGTCACCTAATTATAAATGAAAAACATATAAACAAACTTCTCATTATAATTTTTCTTGACTTCTCTGTAAGATTTGATTTGGATGACTATTGATAATAAAGAAACTTCTGACAAATTAAATTTAGCAGAGTTCATTTGAGCAAGGAATTACTCATGAATTGGGCAACACTCAAAACTAAGAGAACTATACCAAACCACATTGGCAGGCAAGTATTTATGTGAAGAAAAATGAAGTAAAGTACAGAGTCATTTTGGTTACAGCATGGTGATTACTTTATATGGGCATGGTGTTCTAAAGCCTTAGACTTATATGGACAATGTCTGATCAGGTGGCAGCCTGTGATTGATTGAGACTTGGCTGCTTGTTAGAAGAATATGCTCAAGTTAGACTGCAGTTTATTTACATATAAAGTTAGGTTGCAGTTTGCTCAATAGGAGTTCAATGTATGGAAGCAACCAAAGGCCAAATTTAGTTTAATTTAATACCATTCTACTACTTATTGCAACTATTTATTTTCATATATCTCACTACACAATTCTTCCAATTTACTTCTGTATGTATTTCAAGATAAAATGTAATACCTTTAATACAGAACATGAGACCCTATTGGTTCCTCTCTATTAGGGCAGAATTATTTCTATCCACTGCACCCATACCCTATGCCACCCTTCCTGTGTCATTCATCACCAACATGGGCTTGTGTCAGTCTCTTTCTTGTTTATCATATCTTTACAAATTAATTCCTCTCCTTTTAATATCCCTCTTCCCAACCTTTATAAGCAGTTCAAAGTGGAGGAATCTATCAATATGTCCATTTCCTCCCAAAATAAATTGACTCAGTGATTGAGCATTACTTGTTGAGTTATTATTCATTGATGCATCAGTTTATACAGTTTGTTGTGATAATTATTGAAGAAGTTGTAGTTTGGTTTCATCTTTGTCTTCACTGGCACTGGGATGAAAATAGGGATTGACAATGATGTTAAGAAAAGAGAAAAAAAATGTAACATTTCAACAGGTATTAAGAAAACAATTTTTAGAACAATTTACATTATCCTGAACAGAATTATTAAATATAATGAAACGGAAAGGTGAAAGTAAACAAACAGATCTGTTAACCTGCTTATTTGTACACATATTAAAACAGTCTTCAACAGCTGTTTACCCAAATTAAATTAAACCATTAAAATCACGTGAATAATAAAAAAAAATTTGGGATCCATATTTTATGAGCGCTCCTCATATATGATATATGGACATACACACATACAGACATACAACACAAAACAGAAATGTGCACACGTAACATACAACATATAAGACAATAGTAAAGGCCTTGTAGATTACCTAGGTGAAATCTCCATTGCAATGTTTAAAAACTCCATAGTCAAAAAATAAAACTGATCAGGAAAACATTAATTTATGTCTGTATGAGCTCAAAATTAAAATGGAACTTTATGATGTGGGAAAAGCAATAATAAAATAGATATTGAAAAAAGCATCCTGGTTGATCACTGTCGAAGATGTAAGAATATCCAAGCTGGAGTTCTGGATATCAGCTGTTATGGATTTGAGTCAAATCATCTTCTTTTTCTGTAGAAATTGTTTTGGTTAATCTCTCTGGAATCCAAATCAGCTGCTGTTCCTCCTGTGGAAAAACACAGACAGAGCCCCAACTCCAGACTATCACTGGATCCGGACCTTTCCATTGTCCTGTTAGAATATCTTTCCAAAGTACCTTAGGCTTATGTACATTTTTTGGATACAAATGTCTTTCCACAGCACTAAGTCCTGATGAATCCAAATTTTAAAAGTTTAGAGTAAAAAGGGTTATTTTAAGTTTATCTTTGGGGGATATATACCCCTTTCCAATTCCCTCATTTTGTTTTAATAAGTACATTTTAATAGTTTGATGAGCTCTTTCAACTATGCCTTGTCCTTGTGGATTGTATGGAATTCCTGTTATGTGAGTAATGCCAAATGATGAGCAAAATTGTTTAAAAGAGGTGGAAGTATAACCAGGACCATTGTCCCTTTTTAACTGTTTTGGAATGCCCACAGTGGCAAAATTTTGTAAGCAATGAGCTATAACATCTTTAGTTTTTTCTCCGGCATGAAGGGAGCCCATCAAAAATCCAGAAGAAGTATCAACTGTAACATGTAAATATTTTAATTTTCCAAATTCTGGCAAGTGTGTGACGTCCATCTGCCAAATATGGTTAGGTAACAGTCCTCTAGGATTGACTCCAAGATTAACTTGTGGTAAAAATGTCACACAATTTTGACATTGTTTTATTATATGTCTGGCTTGTTCTTTAGTTATTTTAAAACGCTTTTGTAAAGTATTAGCATTGATATGGAACCTTTTATGAAAATTTATAGCTTCTTCTATTGTGGAGAAAATATGTATGTCATGTGTAGATTTATCTGCTAGTTCATTGCCCATACTAAGGGCTCCAAGCAATCCTTAATGTGCCCTGATATGTCCTATAAAGAATGGATCTTTTCTGTCCCAGATTAGACTTTGTATAGCGGAAAACAAAGAGAAAACAGTAGAAGAAGGTGAAATCCTACCAGCATCTTCAAGGGATACTATAGCATTAACTACATACTGACTATCAGAAAATAAATTAAATACAGAATCTTTAAACATCATAAAAGCTTGTAATACTGCATTAAGCTCTACCTTTTGAGCTGATTGTTTGGGTACTAAAAATGTAAAAGTTTGATCAGGAGTAACTACTGCTGCTGTACCATTGTTTGACCCATCAGTGAATATATTTGGAGCATTTATGATAGGGGTTTTTCTTGTCATTTTTGGAAAAACTACAGGATGCTTAGACCAAAAAGACAACAAAGGATTAGATGGTAAGTGATTATCAAATGAAACACTAGTTTTACACATGATTATTGCCCAAGTATTTAACTCATTAGCTAACTCATCAATTTGATCCATAGTATATGGAGTAATAATTTTATTGGGAGAAATCCCAAACACTCCCTTTGCTGCTTTTATTCCTTTGAGTATTAATTGTCCTACAGCCTCAGGATATCTAGTAAGAATAGTGTTAGGAGAATAAGATAAATGTATCCACAATAATGGACCTTCTTGCCAAAATACTCCTGTAGGAATATTTTTTGTTGGTAGTACAATAAATAATAAAAGCAAACTTATATCAATTCTATCCAAATGCATATTTTCCATATATGTTTCAATGATTTTTTAATGCTTTTCTTGCTTCAGGCGTTAACATGCGGGGTGAATTTGGATCTGATGGACCTTTTAGAATATCAAATAAAGGTCCCAACTCTCCTGTTGGTATGCCTAGATAAGGCCTTATCCAATTTATGTCTCCCAATAACTTTTGAAAGTCATTAAGTGATTTGAGTTGATCTACTCGTATTTGAATTTTTGGTGGACGGACCATGGTTGAGGATAATAGAACTCCTAAATAATTAATTGGAAGATTTAATTGTACTTTATCTATTGCTATCTCTAGATTATAATTTTTCAATAAGTTTGTAAGTGTGGCATAACATTCTAGCAATGTGTTTTTATCTTTATGTGCCAATAACACATCATCCGTATAGTGAAATATTTGTAGTTCAGGATTTTGATTTCTAAGTGGCTGGATTGCTTTATTAACATAAATTTGACACATAGTTGGGCTGTTAGCCATCCCTTGAGGGAGTACTTTCCATTCATATCTCTGATCAGGACCTTCATGATTCAGTGCAGGGATAGTAAATGCAAAATGTGGACTATCCTCGGGATGAATTGGAATTGAAAAGAAACAATCTTTAATATCTATATCTAAAACATGCCAGGTTTTTGGTAAAGCAGACAATTGGGGAATCCCTGATTGAGCAGGTCCCATAATAACCATCTCATTATTAATGGCTCTTAAATCTTGTAATAATCTCCATTTACCAGATTTCTTTTTAATGACAAAAATGGGAGTATTATGGGGAGATACGGAAGGTTGTATATGTCCTTCCACTAATTGTTGTCTGACCAAGTCATGGGCTACTTGTTTCTTTTCTTTAGTCAGGGGCCACTGAGGAACCCACACTGGTCTTTCTGATTTCCAAGTAATTTTGATTGTCTCAGTGGCCCTTTCTGAAAACCCAATCCATGTCTATTTATTTCTTGATCTATTTGAATAGGTGCTGTCATACCTTGTTCTTGTTCTCTTAATCTTTTTTCTTTCCTAAAGCCTTGTTTAGCCCCAGTAGTGGGCGCGTTAGGATTGATGTTATTTGTTAATGTCAATCCTAATTGATCTAGGACATCTCGTCCCCATAAATTTACGGGAAGATGATCCAATACATAGGGCTGTATAGTTCCTTCACATCCTTCAGGATCCCTCCAATCTAATACCATAGCACTTCTATGGGGATTTGTTGCCACTCCTAGGCCTCGAAGCGTTTGAGTGGCTTGTTGTAATGGCCAATATTTTGGCCATTTTTGACGAGATATGATGCTGAGGTCAGCACCTGTGTCCAGCAGCCCATTAAAGTCATGTCCTTGAATATTTAATTTTAGCATTGGGCAAGAATCTAAATTTAAAGACAGCATAGCCCATCTACACCTGTGGAGCCTAATCCCTTGGAACCTCTTTCTACATTACAACTGGAAAATTTATCATGCAGGCTAGGTATTATTAATAACTGTGCTATTCTATCTCCTGGTGAAATTACTGATATACCTCTTGGAGAACTAGCTATAATTTTTATTTCACCCTCATAATCGGGATCAATTACCCCAGGACTTATCATAAGTCATTTTAGTGTAGAAGAACTGCGTCCCAATAATAAGCCTACTGTTCCCTGGGGAAGAGGTCCTTTTACTCCTGTGGGAATGATTTGAACTCCCATCTCTGGAGTTAGTAGTGCTCTGGCAGAGGTGCAGATGTCCAACCCTGCGCTCCCTCTAGTTTGTCTGATGAGGGATTTAATGGATAATGCATCCTGGGCACTACCTTGATGGTGCTGCTGGGTTCCTCCATTGCCCCGTATATTTGTGGTTTGGGGCCCCGGGGCATTGGGCCCTCTAGTCCGTTTTTTGGCAATGGAGCCTGATACCTTTCTCCACGATATCGTGGGTAAACACTTGGTCCTTGTCTGTTTTTTGATAACGGAATACCCTCTATGGTGGTTTGAGAACGGCATTCATTAGCCCAATGTTTCCCTCTGTGGCATCGTGGGCAAATACCCGGTATTCTATTCCTTTGATACCTAGTTTTGTTAAACCCTCCTCTTATGGGGCAACTCCTTTTAAAATGTCCTGTTTGATTACAATTATAGCATGTTTTTGGCCTGGCATCTAAAGCCTGTTGTACTGCTGCTAAGACTTGCCCTTGTTCATTAATGTCTCTACATAATTTAATATATATGTTTAAATCTTCATGTCTCCATGGTCTAATGACCTCTCTGCAGCAACGATTTGCTTGGTCATAAGCCAGTTGTTTTATAAATGGCATTGCCTGTTCTGTATTTCCAAATATTCTAGAGGCTGTCTGAATAAGCCTATCTACAAATTCAGCGTAAGGTTCATTAGTTCCTTGTATTACCTTAGATAATTGACCTTTTAAATCTCCATGCCCCTGTAAAGTTTTCCATGCCCTAACTGCATCTACAGCAATTTGTGCGTATACTCCAGGGTCATATTCAATTTGCTGTCTTTGACCCTCATAAGGTCCCTTTCCTAATAACATATCTAGATTTCTTTGAGGGTAACCGGCTTCTGCATTTCGCCTAGCTGTCTCCATGCAAAATTCCTCATTGGCAACCTTCCATAACAAATATTGTCCTCCATTTAGCACAGATCGACACATGTTAGCCCAATATGCTGGTGTCATGTCCAAGTTAGTAACAGATTTGACCATGCTTACTGTGAAGGGAGCTTGCGGCCCATAGGTTGTTACAGCCTCCTTTAATTGCTTTACTGTTTTGAAATCTAAAGCACGGTGAATTTGTTGCCCTCCTGCCTGCTCAAGTACAGGGCATGCTAATCTTTGGGGTCCTGCCTCAGAATTCCGTCCATCAACTACGGGAGTTGAGGGCCGCTCAGCTGTAGATGGAGCTGTTGGTTGAATTACGCCCTCTGGTGATAGAACGGAGTTAGTAGCAGCCTCCTGTTGTAATTCTCCACCTGATGGCTGTTTTTCCTCTAAGCTTTCTTTCTTTAAATTTTCCTCTGTCTGACTAGCTTGAGAGACCTTCTCTTTTGATTGACCTAGCATTTTTTCTACCATAGTTTGGACCTCTAACAATTTACTTAACAGTTTTTCGGTTTGTTTTTTACTAGATTCTAATCTACTATAAAGGTAACGTTACCCAATAAGATAGGATAAAACAAAGCCGAAGCAGAATGAAACAAAAACGGAGCAGAGAATGGTTATATCAATTTTCTCTTTCTCAGGGCTGAATAACTTCAAACCTTGAGCCAACCATTTTTCCCAGTTTGCCTGAGAAAATTCTAGGGCTAGGGAGCTTGAAATAAAAATAAAATACATCAAAACAAGAACACATTGTTTTTTTAAATGGTCACCCATTCTGTCGCCTTCCCTCAGGGGCGAGCAATTTTACTCACCTCTAAGTTTCAGGCATTCCCCGTCCGGGCCACCAATTGCCTCAGTCTGGCTGGGCACAGAATCACGAGCCACTCAAGCAGGAACAAAACTTTATTTTTGAAAAAGCCGCCAATACTTCGTATGCGCCGGCAAGCCAAAAAAACAGTCCACCCACGCGCGCGTGTACCGGAACCGGGGGGCCTGACGTCCCCCGGAATTCCCTCCTACTATCCTTCCCCAACCAATGGGAACTCTCCAGGAGTCCCGTAACATGAGTCCCATAGCAGGCCAAGGTGAACAGCAGGAGTCCAATTTCCATATGAATGTAAATCTTAACATAATCATATCATCTCAATGGCTAGCTGGCGTCACCTTACAACTGAAAGTGCCATGCATCATATTATTTGCTTGTGGCTTCTAGCAACTAAGCCTGGAAGATTGTGTGTTCAATACCAGTATTGACAATTTAGTGAATTTTTGTCTTAAAAAAGGGTTGGGGGTGCTGGAGTTGTACCTCAGTGCTAGAACACTCACCTCACAGGTGTAAGACACTGGGTTCAATTTCAAACACCACATAAAATAAAGGTATTGTGTCCATGTACAATAAAAAAATCCACAAAAAGAAAAGAAAAAAGTGTTGGAGGTATAGCTTAGTGGTAGGGAACTCCTGAGTTAAATCCTTAATAATGAAATGTACAGTATTTAAGAACCATTTGTTCTTTAAGAAATCTGAACCACAGTAAATACTTGTCATGAAAGGGTCCTCATAGAAAAAGATAATTGGTTTATTGATGAAAATTTTCATCAAAAATTAATATGATTTCTTTTTCCTTTTTAAAAAAATTTCCAGTGTTTGAACAATATTTACAGCTTCCTACTGGATTGTAACAATAACTTGTGGATTTTCCAGTGGCCTAAATACTGACAGAAAATTGGATTTCATTATGGAGCATTTGTTTATCTTAATATAAAATGTTGGCTATTCCCATGGACTTTATATTGGTATATTTTAGGTAACCCCTAAAATTAGATGAAATTTGGGTATATTTGTATAATTATAATAAACAGAGAATCAACCTAAAAATGAACTCATCAGAGTTTCTGCTTTTCTTCCTTTTTAAAAATCTCAAAAGTAATTTAGAGGGTGATAATCAGGGCATTGATAACACCAGAAAGGAGAGAATTTATTTCTACACAATTGAACTACTTTTCAAATACATTGGGCTTGAAAAATAAAACTGATGAAAAAAAGTCTTTCCTGTAAGCTAACTACTATAAAAATAGAATGTACTTTCTCCCCCTCTACCAAAGTGAAAGAGATATGAGTGCTCTACAGAGCTGTAAAATATTCTTAAAATCAAAACAAACAAAATAGCTGATGATTAATTGAAATCTTTTTCCTCTATCTAATTTACATAATAGTATTTCCCATTATTTCCCTAAAAGTTTATGAGATAGTAATTCCTGCAAGTCCCACTCTAAGAGATTCTGCACACTTTTTGCTTTAATAAGGGGCAATTTCCCCTTAATTAATGCCAAGAAGAATTATCTACACTTCCAAATGGATTCATGATTAATCAGTCAAATTTTCTAAAAGACATTTATTTTGATTAAAAGCTAAAAAAAATCATCCTGGGATAATTCTCATTTCATTTGATATTCACTCTCATCAGGTTAGTGAACCTGGCTATTTTGAATCCATAAAACTACTCCCACTTCAGTTCTTATTACTTTTCGCCTATTTGACAATTAATACTTTTTTTTTTACTGCTACCTACTGCTGAACTAATTTTATTGCAGATTATGTTTGTCAGTCTTTTCTATTTTTATCCCACCAGAGTGACTCATTGTCTTCCATTTAACAAGCTTCATGTTCCTTAGTACAGCTCCAGTGTGGCTTATGTGAAGGAAGACTGGTACAAAGGCAGATTCACTTTAAATTGATGTCCTGTTGAAAACCAAAAGTTATTTTTAGAATTTTAAAGGCTGTCACTTTTTAAAATTCTTGTCCCAGTTGGATAGCAAGTCTATATTTTTTTTACCTTGATTTTGAAGAGTTGGCTGTATAACTAATGAATATAGCATTTTGCATTAGAAATGAAATGTCATAAATTCTGTTTGTCTAACTGATCTGTGGTACTTTTCTGCTCAGCTCTAGTTAGTTTTTTAAAAATTCTTAGCCAATTATAATGCGAGCAACAGGGCTGCTAGAACTGAGACTATGTCAGTATTTTCTTTATAAGTATGTAAGGCTTATAATAAATCAACCCAAAAATGATGTTCAGTACTATACCTTAGAATCTAAAGTTTCATATAAAAAGTGAGTAGCTTGGTTATAGTCTTACTCAGAACTATCAATATGCCTTGAGTATGGTTGTTTTAAATATCTCAAGAAAAGCTTATGATTTAGAAATAAGATTATTTTATAGTAAATATTTCTCAAGAGACTCTTTTAATCTCTGAAAGGCATTATCAGTTAGTTCTGTTATTATATACTACCTTCTCTTTCACAGTGCTTCCTATATTCGCATGCCTTTTCAATAGAAATATTTTAAGAGTAACTTACTTTTAAAAAATATTTTTATAGTTGAGACAAATTGTACAAATTTATGAGTTGCCATGTGATTATTTAAAAAAGAAGTAGACACTGTATAATGTTCCAATAATAAGTCCATCTATCTTATCAAATATTTAGCATTTTTTGGTGAAAATATTCAAATCCCTTCTTCCATTGCTTTGAAACTACAGAATATTTCATAGTAGAATGATTACAGATGATTAATATTACTTTATATTTCAACAGAAATCTTTTGAAAAAATTTAAGATCATATCTATATGTAGTGTATGTTAATACACTAAATGTGCTGTCATCCAAAAAGTGTGGGGCTTATTTTATTAATGCAAAAATTATTAACATATGGTGAGTTATATAAATTGTCCAAAACTTCATAAAAAATGTTTAAAATTCTCTGATTGTTTTCATTCTGATATATTTACATAAAAATGCATAAAATAAGGTGCTTTTGTAATGGCATATACCTATTGACACCACTTAAAACATCATTAAAACATTTAGGTCCCTTCAAAAAATCTTGTGTGCCTTTTCAGCCAATTCTACTTACCAATATTCCTCCACTCATTATGAGATACCTATCACTTTAGAATGATTTTGTCTATTTTTAAAATTTATATTAATAAAGCCATATAATATATATTCTTTTGTGTCTAGCTTTCTCAGCAGATTGTTGATGTATTGGTAGTTCATTTTCTTTTATTATTGAGGAATATTCCATTGGCGTGTGTGTATCTGTGTAATTCTCTACACATATGATTAAATTTATAAATATATTACAAAGAGTTCTCTAAAGGTATAAAATCATATTCCTAACAATAGTATGCAAGTCAAAACTACTCTAGAATTTCATCTCACACCAGTCAGAATGGCAGTTATAAAGAATACGAAAAACAATAAGTGTTGGCAAGGATGTGAAATAAAAGGCACACTCATACATTGCTTGTGGGACTGCAAATTGGTGCAACTACTATGGAAAGCAGTATGGAGATTCCTTAGAAAACTTGGAATGGAACCACTATTTGACCCAGCTATCCCATTTCTCGGACTACACCCAAAGGACTTAAAATCAGCATACTACAGTAACACAGCCATATCAATGTTTATAGCAGCTCAATTCACAGTAGCTAAACTTTGGAAGCAACCTAAATGCCCTTCAATAGATGAATGTATAAAGAAACTGTGGTATATATACCTAATGGAATATTACTCAGCATTAAAAGAGAATAAAATTATGGCATTTGAAGGTAAATGGATGGAGTTGGAGAATATCATGCTAAGCGAAAAAAGCCAATCCAAAAAAAAACAAAGGCTGAATGTTGTCTCTGATGAGTGTATGCTGATCCATAATAGGGAAGGGCATGGACACAAGGAAGAACTTTGATTGGGCAAAAGGAGGGATGCAAGGAGAGGGGGAAGGAAAGATGGTGCAATAAGATGAACATTTATGTTCATCTTGGTATATGCATCACTGCACATATGGCAAAATGCTACATCATGTACAATCAGGGAAATGAAAAGTTGTGCTGCAACTGTGTACAATGAGTCATAATACATTCTGCTGTATATACCTAATTAAAATAAATTAATTAACAACAATAACAACAAAAACTACTACTTACTACATAATAGTTACAACTTAAGAATAGTTGATTTTTATCATTCTTTTTTGATTTTCATCATTAGAGTTGTATGAAGTTGTATTTCATTGTGTTTATAATCTACATTTCTCTGGTAAATCATGATATTAGACATCTTTTTATATCTTTTGTGGCCACTGAAAAAAATCTTCCTTTGTAAAATGCCTGTTCAAGTCTTACTTATTTTTGTCACATTATTCATTTTAAAGTATTGATTAGTAAACATTCTTTATATGATGAAATTAGGTTCTTTGTCAAACCTATGTGCTGTAAATAGTTTTCAGTCTGTGGCTTGCATATTTTCTTATTTGTGATTTTAATAAGTAGAAATTTTAAATTTAAAACCTCTAATTTATCCATTTTTCCTTTTAGAATTTGTGTTTTCTTTGTTTTTGTTATTATGCCATAAAAATCTTTGTTATCTCTTAGATTGTAAAAATATCCTATTTGATTTTAGAAACTGAATAGCTTTATGATTAGATCCACGGCCCATTTTGATATAAATTTTGTGTATAAAATGAGGTGGGAATCAAGGTTCACTTTTTTCCCTCAATAACAAGATGCCATTTCTCTGTGAACATCTATTAATAAGACCTGTTTACCTAATAAATTCATTTAAGTCAGTTGTCAAGAGTTTATTTTTGATGCTTGCTTTATTTTCACTTTAAATTTATCTTTCAATTGATAACACAAGTACCTAAAAATTGCACATATTTATGGGGTAATGTAGAACATTTTGATAGACATATACATTGTGTATATTCAAACCAGGTTGAACATATGTACTTCCTCAAACATCATTTACTTAAGGTGAAAATATTCTGTATATTTTCTTTTAGTTTTTCAAAATGTATATAGTTCATTATCATTTTCTGTAGTCACTGTACTGTGTTAAGAGCTCACCAGAATTTCTTGCTCTTTTCTATCTTAGAATCCATTGATCAACTTTACTGCATCACTCTCTGCCCATTACTCCCCCAGTGGGTGGTAACCACCATTCTAATCTCAACATCTATGGGATCAACGTTTTTTTAACTTCCATGTGTGAGTAATATCATGCAATACTTATCTTTCTGTGCCTGACTTATTTAACATAACCATCTTCAAGAGTTCATTCTTTTTTATTTTTGAAGTTTATTTATTCAACTGTTTCATTAGGATTTTTTTTTAAAGAGAGAGAGAGAGAGAGAGAGAGAGAGAATTTTTTAATATTTATTTTTTAGTTTTCGGCGGACACAACATCTTTGTTAGTATGTGGTGCTGAGGATCGAACCCGGGCCGCACGCATGCCAGGCGATCGCACTACCGCTTGAGCCACATCCCCAGCCCAGGATTTTTTATTGATTTAAAAAAATAAATGACAGCGGAAGGCATTACAATTCTTTTTTTTTTTTTTTTTTTTTTTTACAATTCTTATTACACATATACAGCACAATTTTTTATTTCTATGGTTGTGTATAAAGTATGTTGACACCAATTCATGTCTTCATTCATGTACTTTGGATAATGATGTGCATCACATTTCACCATCCTTGCTAACCCCATGCCCCTCTCCCTTTCCCTCCCAACCCTCTACCCCATCTGGAGTTCATCAATTCCTCCCATGCTCCCCCTCCCTACCCCACTATGAATCAGACTCCTTATATCAGAGAAATGGTTTTATTCTCTTTTATTGCTGAGTAATATTCTATTGTGTATATATGCCACATTTTTAATCCATTCATCTACTGAAGGGCATCTAGGCTGGTTTCACAGTTTACCTATTCTGAATTGTGCTGCTATAAACATTGATGTGGTTATGTCCCTGTAGTATGCTGATTTTAAGTCATTTGCTTGTAGGCCATTGCTGTTGGTTAGGTTTTTTAACATAGTCTAAACCTTTCAACTCATGTTTAATGACTCTTTCCTGCAGAGACTGGTTAAGTTAACATTACATGTTTTAGCCTCTCTTGTTCCTGGGGTTCTAGGTGTGACTTAGATTCTGCTACTCTCCTGTGTACTTGGATTTGGAACAGAATCATGTCAGGGAGACTCAGGGTATAGGGAGCTATTTTTCTGCAATGACATTTAGACATGTCATTATCCAGAATTTGGTGGTGTAGAATCAGCTTCCAAATTCAGTAATCAGCTTTCTGATCTGGTGGCCTTTGGATTAGGAGAGAGGTAGTGTGGGTCTAAAGCCACCAGTTTCTTAATTCTGCAGATGACACAGGTTTTTAGTTAAAGCAAATGAAAATGTTTCATGTTTGACCTTTTAAATTGTTCTCAATAACTAATTTTAAAGTTTGTGCCTGTAGCCCTCTTAAAAGTATCTACAACTCTTTATCACATCCTTAAACCAACCAGAGTGATTCTGTTTCATTATCAAAATCCTGACCCATACAAGCAGTTTGGGATCCCTTTTATAATTAACCTGTTAGTAGTTGTGACATTTACAAAATTGTATTGTCCCTGAATAGTCTGGAAGCATGTTTCTCAACTGAGAGGAACAAAAATGAATAAGAAAGTGAACGATTTTCAGATTTGGTGGAAATGACAGAAATTAAATGCCTTGCTATGTGTCAATCGACTTATATAACATTCTGTATAAAAATAAAAATTAGTAAACATGAAACATTTCCATTTTCTTCAATTGATAAAGTATCTTTCAATAAGTATATCCATTCACTATTGTGTGCTGAAGAGTTAGGTAAAATATTTTGGCTGTTAAATCAATGTAGAAAAAGAAGGAAGGAGCCATTAAACTTCAAGGTTCTCAAATATAGACTAGTCAAGTCTGAACCCTGGACTTCTTGACTGATTCTCTTGGGGAAACAATAGAATTTTTATTTGGCATCACCATAAATACTAGAAATGTTCTGTGGTCACTTGTCACTGGTTATTTAGTCAGTAGTTTCCAGATCACTAAGAAATGCAGGCTGTTAGAACTTTAGGGCCACCTGGGAAGCCATTCTCTGTTTTCTCTCTGTAGATGGTCATATGATTTGCCATGTACTATGTTATTATCTTTCTGCCATTCATATTACTGCCTCATTGTGGCAACCCAGCAGATGAGCAATATATTTCCAATGGGCAAATTCTGCATTTCCTATTTCTAAAAATTGTCAAATTTTTATGTCTACTGCCATATTTTATTTGTTATTGAAAGCTATTACATATCAGCTAGGCTTCTACTTGTTTTTTCTGCTTGCTTCTTTGAATACATTTGTATTCAACCAAAATCATGCTTCCTTGAGTTATAAACATTAATGATTCTCTTATTGTTCCATGTTTCCTTAGTTATAACTGAACATTGTTTTAGGTATTAGGTTTTCATTATTTATTTACATTTTTCTAAAACTTTAATCCACTGATTATCTTTCAAAGTTGCTTTTCTGTATTCATATTGTTTTTCTTTAAAATTGTTTGATATCTATTTCTCATACTATTCTCAGCTTTGGGTGTCATTAGAGATGACTCCAATTATTGACTTTGCCTGGAAAATTGTCCCAGCTAAGCCAGCATCTTATATTAGGACCATCTTCCCAAGTAATCTATCATCTGTGAAGATTGGTCAGACTCATCCCTAAGGTGAACCTTCTCATTTGCCCTAGAGTTTCCAAAACTTTTACATGGATAGACATGATACTGTTCATTTACTTCAATGACCAAAAGTTATTCTACTCAATGAAAAGTCAATGCAAGATTTTCTTATCTGAAATCAGTGCTCAATTCGTATTTTTACAAGTAAAGCTTCAGTGGGCTTTCTTGATTAGATTAGAATTTCTAGGTTTTGGGATATGTGCATCCTCACTTTCCTTAGGTTGTTAAGAGTTATCTTTAAAGTGTTTCTATCACTTTAGACTCACATCAGCACCATCTGTTTTTCTCTCTAGAGAACTTGGTATTCAAATTCACACAGAAGTTGTGCACTCTGATGCGCACCTGCAGTCCCAGCTTCCAAGGAGGGTGAGGCCAGATGATCACTTGAGGATGGAAATTTGAAGCAAGTCTGGGCAACATAGTATGAGACCCATCACTTAAAAATTTTTAATAAAAAAATTTACAATAGGAGTTACAAATTAAAGAATCTTTTCAATCTCACTTTTATTTCATTTTTTTTAATTTCCCCACTGTAATTAATAATCTCTTCATGTACATTGACCATTTATTCTTATTTCTATGAAATGTCTGTCAGCTCCTTTTGTCCTTTTATTCTGTATTTTTCCTTTCAAACAGAATAAATTATTGATATATTCTAGGTATGATACCTTTGTTAATGGTTCACTCCCCATTTCAAATCAAGTGGGGTTCATTCTGGGGATACAAGGCTGTTTCAACATATGGAGATAAATAAATGTAATTCAACACAAAATAGACTTAATAACAAGAATCACATGATTATCTCAATTCATGCAGAAAAACTATTTGACGAAACTTAGCATCCTTTCATGCTCAAAACACTACAAAACTGGGGATAGTAGAAATATACCTCAATATTGTAAAAGCTATGTAAGTTAAACCCAAGGCAAACATCATTCAAAATGGGTAAAAATTGAAAGCATATCCTCTAAAACCTGGAACGATATAGGGATGCACTCTTATAATTTCTATTCAACATAGTCCTTGAAATCCTAGCCAGGGCAATTAGACAAAAGAAAGAAATTAAATCTATATGAATGGGAAAAGAAGAGCTCAAACTATCCCTATTTGCAAATGACATGATTCTATATTTAGAAGACCAAAAAAACTCCACCAGAAACTCATAAATGGATTCATCTAAGTATCAGGATATACAATTAACACACATAAATTAGTTGCATTGTTATATACCAATGACAAATTAGCTGAAAGAGAAATCAGGAAAACTATTCCATTCACAATAATGTACCCCGCAAACACTTTGGAAGCAATCTAACAAAAGAGGTGGAAGACTTCTACAATGAAAACCATAGAACACTAAAGAAAGAAATTGAAGACCATAGAAGATGGAAAGATCTCCCACATTCTTGGATAGATAGAATCAATATTGTCAAAATGGCCATACTATCAAAAGCACAATTAATGCAATTTCTATTAATATTCTAATGACGACCCCTATCTCTCATCCTGCCTTGGGGATGTCACAGTAACCGGCTGGAGCAGAACTTCTCCACAGCCTAAAACTGCCTAAAGCAGTTAAATTCTACTTTGAGGCCTATTTGGGGGATATTTTCTATTTTCAGAAAAAGTCTAATTCTAAATAACTCTTAGATCTATCTATCTATCTATTTACATTTTCTTGAGCTAGTCTAGGTATTTTGTATTTTTCTAGATGCTAATATATATTTTTAATTTTCTAACTCACTGAAATGAGGTTATTTATAGTAATCTCCTAGGACTTTAAAAAATGTCTCTATAGTTACCCGCTTTTTTGCATATTTGGTTTTGTTACTTTTTCTCTTTTCCTTAATCAGTTTTGCTTTTGTATTTGACTTTTTAATAAACGAAATTTTGTTCTGTTGGTCATGTCTATTGATTCTTTGGTTTGATGTCATTAATTTGTATTCTGTTTTCCATTCTACTACTCTTTTATTTTGATCCAATTGTATTTAAAGTTTCATACTCTGTTAGCTCATTCTTAAAAAAATTTTTACTAAAGGATTTATTTAATCCTATTAATTTCTTGTCAATAAAGATTTAGCTTCTTTCTATGGGTTTAGGATTTCAGCTATAATTTTCTCACAAAAGAATATGTTCCCTCATGTAAAACTTCCTGTTACTTCTTGTGAGGGTGTATTCAAAGTACAGAGCCCCACTCTCTAAGATTCTAGTTTAATGCAGGAAAATTACCTTCATTTTCTTGCTTCTCACATGCCTGTGATCAAATTTTCTCATTCAATGTGGATCTTAATAACTCCTCTAACCCCCAGAAGCTAGTATAATGTCAGGATTTGAACCTTGATAAGCATTCTCTAGCTCCTGACAACCCTATCTCACAACACACTCCTGCTATGGCAATTCTGGAGATTATTACCTTGACCTTTGTTTCCTTTTTTTTGTTTGTTCTTAAATGATTTTCTTCTTTAAAATCCAATATATTTCCAAACATTTTTTCTAATCATCTCTATGAAATAGGTTATACATTATTCAACCATATTGCTGAAAAACAACAATAATGTTAAGTATAATGTTATAAGTATTTATGGTACATGAAATTATTATTACATGGTGTCTTTCTACATACAAATTAATATTTTGGTTATCAGTATGGATTTCACTAGTGATTTTCAGAATCTTCTGAGATATTAATTTTTCTCTTCCTTTTTCTACTTATTGACGTGCACATTATATAAATAGGTATCCTCATATTACACTAATCTTTTATTCCTGGGATAAATTCTAGGTAGGCAATATGATGGTTTGATCAAATTTTCTTTAGAGTTTTAAAATTTGCTTTTAATAATGGGGTTGTTTATGGTTTTTGTATATGAGATTAGTGCTAATTTCTATTTTGGGGAGTGGATTATATAGCATAGAAAGCTGTATTATTATAAGCCACATAACCAACCAAGAATTATTTTATAAAGGAAAGATATTGAAAACTTACTCTATTTCTTTTATAGTTATTAGACTTTAGTTATTTTACAGCCTTTAATTATATAAAAGTATAATTTTATTTTTGGTGACAGTAATTATAAGCATTTCCTTTTATTAGAAAATCCCTCTATATTTTTATAGTTTTATTCTCATTTCCAGTTTTATTTATACTTTTGTTATGTGTCCTTTCCTTATTTCCAAAAAATGAGTCTCGGCTTTTATTTTATTTATTTTTTCTGAAAACCATCTCATTTTTTTCTGTTTATAATGTTTTGCTTTTAAGTTTATGTATTTTACTTTATCTCTAATCTGTTTAAAATATTTAAATGTGAAATATATACTCCATGTTTTCCATCAATTTATATTTGTTTATTTTTCATTATTATTTTGAATTTTTATTTTTATTTTAATTCCACATATTTATGGAGTACAATATGCTAATTTAATACATGCATACAATGTGTAATCAATCAAGGATAGTTAGCATTTTCATCTTCTTAAACACTTTATAAAATTTTTGATTAATATCTAATAATTGGACATATTTATTAGACACAGTGTGAATTTCTATACATTTTATGCAATGGATACCTATCAAATCAGAATGATTAATGTTTCCATCTTATCATTAGTTTATGTTTGGAGTCTTTGAGTTCCTCTCTTGTAGTTATTTATAAAATGTATAATAGGTTATTGTGAACTATAGTTCACAATAGTGAACTGTGCTGCAGAGTAGTTTTGTTTTAATTTGGGGATTTAATTCTGCTGTAGCTAATTCACAGTTTAAGAATGTGACATTGTATAAAGAGCTCTTGGGTGATGCACAGCTCTAATCTCAGTGATTCAGGAAGCTGAGACAGGAGAAATGCAAGTTCAAAACTGCGTTGGCTCTCTCTTCTCCAGCAAGGAGGTCCATGGAACAGGGCAAAGGAGAGTGTGGCTGTGGAGTCGATATTCAATACCTCTGGTGACCAAGTAGGAAGCAGGTCTGATTTTAATGTGCACTTACCATGTATATATACTCAGGCAGTAGCTAAGCAGATTACAAGCAGCCACTAAAGCAATTTCTGCTAACTTTCCTTGCAGTGACCAATCAAGGAGTGGGCTGTGGAGCAAGCACAGGGACTACAATACATGGCTTCATGCCCAGGACTGTGCTTACAGGGTAAGTGGCCTGCCGCTCAAGTGCCTAGCACAAGGTGAGTGGCCTGCCACTCAGATGCCCTTAATGTATGCCATGTATGCGATAATCCATACATGTGTTCCCACAAACAAACAAACGAAAAACAGCCTCAGCAACTTAGTCTATCTCTGTCTCTAAATAAAATATCTATAAAACAAAAAGGGCTAAGGACATAGTTCAGTGGTTAAGCAATCTTGAATTTAATCCCTGGTATAAAAAAAGTATTTAATAATATTTTAAAGTACCTTATAAGAGTGCAACTGTTATAGTTTAGTTAGATGTCTACCAAAAGCTCATTATATGACAATGCAAGAAAGTTTAGAGGCGCAATGATTGGGTTTTGGGTTTTAACCTAATAAGTGCATACTCTCTGGATAGGAACTAACCGGTAGTTAAGATGTGGTTGGAAGAGGTGGGTCCCTGTAGGCATGACTTTTGTGTGTATATTTTGTCCCTGGTGAGGGGTGCTCTTTCTGTTTCTCTGCTTCTTGGTGCCATGTCCTGAGCTGCTTTCCTCCACTACACTCTTCTGTCATGATGCTATGCCATACTCTGGGCACTTAGCAATGGAGTCAGCTCTCCATGAACTGAAACCTCTGAAACTGTGAACCCCCAAATAAACTCTTCCTCCTCTGAATTTGTTCTTTTTGGTCTTTTGGTTGAATCACTGAAAAACCTGACTAAAACAGCAACAAAAACATTGTGCCAAAAGAGGCAAAATCAATGACAAGATATGCAATTTAAGAAAGGAATGTGTCCTTTACCTAAGTATATTTTTCAAGTAGAAATTTTACTGTTTCATTTATTCTTATTTGTAGCACCATAAATGAAGGCCAGTCAGAGAAGGGTATAATTTTTTTTTGCACATTTTTCTTTAGCCTCTGGCATATTGCTAATCTCCAAATTTTTCTTTTCCTTTTAGATTACATATAAACACCAGTTAGTATTAAATTTGTCTTAGGCTATGGAATCTGTTCTTTTTTTCTGCAATGAGTGCTTTGAGTTATTAGAAGCAATTTCTTAGGAATAATGTGGAGTCACAACTCCTCAGGAAGAACCTGGATTTCTCCATAGCTACTAATGAAAACTCCTAGTAATATAGACTAATAGTTTATGACATCATCATTATTATATAGCCCCTCCAAAGATCACTTGAATCATTTTCCTAAATGTTTCAATTATTAGAGGTGTGCAGACTTCAGCATGGGAATGGGAAGATTTTCTTTGGATTTTCCCAGTGAGATCAATTTTCATCATGTCCTTTGTTTAGTAGCATATTGAAAGGATTTTGCAGAACATTTGGGTCCTATTTCTGTAATAACTCTTCCCCTTTACATCTCTGATGAGATGAAAATCATGTGATTTCACTCAGATCTGCTTAGGGACAGATTGCAATAATATCCAATTACTGATGAATGCATTAGATGTATTGGATCCCTGAGCCCATGAGAGATAATAATGAACCAGTATCTTGCAGTGGAACCCTGAGTCTTTATTTTAGCACATTTCCCCAGGTTATTCTGATACACAGCCAGATTTTCTTCTCATTGCCTTAAAATAGCAAACTGCTTTGCTTGTAAAAGATAGACATTTATGTGGGATGAATGAAGTTTAACTATTTCCTGACCAAATGTGAAACATGGAGTTTTGGAAAATGTCTTATTCTCTTAAACATTCAAGGAAGTCCTAAAATGTCCCTCTTTTTATTAACTTCATCATCTGGTAATAAGTATTGGGTAAACACTTATCTGGTCACTACAGACAAGCTCAATTGACTTACAAATATACCACATTTTAAATTCATGAAGAGGAATGTTTTTAGGGGTATACTGGATACATTTGAAAATGTCTCCAATTTAATGTCCCACTATAAAAATGATTTTGGCTTTGTTACCTACATAGTAGTTGAAAATATAGGAGTTTTAGATTTGAATGACTTTTTTGAGAACCATTCATTTTCTGCCAATCTCTTAATAGCCCAGGCTTATTTTCAGTGGTCAGTTATCTCTACCTTGCAGTCCTACAGAAGTGATGTATGAATGCTCAAGGGAAAGGCGTCACTTCCAGTTGATCATACTAATGAGATTCGGCATGGTGGTGAACAGCCCTTGGTTGTGTAGGCAGAGGTAGCACTGCTGATTAAATGTCCTTCATAGGCACTCCATAAATTAAACCACACATCAGGAAGACTGATGCACTTTTCTTCATACTAATTCTGTGATGCTGGGGGGTAGCCATATATATTTTGTGTTTTTCTGTTGTGCAGAATTTGGAGAATATGAAAATCATAGTACATAATACACTCGATATTACATTAGCATTTAAATATCCTATCATCTCCTACCTTTTCATGATTTAGTGGATATTTATCATGTGATTGGTGATCTGATGTTTTTTGAACACTCTTCCTATAGGACATAATCAGTGTCTTGTTCTCTAAGTAAAAGCTAAGGCACCCTCTCTCCGCTTTCTTATTGGCTGGCTAGAGGACCTGGCTGTACCAATCAGAAAAATGTGCAAGATGTTTGATTTGAATAAAAGCAGTCAGAGGAAGTGGGTGCAGAGCAGAATCCAGCCTTTAGTGGGGATGATGGCAGAGTTTGGGAAACTCTGTATCCGCACTTGAAAGCCTAAGCTTCAAACTTCGTGGTCGGAAGCAGTGATAGTGGTATTCTCACTGAGGCACCCCACAGGTTTGTGTGCTCTCTAAGTTGAGGACACTGATCCTCTGGCCTCTTAGAGATCCTCTCTACTCCTAATATCCTTTGATCACATTTTGAGTGTGATTTAGAGTGAATTCTCATCACCACAACAAAGAACTCCAAACTCCCATATCTTCTTATGCTTGGGAACCACATTTCAGATGTTTTTGTTGTCTTTGTGTTTTGGTTTCTGTGTTTTGTTTTTATGTCATTTCTTTCCAATCATGGACTTTCCCCTCTGTGTTAAATATAGTTATTTTCAGGATTGGATCTTTTCCTCTTTTAGACTTCTTCTCAAAAACCATTCGTTCAAAGGATCTCTGCTCCCCATTCCTCTCCTTTCCTATTCAGAAATCTCTGTGTTGTCCCTCATTTGCCTGGTTGGGTTGTTTATTAATTATCATGCCTTTCTCAAAGCATGAGGGCAGGATCTGTATTTGTCTTGTTTACTGAGGTATTTTCAGAATCTAAAATGGAGTGGTAAGTAGTCGGAATTCACTTTTTGTAAATGAATGAGTGAATGAACAAGTGAGTATTAAGAAACAGATGTTTATTTTGGTCAGCAAAAGGATTGAGAAAGTCAAAGGAGAATTGAGCTAAAGGTATAAAGAAACAGTGTTTAAGTATCTGTCTGAAGGAAGAAAGGTTAAGCAAAGGGTCAAAGCTAAAATATAGTAATTCGGGGAGATCTTGTATATATATATATATGCCTAGCACTGATTAATCCAGCACCTTGGAGGGAATTGCAAGGGATAAGTGGAAAATGCCAAATATTGTCTCCTCTGTTTTAATGCTCTGGAATAGTTATTGAAGAAGAGGAGAGTTTAAGTAAAGGAAGAAAAGGAAAACAGAAATATGTGAATGACAAAGTTCTGCATTTTTGAAAATATGTATTCTAAAAAGCTTACATTTCTCTGAATGATAAACCAGAAGCCCTGCGTGGGGCAATGAGTTCTTCATACACAGAAATAATTGCTTAATATTTGTGTTAAAAAGTTCATTCGTATGAAACAGATGATGAAATGCTGATAATTTTCGAAAGAAAATGTCTCTGTAAGCTTCAATATCCAAGAGCACAATACGAGTTAACTCTTCATACTGACAAACTTGGGAATTATGCCTCTTCAATCACTTTTCTAATTAGTGAGTAGACATGTTGAAGCACTATGATCATTCAGATTTTAATTGTCAGACAGTGCTATCTACAGTTACTCCATATGTTCCTACCAAAAAATATATGAACAATTAAGAGAAGATAGCAACTATAGTTTTGATGATCGTAGCTAATTAGGTAACTAGGCATGATTCAGTCTATTGCTTATCCAGTCAGAACATAATTATGATCACACTCTCTACTATCCCATGAGTATATTTCTCCTCTCTACAATAAAAGAATATATAATATAAATAAGTAAATAAGGTTTCTCTTTCCAAAGGAAGTACACATTACCATTTAAATCACTTAAAACATTCAGAAATGATGACATGCTAAGCAAATACATATATTCATACACACCTAATGAGATTTATTCAGTGTCATGATAATAACAATGGGCCTATACTGAGCTCATTTTTATGCTATAAACTTTTTTTTAAAAATTGTTCTAATTAGTTATACATGAAAGCAGAATGCATTTCAACTCATTGTACACAAATGGAGCACAACTTTTCATTCCTCTGGTTGTACACGATGCAGAGGCATACCATTTGTGCAATCATACATGTACATAGGGTAATAATGTCTATCTCATTTCACCATCTTTTCCACCCCCATCACCCTTCCCCTCCCCTTATTCCCCTGTGCCCAATCCAAAGTTCCTCCTTTCTTTCCTCCCTCCCCCGATATGGATTAGCATCCACATATCAGAGAAAACATTAGGCTTTCAGATTTGGGGGATTGGCTTACTTCACTTAGCATGATATTCATAGATAAAGATATATAATCAATTGATAAATATATGAAAAAATATTCGATATCTCTAGCAATTAGAGAAATGCAAATCAAAACTACTGTAAGATCTCATCTCACTCCAGTCAGAATGGCAGTTATCAAGAATGTAAGCAGAGTGAGTGAACAATAAGTGTTGGCGAGGATGTAGAAGAAAGGTACACTCATACATTGCTTGTGGGACTGCAAATTGGTGCAAACACTATGAAAAGCAATATAAAGATTCCTTAGAAAACTTGTAATGGAATTTGACCCAGCTATATCATTCCTTGGCCTATACCCAAAGGACTTATAATCAGCATACTACAATGATGCAGCCACATCAAAGTTTATAGCAGCTCAACTCATAATAGCTAAACTGTGGAACCAACCTAGATGCGCTTCAATAGATGAATGGATAAAGAAGATGTGGTATACATACACAATGTTGGAATCTCTTAATAGGTCTTTCTGTATATTAACACTTTTGATTTCCACAATTTCCAAATAAAACAGATTTTCTATTATTACCATGATATGTATTTAAAAACCAAAGTTTAGGGAGATCAAGTGACTTGTCAAGTTGAGACAATAAATGATAGGCAAAGCCAGTCTTTTACCCAGGAATCCTACAACTGAAGCTGTCTTAGCCACTGGGAGTACCATCTCTGGTAATGGGAACAATGTGGGGATTTGAGATAGGTTAGTTCAATTTGGGGGTCAAACTGCAGGCAGGCTTACTGTTGATATACCTCTCAGTATCTCTCAAATTTAAGATCTTTATCTGTAGTAAATAAGTCAATGAAAACCACAAACCATCAAATAATGCTTCCTGCATGGGGTTGTAATGTTGTTTAAAAATGGTATACCATGTAAAAATATGGTGTGAGCTGAGCAGAGAGTGCTATACTTTGGTTATCTGCAGCACTTTTTCTCCTATGTTAGAGAATTTTATGCTTAATCCAAAAATAGTTTTTCACATATTGGAATTAGGGTAAGATCCCTCCTCACCTCCCAGAATGGATGTGACTGTTGTTCTTGTATATGCATAGGAATTGATGTCTGCTCAAAGTCTAGAAGCCCTAACACGGCACCTTCCGCTGTTTATCTCTGACATAGTATTTATTTTTCCTCCTGACTTATTTTTTTATAGTAATATTAAAAAGGTACTCTTCTAAAAGGTACTCTGTCTAAAATGATTCTTTTTAATGTTCTAACTTGCAATTATCTATCTACAAAAGCCAAAAAGTTGGTTTTCTTCCTCTGTTCTGCCTTATTTTCTTCCTTCTATATTTATTTCTTTTCTTTAATCTTTGTGTAAGTTTTTTTATGTATTTATTTCAGGTTTCTTTATTATGCCAAGAAATTTAAAATATAAAATTGAATTTCTTAAAGAACTATCATTTTTACAATGCATAAAAAGATTCCAGTTGGATTTCCTTCTTTTAGTTTTAAAAATAAAATCATTTAAATACACACTCCTCCTGACTAATGATATTTTCCCTCTTTGATTCAAATTATTGGAATTCATCTATGGAACTAAAAAAAATTTCCAAAACCAAGATTTGTAATACTTTTTCAAAATGATCTTGAAGCATTCAATTTAATAACCTTTAGTAAGATTATTATCTTCCCAGTTTCTACTGAGTACTATGATTAACTCTCATTTTAATACCTGAATATAGATCATGTAATTAAAAACAGTATTAAACCATTAAGTCCAAGTTTTCAATTTTATATTGGATGATAAGACATATGAGTTAACAACTGATCACTCTACATCACTGAGAACACCAGAAACTGAAGCTATTACTAAGATATAGTTACAGTGGGTGGGAGACACTTGAAGAGACAATTGAACCAAATTAGTTTCTGTGTAGAGGACTTTGCCTCTGACAATCTGATATTGGCAAAAGGATGGAAAGATAAATGTATTAAACCATACATTCTGGACTAAAAGTCCAGAAATAAACTCAGATGTGTCTTAACCAATTCGCTTTAGACCTATTCTTTCATGTTTTTTGCCTCACCTTCTATTTTACTGAAGAGCATAAAAATATATCCTAAGTGTCCTTGCTTTTTTCTTCTACAAATATAGTAAATTGGGCTCCAAAAATCTCTACTTTCTTCTAACTCTACTCATATACTAAAGTATATGTTATCACTATGCACTATGCATAATATTTTCTAACCAAAATAACATGGCATATTCAGCTGATAACTAATCTTAATCTTACATGGGGATATACAATGAATTAGCATTAGGGTTAGGGTTAGGGTGCTTCTCCTGGATGTTGGCTAAGGAAATATGATAACTTGGTGTGGTAGTCAAGTATCCACTTATCAAGTCAATATTTTTGATGCTCAATTTATTTTAAACACTTTGTAGATATCATTTTAATTAATTGGTGATTAGATATCAGCCATGGATTTCCTGTTAGCTGGAATTATGCTTTTCTTTTCACCTTGATAAAGAGGTCAGTAATGTGAGCCTATGGCTTTAAGAAGGGGAAAATTTATCAAAAGCCAGCAGGTGTATGGGGAGATATTAGAAAAAGATCTTTAAATCATTGAAGTATCCGTGTTAAATTGTTTTAATGGCTAAGATCAGCTCTTTGGAAAGTTTTAATGAAGAAGTTTATCTCCAGTATCCCATGAGAACTTCTATTTTTTGTATATACAAAAATAAAATCACTTTCAGAGCTGTCTGAGGGAGACCAGATTTCACTTTATGGGGACTGGTTCTCCCAGAAGAGCCAGGGTTTTGTTTTGTGTTCAGTACGTTTGCTCTCTTTCTGTTCTCAGAATGAGCTTCTGTGGTAAGCACACTTATTTCTCCATTTAATCTAAGATAAAACTGAGACATAAATGTTAAGCAACTTCCTTGAAGCCTCACAGCTTAGAAATAAAAGACTCAGCCTTATCATCAATTCACTTTGATGTCAGAGCCCGCACCCTTGATCACTGCATTCTGTGACTTCCCATGTTCTTTCATCACTAGGCTGCCTGTCTCTAAACCATGTGGGCTTAATATGTAAATCATTCCTTATTACACTTGCCTTTCTTCAAATGTGTATTCTTAATCCACTGGAAGAAAAGGTACACTCAGTTATGGCCTGGCTACTAGAGGATGTGTTCTCATTCATCAGATTCTCCTTTTATTGCAGATTATTCATAGGTAGATATTTTCTCTAATCTTTAAGTCTGTATTTACTGAGCATTTACTCGGCTGGGAACTTAAGTTGGCCCTGAGTGTTGAGATGCTATCAAAGGGCACTTATGGAAAACAGTCTCTAATTTCATAAATTTTCTGAATAGTAAAAATGTTAATCTGGAAACAATTCAGTATTGTCTTAAACACTAGTGCAGCCAATCCCATCTTCCCAGTGATTAGAATTCAAAGCCATGAAAGTAGCAAAACTGAAATGGAATGTGAGATGAAAAGGTCAAAGAACTTTTCATATCTAATCCATCTGTGTTAGTTTCTTGTCGCTGCTATAACAAATGATCACAAATTTACTTGCTTAAAACAACACACATATATTATCTTATAATTCTGGATTGCAAAAGTCTCATTGGGTTAAAATGAAGGTGCTGGCAGAATCCCATACATTCTGGAGGCTCGAGGGGAAAACCTGTTCTTCTGCCTTTTCCAGCTTCCGCAGACTGTCTGCACTGTTGGCTCATGGCCCCTTCTCCATCTAAAAGCCAATAGCATAACATCTTCCAGTTTTCCTCCCTCTCTGGTTCTTCTGCTTCCCTTTCATTTGTAAGGATCCCCTTACAAAATCTAGGACAATCAGCCCAACTTGAACTATTTAGCTTAATCACATCTGCAAAATCCATTTTTTTTTTTCTTATAAGGGAACATATGCATAGGTTCTGGGGATTAGGACATAAACATTTACTATCTCATATATATCTCATATATATATATATATATATCTTATACATATATACATATATAATTACACAAGACACAAAAATTATTTGTATTGGAAAACCAGCTTTCCATAAAATTATATATAATGGTATATATATATATATATATATATATATATATATATATATATATATATATATAATATTCTAAAAATAGATTACTTTTTTAAACTGCCACAAAATGATAAGGCTGTGAAAAAAATCCTATTCAGAATATAAAAGTATTTTATTGTATTTATAATACAAAATTATATTCTGAATGTATTCTCAATTGTCATGGAAAGTACTCCACAGCATGTTTAGAAAGTAGGCACATGTTTTTAAGAGTTCTCTCTTTCTTTCTCTCTTCCCCACCCTCTGCTTCCCTCCCACCCATCTCTCTTACAAACACACACACACACACACACACACACACACACACAATCACACACACACCACTACATCTTCTGTACTTATAACTAATAGTAAAAGCACAATGATAAGGAAAATATCTGGTTCAGAATTTTTTGCTTGGCCTTAAATAGAAAATGCTCATACAAGGTGAAAAATATTTAACATGTCCAGAGGATTGCTTGAGGGATGTGAAATATCTTTCCCAGGAGAAATAATATCATGGCTTAAACTAAATTTATGACAGGAATCTGATGGGTCAGCTTGCCTCTCAATTGCCTTTAGGGCATAATGGGATGTGCTGGACCTGGCTGATGAGTCACAAGGCAGTTTACATGGAACTTGTTTCTGAGAGGTAGATAAAAAGAGCCTTCTTTAAAGGGTGCTTTGGAAGAGTTTCCTGAGTTATAACCTTAGTGGATGTTGCATTCAGGATCATTAACCACCCAAGATAAACTCAGTCCTAGGAAGTAGTGTTGTTTCTGCTGTGGGTTGCAAATGAGACTAGTTGTTTATAAGAGCTGCAGTTAAATGAGGACAGAGTTAAGTAGTGATGAGTCAACTATGCAAACCTTTTTTTTTTTTTCTAAAAGTACTATAGAGAAAGAAAACACCAAAATTTAAAATTTAAAAGTTTTTTAAAAAGTACACATTTAAATTAAAAAAGTGAATTTTGTGGAAAGATTAGCAAACAGATGGATGGGATTAGATTTCCAAATCTACTTAAATTTGAGTGACCTTATATAAATTATTTAACCTCACTGTGTCTTAGATTCTCCACTAAGTGAGGTACCGTTTCAATGTTATAGAAATTATAGTAAAATTGAAAAAAAAATTTGGAAAAGCACTCAGATGACTCCATATTAACTTTTAAAAATACTTATAAAGCATTTATTACTATGCTTGACTTATTATAATTACCAAGTGATAATTCAAGAAGCGAAATAAGTAGTAACAAGTGAAGGTCCACATTTTGGTCTTTTTTTGTCAATTGTAGAATTATCAATATTCATTTGCAGAGTTAAATTTAATAGGTTTGAACAGATGTATATATTTGTAAAGAACATTTCAATATGGCCACCTAGCAGTATCCCATGTATCAAATAGTCAGGATTTTATACTCCTGGAATTATAAAGTACGCACTCCTTGTGTCTAGCTTATTCACTCAATATGGGTCTGACTTCCTTCAGTCCTTAGTTTGAGTCCTTAGTTTGTTCCTTTTTTAATAGTGGATTAGGGTTTCATTGCATTGCATGTTCTGTTTTACCTGTTCATTTCCCTGTTCATCAACACTTGAATTGCTTTCAGTTGAAGCCTGAAAGTTTTTTCTTATTATAAATAAAACTGCTATAGACACTTGAATGGAAGACATTATGTGGATATAGGTTTTCACTTTATTTTTGTAAATAACTAAGAGTGAAATTACACTGGGTCATATGTTAATGTGTTTACTTCTATAAGACACTGGCAAACTGTTTTACAAAGTGGTTGTGTAATGTCTCTCACTCACCACAATGTAGTTGTATATTATAAATGAAAATACTCATTCTCACAATTTTTAATATTGACCATGTGCATCCATAGGAAGTTGTATTTCATGGCAGTTTTATTTAACTCTTTCAACAAACACTGTTAAGTGACTTTTCTGTGATTATTGACATAATTATTCATAACTTCTTTTAATAGGTATTCTTAAATTTTTACTAATTTTAAAAATTAGACCATGAGAAACTGATGTGACTCCATTTTTGAGCAACCAGCCTCTACATTAGAGCAAAGCCTGTCCAAGGAAGGGGCGTGACCCTTGTCCTTGGAAAAACCCACAAAGCACTCCTAGGCACATACCCACCCTGCTAAGTAGTTTGTCTGCAAATAACACAAGAGATCTGCAGCGCCAGGTGTGCCTGACTCAGTTAGGCTAGGTGAGGACCCATAGCAACCCCCTAGCAACCACCAATCAGCATGAGACAGGGAAAATACCTGGGATGCCAGATGATCCCCCAGTAGTTTATGGTGGTTGATAACATGTTGGGAAACCATGTAGTTTAGCACATACACCCCTCACAGATTAAACCAATCAGTTCAAACGAATCCCCCTCTTGTACTAACCAATCACCCCTACCCAACTTGTTCCCGCCAGTGAACGTGCTAATCAATGTTAAGAGTTGTTGTTTGACTTTCCTGCAGTGTGAAATGATTTGCCGTGAGATGTTGTAACACATAGAGTATCCTCAAAAAACCTATAAATCCTCACTGAACAAAGGACTGGGGCTCACTCCCTGGGACTGCTGAACCACATTCCCAGCCCTATTTTGTATTTTGGTTAGAGACAGGATCTCACTGATTTATGTAGTGCCTCATTTTTGCTGAGGCTGTCTTTGAAAACACTATAATCCTGTGTCAGCCTCTTGAGCCACTGGGATTACAGGCTTGCACCACCATGCCAGGCCCTTTCTTTGCCAAATTAATACTGTCCTTATTGCTATAGCTTTGTTGTAAGTCTTAAAATGAGAAAATTTAATTTTTCCATCTTTGTTTTTTCTTTATCAGATTGTTTTGATTATCTTGAGTTATTTGCATTTCTAGGTATGTTTTACAATCAGATTGACAAATTTTACAAAATACTTTCCACATGCTTTATTTAACTTGTCTTGAATCCATAGATCAACTTGGGGCAAACTGAGATCTTAACTATATTGAGTTTTTTGACTCACGATCATGGATTATCTCTGCATTTACGTAAATTTTTGTTTGTTTCTCTCAGTAAAGTTTTGTAGTTTTGCATTTATTTTGTTAAAATCTCTTCAAGCAGTTCATATTTTGATGCTATTTTAAATTGAATTGGATTTACTTCATATAGATTTTATTTTGGAAATAGAAATGTTGATATACTCATCCTATACTGTGTGGCCTTGCTAAGTTTATTTATTACTTCCAGTACCTTTCATAGGTGTCTTAGAATATTCTAAATAATAGCATAACACTTTTGATTTTTTAAAAAAGATAACTTTATTTGCTTCTGACCTTCAATATTTTAATCTTTTTTTTTGTCTTATTGCATTGGCTAGAACTTCTAGTACAATGAAAAACATAGATGACAAGTGTAAACCTCTTAGCCTTGCTTTCAATCCTAGCAGAAAACCATGAAGACTTCCATTATTAACTATAAAGTCAGCTATAAACTTTTTTGTTGATTTCTTTACTCATGTAGGGGAAAATTCTTTTTTGTCTGATTTTTCTCTAACATTTTATTATGAGTGATGACTTTTAATATATTTTTTACATATTTCACATGATTTTGTTTTTTCTTCCACTTTGTTTGGTCAATATAGTGATTTTATTGATTATTCGAATGTGTTAAACCAACTTGGCATATCTGATATAAAACTAGCATTGTCACTGTAGATTACTCCATTAATATCTTACTCAATTATATTTATTAACAGGGTTTTAAAGAACTCTTGCATGCATACTCAAGTTAGACTTTAATTTTCTTTTCTTATAACATCATCAGTTATTTGTTTTTATTTTTTATTTTTATTTTTTTGGTACCAGGGATTGAACCAGGCATGCTCAACCACATCTCCAGCCCTTTTAATTTTTTTTTTTTTATGTTGAGACTCAGTAAGTTGGTAAGAGCCTCACTAAATTGTGAGGCTAGCTTCAAACTTATAATCCTCCTGCCTCAACCTCCTGAGCTGCTGGGTTTACAAGAGTGTGCCATCATGCCTGGCCCATGGGTTGTCTCTTTGATCCGTCAGAAAAGGAGAAGAAACTATTCATAGGAATAAAAAGAAGCCAGGATTGTGCAATTATTACTATAAAATTACCACATTCCAAAAAAAATGTTGTTAGCCTTTCCCCATGTATTTTAAGTATCTTCGTGGGTAAGATTCTTTTACTTAATCCACAGATTATTGAGTGTCTAGTTACTGTCACATTCTGGTGACAAAAACACTCAGGTCACTCCAGAGGAACTGGGCTATACAAAATAATCACACAAGAGACATTTTTCTTTGGGGGTCTTGTGACAGCTCCTCTGACCTTAAGGGTCTGCAGAATGAGAGAGTGAGCACATGCTGATCCTTTTTATTGAGGAGAAGCCATTCAAATGAGGCAAGGGGTCAGGTTTCAAGGGGCTGAGTCTAGCTTCATATCTGCTGTCAGTAGGTTGACTGACATCTAGGAAGGCCACACCCAAAGGCAGAGCAAGAGAAGGGACACACAAAGGGCGTTTCCATGGAACATTCTATCCCAAACAGGGCAAGGGTACCACAAAGGAACAGGTGAGAGTAGTTCAACCTATGGGGCTTTGGGAAGGCACACCTATGCATGAAGACACATTTGTGACATTTGTGACTTTTAAGATTGGGGCAACCATCTAGGAACACTCTGATGTGGCCAGATCACTTGGAAGTGACCTTCAGAGCCTCAACTGATTAGGGAAGGAAAATGCTAGTCAAATAGCATCACAGCTTCCCACAAGTTACTGATTTGGTTGATCAAGTTTTTGTTTGGTAAATATAAGCTTCTATGTCCCCCTGGCAAAGAGCATAACTTCCTGTATATTGACAGTAAACTTGGTCATGTGATTGACTTTGACTAATGGAATGTGTGGGGAGATGATGAAGTTTTAGACCATTTTTTGAATCAAGGCCTTAAGAAACAGTCTTTTTCAGCTTACTCCCTTGAATATTTCCACTCTCTTTCTTGGCAGAAGAATACACCTTAGATAATGCTAGTCATCCATCCCTGGATCAAGAATGGTACACAGAAAGAAAACTTGAATTTGACTTTTATCCTAAAAGAGAGTTGGCCCACGTAATATGGATACTGGTAAATAAGGAATAGTGTTTATTGATGTATGCCACTGCTATTTTTGTAGTTGCTTATGTGCAAAAATATTAGTGCACTTAAAAATGAATAAATTTAAAAGTGGAGTTTCTGCTTACAGTTATGTCTGAGCAGTTCCTATTGTATCAACCCTTTCAAGGATAACAAATTTAAACTCTGAAAAAAAAAACTGTTTTAGAGATCAAACAAAAGTAAGTAGATATTGGGGGCTGGGACATAAAGTCAAATAAGCTCATTGTATATGAAAATGCATAAAATCTTAGCAATGAAATAAAACAATTTGAAAAAGGTCAAATATAATTATAAAATTAAGATATAAAGCACATATTTACACACACACACATATACACACACGGAGGCTGAATTCATGAACAATTTCAAAATAGAAAGATTTAGTAAAACTAAAGGTAGGTAAATATATTAGAAAGAGAAAACATAAAGAGATATTCAAAGAGCTTAAAGAATTTGGGGATAGTATCATGAACTTGAACACATGTGTAATTAAGATTTCAGTAATAAGAAAGAGAGTTAAAAATATTTGAAATAATAATAGTTGAAAAGTCTCCTTATTGGTGGAACACTTATGTATTTATTTATTTATCAAGAAGCTCAGAAAATTTCAAGTAGGATAATGGCAAAAAAACAAACAAACCATGATATTTGTTGAAAGTTAAACATAAAGATAAAACCTTGGTAACAAGCACCAAAGTGATATTTAATGTTCAAAAGAACAATGAATTGGAATCCCATTGTCTTTTCATCAGAAACAATGGAACTAGAAGAAAGCATAAAATAAGATACTGAAACAAGAGAACTATCAATTCAGAATTCTACATGTAGTAAAAATATATTTCAAGAATGATGGTACAAAGTGTTTTCAGATAAAAGAAAACCTAGAAATTCATCACCAGCAGACCTACACTAACAAAAGGCAAAAAGAAGTAGTGTAGAATAAGAATTATAGAAAACAGAATGTTAGAATTTAGGAAAGCAGTGAAAAGCACTGGAAATGATTATTTGAGAGATTTATGCAGAACAGCAACAATAAATATAATAAATAACAGAGATAAAGAGTCCTGTAAAAGATCTTGGATGTGATAAGTAACAATTTTTTCTTAAATGAGGAAATTTCAATCTATGGTGAAAAGTATATAAAGTAAAGACAGAATGACATATTCTTACAATTCAAAGTATTTATATTCTCTAGAGTCACTTCAAACATTAAATTAGCAAATATGGAACCATTGCCTCTAAGAGAAACATAGGGATAGGTTCCTACAAGGCTTTGCTCACACATCTTTCTCAACTTCCTAACACTTTATTTTATGTTTGTTTCCATTTAAAGATAACACATATTTGTTACGAATAATTAATTTTGTGGTCTTAAAAATAATTTAAAACCACAAACTTTGGAGATCATTTTTCTTAGACAGGTTCATTAGACAAAGTCCTTGTAGAGAAAGCCAGTCTCACCAATGTCAAAAGCTTACTATGGGTTTCCACATACACCTTTTGCATGCAGCAGGTAATTTAAAAAGTTTTCTGTAATCTCCTGGCTTGTAGAACTTCTCTTACTTCCAAGTTTAGTTATTTGGCACTTTTTGAAACACATGAGGTTAGAAAACAATAGCTGAGAAAGCTTTGACATTTCCTGACCCTGGTGAACACAATCATGTCTTTGTGCTTCACCATCACCACAATGTTGTTCACTGTGGTGTTTGTCTTCTTACAAATCCACACTTTTTGTTACTTCTGCAGCTTTTCCATAGCTTCATAACACACTACAAATGTTATTTTTGCACTTTCCAGAGGGGCCTCACCTAGAGATTGGCAATTTTTCTCTTCTTTTGTCTGATTGTACTGCATCATTGATTTATTAACATTGAACTCACAACCCAACATACTATAAATCATGCCTGAACAAAGCATGTCCCACACAATGGTTATCCATTGCATCTTGGATGTAATGATGATTTTTTTTTCTCAAATGAGAAATTTTGAATCTATGGATAAAAATATGTAGAATAAAAGCCAGAATGGCAGATTCTGTTTTAAAGTAAAAATGTAACTATCAAGATATAGCCTTTGAAATGTTTAAGGTATCAAATGTAGCTATCCATGATATCACCTTCTTGTATCTTAGAACACTAGACAGTATTAATTGGCCTGCCACAACAAAATACCACAAGACCAGATGATTGGAACAATAGAAACTGATTTTGCTTAAATTCTGGAGATTGGGAAGTCAAGTTCTTGTGGGCTCAGTTTCCAGTGAGGGCTCTTCTCCTGCCATGCAGATAGTTAACTTCTCTCTGTGTCCTCATATGGTGGAGATTAAGGAGGGAGGAGAAGATATGGAGATTTAACTCTTGTGACTCTTTCTCTTTTATAAGCACATAAGTACTATCAGATTATGGGTCCAACCTTATGATTCCATTTAACTTTAATCACTTTCTAGAAGATTCTTTCTCTAATATGGTCACATAAGGGGTGGGTAGGTCTTCAATATATGAATTTTGGAGGGATTTTTAGGATAAGGCACAATGCTTCAGTACTGAATTTGGGAGCAATTTAAGAAACATTGTCAACAACAACAAAAAGCAACCATAAAAATGAGAGAAATGTGGAAATAAATAGGACATTATAAAGACATTTGTTTGCAAGAGCTGAAATAGAAGGTAGAGCACCACCTTGTTAGACCATAGTTGAGAACATCAGAATATATGTAACTCAAATATTTTGCAGCTCTGCACCCATCCACATATAACTGTGAAAGCGCTGTATCAATTTGTGAGTTACAAATAAATTTTAGCAAGAAGGCAAATTGGCAATTATAGAATCCATGAATAATAAGGGTCAACTATATTTGTACTTGCTTCTCAGAAACTCTCATTTCCTTGTTGACAAATCTAGATTGGAGGACAAATTATGACATGAATCAGTGAAAAAAAATAGGGTAAATTATCTAGGTAAGTTCATGGTTAGTGGTTTTGCTAGTATATTCTGGTTCATTCTTTAGGGAGTTTTAAATGGAAGAATAAAAAATAATAATAGTAAAAAAATGATGATTGGGTATCTATTACATGTAATCCATTGTTCTAAGTGCTTGACCCTCAATGAGCACAAGAACTCTATGAGGTCTGCACTACCAGGTTGCTTATTTTACAGATGAGGAAGATGAAACACTGAAAGCTTTAGTAGCATTACATTATAAGGACATGGGTCAGGATACTTTTTCTGTGAGTCATAACAAAAATAGCACATAGTATGTGTTGTATTGTCATTCTTGAATTAAAGTAACCATCACCTTTTCCCATATGTTAATTATTCCAAAAATTAAAAAGAAGGAAAATCAAGTGCATGTGTTATATAAACACATGAACAGTATTCACACATGCATATGAATAGGGATATTAGCATTCAACTTTAATTGCTTATTTCATGATGCAATTGTATAATAACCCTATCTTTTCCAGGAATTTTAAACAAATCTGTGCATGTGAAGCATATATGGGGGAAATGAAGGGAACAAGAATACACTGCAACTGTGACTAATCATAGGGAAGACGATGCATGAGTAGGCTTAAAGATTCACTGGGAAGAGGAAATTAAAGTAAACAAAAATCCTGAGAAGTGAAGTCCTATACATCTTGGAATGAAATGTGTTTCTACTATAACACTGGGCAGATTTTTATTAATAAAGATTATTTCACATTGAACGTACTATTTCTTCAAATACTTTTTAAACTCAGTGTTATTTTTCTACCCTGCAAAACAACTCAGTATAGTCCTGTCAATAATAGTTTTAGTTTTATAGATTTAAAAAAAAAAGGCTTCATTCAAGTTAGAGTTAATTGATTGCTTGTGAGGTGGAGACTTTTAATGTTTAATATATTTGTTAGAAATTGGTGGAAAATATCCTAAATAAGTTAGGCTTATACATGGGTATGATCAAAAGGTCAGTATTTGAAAGAACATTAATTTGAAACTTTCTCAACTACAAGCCTAATCACATTAAACTATAGTTTTTATATTTTGATGTACTTAGGAACCAAAACCATACAAATCTAGAATGAGTTTAAAGGATTCTCAGTGTAGATCAGTATTTCTCAAATCAGGATGCATATTAAAGCCATCTTCAGGTTTTTTAAGATACTGTCACCACATTACCATCATTAGAAACTAGTGTGTGCCCTGTGATCAGTGTTGAAAGCTTCACAGGAACTTTTAATAAAAGGTGGGAAGCTTTGAGTCCAGACTATGTCTGTACTGTGTAGCCAGCTAATACAAATCTTAGTTATCATTCATCAACATCACCTAGAGAAATCCTTAACCTTAATGGTGTAATTTACTTTAGTGTCATGCCAACTTTGTCATTTTTGTTTTAACTAATAAATAGATTAGCATGACATCTTTTGTTGATATCTCAGACTACTTATTTCTATCATTCATTTGAGAGAAATGTAGTAGATTAGACAATGGGGAATGGATAGAAAGTAGGGAGAACAGGAAAAGGAACGAGATTAGAATAAATCTGACACAATTTTCCCATGTACATACATGAATAACTTGCATGTACATACATGAATAACTTGCATGTGACTGCCTGAGATGACTCTGTAACTTCATGACTACACTATTAAACTATATTAAAAGTAGAGCAGTGTTCTTTGCAATCCTTTGGTGTACCTTCTCAAGGGAAAATAAAATACTGGAGCAAAAATGACAGCTACATTTCTGCTTCTTCATCCATAATTTGCCTTCCGTGCTGTCACATGGATTCTAATTAGGTCTTCCTGTGGGGCTCTGATCCTTGGAGACACATTGGTTTATTTTTTTATGGCCTGTAAGTATCATCAAGCAGACATGAAAGATGATTCTGCCCTCCTTCTCTCAGACCTACTTTCTTTTCACATTTTTAGAAAATAATATCTTTGCTTTTTGCTTTTTTTTTTAATAATCTATTGGTACCACTGGTAATTATGTACTTTGGGATGTTTGTATATCATTGGGAGTGGTGTCTATTTATTTTCCATTGTATCCTACTAATCGTATGAATTATTTCTTTAAAAGGAGTAAGCAATTTTTCCTATTGTAGGTTTCTATGGGTGGCTGGTCTGAGATTACAATAATCAAAAAAGAAAAACACTGCACTAACATAATAGTTCATAGGTCTGTTTGACAAGAGAAAATTGTACATGGAGGCAGAGTCTCATAAGAAATAACTTGTATTCTCAGAGGTTGTAGTATGTGTGTATAACAATGTTGACTCTATTTCTAGTTCAAACCACTCACTTGATTTTCAACAGTCACCGAAGGGCTATTTATGCAGCTTTGTGCGCTACATTAAATATAACAATATCTAAGGCAGCAGGTTATACTAATAAAGTTTGGTTTTTGTATTCTAAGTTCTCTGTGTCATTGACTAAAGTCCCTAAATTTGTATGATGTTTTTCACAACATAAAAAGTAGGACACATGTTCAAATTGGAAAATTACAACGAGCAACACTTTCAGACTTTCTTCTATATTAATATTTATTAGTACTTGATGTTATAAATAATATATGTTCCTTCATAAATAATCATCTTACTGCGTTTCTGAGGTCATAATTTGTGTTGTTTGATTTAGACTACACTTCCCTGTCTAAACTCCCTTTATGTTAAGCTATGTGGAATTGGTAGAATATAGTGAGGTTTGTGTTTCTACAATGAAACATTTGAGGTGACTAATTTGATGAAGAAAAAAGGTTTACTTAGCTCATACTGGTGAAGGGTCAAGTTCAAGATCTAGCAACCCCATTGTTTTGGCTCTGTTGAGGGCAGCAGATCAAAACTGTGAGACAGTTTGTGGAGCAATCATGATTGTCTCTCAAACTGCAATAGAGGGAGAGAATAAGAAGAGAATCCAGGTTCCATAATCCCCTTTGAGAGCCTTGCATATGCTAGGCAAGACTTCTACCATTGGACTGCAACCCCAGCTCATTTAAAAAAATTTCATTTTGAGACAGTTTCACTAAATTGCCCAGGGTGTCCATGAACATGCAATCCTCCTGCCTCAGCCTCCTGAGAAACTGGGATTACAGGCATGTGTCACTGTGCCTGGATTGCAAACTACTTTTATAGTATCACATCTTTCAAAACATGCAAGGTCAAATTTCTAACTCGTATAGTGGTAATTTCTGCAATCTTCAAGAATTTCTGAAAATTTCCCTAAGAAATGTGTCACTTGATCATTCCTGAAACTAGACTCATTTTAGAACAAGAACTTTGTTAGAGAATTTTGAAAATAAATATAGTACATTCCCTGCAACTACTTCTTCCTCAAAACATTATAATATTGAAATATGAAAAGGTTCAATACTTTTAGAAATCCAGATCTAGCAAACTGAGGAGATTATATGTCAGCTATGTCATAATCTGAATTTGAATAATTTGTTAAACATTAATCATCTAGCTGACATTATGTCCCCTCAAATAGTTCAAATGAATTGATTTAGTGCAATTTGACTTTAAGAAATCAGTATCCTGACTCACAGGTGATGCTTCCAGTTTATCTATTTGTTTCTGTGATTTGAGTTGAAGCAGGGGACATTTCTGTTGTGATGACTCTCAGTTTGCACCCACATGGTTTAAAAATTCCACAGCCAACATTCAATTAGAGAAAAGTTTCAGTGGAAAGAAAAGTGCTTCTCTTGTACCTTCCTTGAGTAAAGCATATCTGTGGTCTTTTATCTGTTGCATTTTAAATTTAAACTAAAACAGCATTCTCTTATATACAAAATGATTAAGATTTTAAAAATCCAGTAAGGCAAAATTGTAAAGGAAAGACATTCAATTTCAAATAGAACAGAAGTAGTATCTTGCTGATTCATTTAATAAAGCATCTAAACCAACAAAACATGCAAGTTGCTGACAATTTATTGGTATTACAGAATTAAACCTTTCTTTCATTAGCAAAGAATGTTTGCATTTTGAATTAAGTTTCTCTCTCATGAAAGTGATATTACATCATTGCAGTTATAAAAACAGTGCTACATTGCTTATCACAGGAGATTGCTATGTTCCCAATTAGCAATAATATTTTAGTTCATGAAGCTAAGAGATAAGTGACCAAGTATATAAAAGTAAGACCCTGACAGACTAGTGAACATGTACAGTCTGTAATTTAGGCAGTCTCTGAAATTTCACCCATTTATGTGGGACATGTCCCAAAATTAGGACATTTTTAGGATTGTATAAAGCCAATAAACTCTTTAACGTGAACCAAAGAATCACAAGAAGATTTGGAAATTTAATATTACTCTTGGAACACATTGACTCGGACAAGCCACATTGTGTCCTTTATTCACTCCTCCCTGTTTTCCTTAAAGGATAAATGGATTTTGAATCCAGAGAGCTGAGTTTTTATGGTTCAACCACTAGATAACAGTAATAACAATTTACAGCTATCTGTCACAGGGCAAGTGACAGTACTAAATTCTTTAAATACATTGACATGCTTAATCCTTAAAATAATCCTGATGTATTCCTGATGCTCAGAACAGTGCCTGTCACCAAGTAGGCATGTAATAAAATAAGAAATGAATGTGCAAGCCTGTGAAGGAGGTATTACAAAGTTTGCTTTAGAAATGAGCACATTGAGGCTAAAAAAAAAATGGAAGAACTTGCTTAGGTTTTATACTGTCAGCAAGAAGCAGAAGCAGGAGGTCTATCTAGCTGATTCCAAAATTCATGCTTTGATCCTCTGTACAAACAGCTTCATCGAAATCTTTGGACCCTTAGTTTATTATTAGGAAAGCAAAGATATTTGCCATGTGATCTGAAAGGTCTTTTCCAAATTAAATAAAATCCATGACTAACTTTGGAAAAGTAACATCTAATACAGATTTGAGAAGTAGGTATAGAAGTCAAGGGTGATGCATTGTTGAAAAAGCTAGTATTTTAGCTGGGTTTGTTGCTGAGTGTAAAATGTGAACCTCAGGACTTTTATCCTATAGATCTATATAATCTCTTATCTGTATTTCTGAAACCCAAACAGCTCTGAAAATCAAAACTTCTGAAACTTCTAAAACGTATTTGCCTGTAAGACTTGGCTTGAATTTCTTTTAGTGCAAACACTAACCTGAACTGATATGAGACCATTTCTAGTCTTTATCACAAGTGTAAAACTTTGTTTTGCTGTCCAAATACTAACATGTTAAGTCTCAAGGCACTACATTCTTCCTTGGAGAAGGGAGAGAATGTCAATGAATGACATAACTTATGGATTCATACCTTCCTATAAATCTAAGCACTTATAAATTATAAACAAAGAGTACAACTGTCCAGAAGATCTGAGGACAAAGGACAATGAACTTGCTTATAGTCTAATGAGCACACTGTGGCCACTATGAGGAAAGAGACCTGAAGAGGAGCATTTATCTTAATGGTGTAGATTTCAAGCTGACAAGCCATCCACTAATGCAATTGAGTTTTCTTATTTGTAAGAGGAAGCACTACCAAAGACCAAAAAATGTTGCAGGTAGAAATGCTACCAGATAGGATGAAATGCCTTTCATGATCCAGCCTGTGATTCTTTTTTGTGGGGGTACCAGGGATTGAACCCAGGGGCTTTTAACCACTGAGCCACATTTCTATCCCAATCTTTAGTTTTTAATTCAAGACATGGTCTCTCTAATATGCTTAGGACCTTGCTAAGTTGCTAAGGTTGGCGTTGAACTTATGGTCCTCCTACCTCAGTTTCCCCATCTGCTGGGATACAGGTATTTACCACTATGCCTGGCTATGTCTGTGATTCTTGAAGGTCAAAAGTTCTGGGATTGTCAAGTTCATTCTAGAAACTTCTAAAACAGAATAAAACTAAATTCACCTCTCCCAAATTATTCAATATACATCCAGTTATTCTTTGATACTCCTACTTTCTCTTTTGTTTTGTTTTTCACTTATATTTTTCTCATCTCTATCCTATATTTATAGTCATCAGGGCACTTTGTGATAACATAAAGAAGAAGGAAGAAAAAACAAGCAATTCTTTAAACCACATGTTACCTCCTGGTTAGAATAGATTCTTATTGGCATCATTATTGGGGATTCATATAAAACAATAGAGTAGAAAAGAAAGGGATTATTATAGTTCCATTGACCAGACTGAGAAACTTAGGATCCTACATTTAAGAGATTGGCTATTGTCAGACAGCTATTTAGTGTGATAGTGGAGGGCCTCAGACCTAGAATCCAGGCTGTTATCTAAGGGACTTTGTCACTATATGGAATAACTTTTCAACTGAACCTTCATCATTTGACTAGGGGTTACCCTTAGGATATTTCTCCTTTTAAGGAGATGTTATGTAAAATCCATGCCCAATCTTCCACAAATATCATGGAAACAAATAATAGAAAAATTATGTAAAATGATGGTGGAGGAGTATGACTCAGATTTCCTGCCTGCATTCCCAAATGATTTTCCTAGTCTATTCAAAATACAGGACAGACTTCCTAAAATGGCACTGTTAAAATACATTTTGTTTGAGAATCTGGCAACTGGCCAAGCATTCATTTTGATACTGCTGGAACTAATGCTGTACTTTATAAAGTGGGTCACAGCATGCTTCTGAGATGTCTTAGAGATGCTGTGGGCTTTCACTAGGGTGATTGGAGCTGTTTTTGGATCAGGCTGACTTCAGTGGTCCCTTGGCAGCCTTCACCTGGGCATTCACACAACAGTAAGGCACATCTGTGATTCTGAGCCTCTAGTATTTAACTCCTTTTTATCTTTCCTTATAATTAATCATTAGTCTTCTTCCTTATGCATTTTTACTGACAATGAAGAAATGCAACAATTTCTGTAACTTTCTGATTAGGGGTATTCTATAAACTGAATTGATTCTCCCCCAAAATAATGCCAAATCCCTAAACACCACTCCTACTGTTTTTGTATTTGGAGATAGACCCTTGGGGAGAAAATCTGGTTTAGATGAGGTCATGAATGTAGGACCTTCGTGAAGAGACACTGGAGAGTTTGCTTTTGCTTTTTCCTCCATCTCTTTGAGGACAGAAGGAGGCCATCTGCAAGCAAGGAAAAGATCCCTCACCAGAACTCAATGATGCCTACACTCTGATCTCAGCCTCCAGAACTGTAAGATGAAATGTTTGTGTTGTTTAACACACCCAGTCTATGGTGTTTTGTTACTGCATCCTGAACTAGTAACACACAGCTCTGTGTAGGGATTCTGACCGTGAAAATGTACAGGAAAGCTTTCCCCTGGTGAGCAAACTCCTGGGGATGGGAAGGGGTGGTAATAGATACCCTGTTTCCCACCCTTAGATTGCCCTGTGATCTCTCTTAGGATCTAATAATATAGCTAATATATGTGCAATGTCTAGCTGATATGGCAATGCCCTAAGAAGCCTCTGTGTTAGAGTCTCATCAAGCCTCAGACCTTGATTGCAGGCACATAGCTCCTGGGAATAAAAGAACTTGTTTGCTAAATAACTGCAGAGTTTCACCAAGCTCCTGTGCTCCTGGATCTGCCCACTTAACAGTAACTTTAGACAATGGACTTTCTTAAGAACTGCATAAAGCTCCTAACATTGCATACTGTAACTATGAAATGTAACTGCACTATAAGCAACCTTCCTGATACTCTAAACAATAATGTGGTTATGGTATTAATGACCTAATGTAACCTATTGTTATAAACAAAGCTTGGCAGCTTGGCCTCACAGCCACTCTGTCACCTTCCCTGCCTCTGCACCTTGCCTCCCTGTCTCCTCTTTATTATCATTCCTTACAGCACTGTGCTTCCACCTCACTAGAATCATTGACAATGCCTCTGCATTTTTTGGAAAAGCAAAATGTATTAGAATGAGTTATTCATTAAACACTTCACTCTGGTTTAATGGTATGCACTTTTAGGTGTAATAAAAAAATAACATGGTATAGTTGAAAACGAACAAGTCACTAAATTGGAAGTGTAAAAATCAAGTGACAGCCCATGGTCTTCTAGTTAATTTTGTGTTATAGAAGAATGACTTAAGCCATCTTATAAAATAATTTATTGGATTCTTCCAAGTTACATGGTCTCTTTTCAGATAGTCAAATCAAAATCCAACTTGTTCTTTGTCATTCTTCCTTGATCCTTCCTGAGAAGACATCTGGTTTGGGGAGCTCTCTGTGTCCTCATTGCCTTCCAAAGAGGGATCTTAGAGTCTGCCCTCAAAGAGATAGATGCTCTTTGTTTTGCCTTATCACTGAGTGTCTTGTATCATTTGCTGCCAAAATACACAGCAAGAGTGGGGTTGTTCCTCAGTGGTTAATATTTCTGGGTCAGTTGGCAACTTCCTGATGACTTATTCCTGTTTCAGTTTCTGTTGTGTTTTCTAGTTTCCATCTATGGTCTGCTCACTGGTCTCACACAACAATCCCACTACAGACTTCTCACTTCCAATTTCACAAGCTGCCTCCTGAAGAGTACAAGCCAGGCTTAATTTTGCTCAATGCAATGGGGTGCTAGAAACCCATATGAAGAGGGACTGACAAAGGAGGGGTGATTGGCAATGGTCAGGATAAAGTATTTCTAAAATGACTCTTTACTGAATGACTGTTACAATAACCCTGAAAAATGAAATATCATCAGAAATAGATGTTTTATCAACTGTGTTCAATAAGCCCTAAGCAATTTCTTTTTTAAAAAAATATATTTTTAGTTGTAGATGGACAAAACACCTTTATTTATTTATTCTTATGTGGTGCTGAGGATTGAACCCAGTGCCTCATTTGTTCTAGGCAAGTACTCTACCACTGAGTCATAACCCCAGCCCAGCCTTTTTATAAAACATTATTTTGAGCTTAAGTCTTATTTTGAGTTGCATTGTTCCACTGGGACAATGGGCACATTCAGTTGTTCATGAATAAAACTTGTCTAGAATCTTAAAATAATACTTTGTTTATGAGTTTTCCCTAAAATATGAACATAATAATAATTGAAATATCGATTAGGTTTGTTAATGAGACCAAAATCTCTAGGTGTGTGCTCCAATTTTCTTCATTTCCTTTCTTTGATTTTTAGTAATTTACTCCAGATATGTATGGAGATGTTATAGAAATAGTACATATGTTAAACTTCAAGTTCCTTATTTTAATAATACTTAAAAATGATATGAATTTTTCTTATCCCTTTTAGACTAATTTTGATCAATATTTTATCTGTTGACACAATGGAATACTACTGAGCCATAATAAAGAATGAAATCCTGTCATTATGAAAACATGGATTCAACTGGAAATCACTACATTAAGTGAAATAAGCCAGAGAGATAAAGACTAATGCCATGTGATGTCACTTAAATGTGGAATTTAGAAACATTGATCTCAGAGAAGTACAGAGTGTAATGATGGTTACCAGAGATTAGGGAAGAGTGTAGGGATAAGGATGGAAAAAATTTGTTCAATGGACACTGAATCACACTAAGAGCCAGAAATTCTGGGGTAGTATTGCATCATAGGACAACGACAGATAACAATAATGTCAATCAGACATTAGCAGAAAAGGCATTAGTTCAAGGTTTCTTAAATTTTTGTCCCATGTTGTTACTTTGCAATCTGAAGGTCATTTTGAAAAGGAAACTTACAGATACTAATACATAATTTTTAGAAGGAGCTACATGTGTTTTATATTTGAAAACTGCTTTACATTTTAATTCATTCCTCTGTCATTGAGTATTGTTTGATATAAGCCAGATAATGTACAAAGCACTTGTCATAAATGTAACTCATTTAGAGCAATCAAGAATAATAGCATCACTATTGTGCTCTTTATCTGATAGATGAAGGATTAGAGAAACAGGTAGTTACATATCCAAAATATGTTGTTGGTACATGGTAAGCAGGATTTGAGCTCAGACTGCCATCTCCAAAGCATGTTGAGTGCTGTGCCATTCTCTTAAGACCCATAAGTTAGTCACAGAAGCCTAACTTGTTTCTTCTGACACTGAAAGCACTGAGATTTATGACATTCATGTATTTCTTTTCTACACTACTCTAAACAAACGTAACAACACGTTTGCAATTCATTGTTACCAAATTAAGCTTTTATTTTTCCATGCTAAACTTTTATAGCAAATAGAAATAATAATAATTAAATAAACAGAACAACCCACTGCAAGTTATTCTGCTAGAAATCTAGAAAACTACAGGTGCATTATTCATGGATGTGGGTGCTGAGAGCAGTCCAGCTGTACATACTGAAAAAGTCTAATTATATCCAAGTATGAAGTTCAAGTATGTCCAGCACTAAGTTCTCTATGATGGAAAGTATAGTAAGGGCTTACTGGGAGTGGAGCTCAGCAGTACAGGATGGTGCAGAGGCTGTCAATACGTAAAAGCTAGATAGCCACTGCCTCAAAACAGGGTGAATTACCTAGGCATTAAATTCTGATGACTTTTCCATTTTTTCAAGAATTCTTATACCACAAAACTAGCCATCGCCCCCACCCCCAAAAGCACTGGTTATCTCAGATAAAATGTCAATGAAATTGTTCAGTGTGTTACATAAAAAGAGCTTTATCAAATGAACATTTTGTTTGCTTGTTGCCTTGGATCATTTGTGATAAAGGTCTGAATTTCTGCTCTTTATAATCTGGAATTGCTGGCAAATATCCTTGTAAATACAAAAGTCAATTAAATTATTCTATGAGAGTTAACTATGTCAGGTCAAAATATAGATTTCATGTTTTACTAAAAAGAAACAACTTATGGTATATTTTCAAGCCACTTATAGATATTATTTAGAAAAGGAATTAAACTTAAAATATTTTATTTGACAAATTGATGTAAAATTGAATTTTTATAAATTATTCTATTCTTTTATTATTTTTTTCTTGCTGAGACTCTGTCTAAAAACAATGAAATGATCTATATGAAAAAATTGGAAGCAACATAGATGCCCTTCAGTAGATGAATGGATAAAGAAAATGTGGCATATATACACAATGGAATATTATTCAGCCTTAAAAGAGAATGAAATCATGGCATTTGCTGGTAAATGGATGGAATTGGAGAATATAATGCCAAGTGAAGTTAGCCAATCCCCCAAAACCAAAGGCTGAATGTTTTCTCTGATATAAGGATGTTGATTCATGATGGGGTTGGGGGTAGGCATTGGAGGATTAGAGGAACACTAGATAGGGCAAGGGGTGGGAGGGGAAGGGAGGGTGCATGGGGGTAAGAAAGATGATGGAATGAGATGGACATAATTACCCTAAGTATATATGTATGAAGACATGAATGGTGTAACTCTACTTTGTGTACAACCAGATATGAAAAATTGTGCTCTATTTGTGTAATATGATTTGTAATGCATCCTGGTGTCTTATATAACAAACTAGAATAAATAAAAATAAAAATAAATTTAAATAAATTATTCTATTAATTTTTTTATTGCTGATACTCTGTCTAAAACAATGAAATGATCTACATTTTTAAAAAAGGATAAATAAGATATTCTTCATGGTAAAATTAGCCTCTCTAGATTCCCATTATGAGATTTCTAAAGGTAATTTTATTCTTCATTTCAGCAGTTGATACATTCTTAGAATGTTGGGATAAATTTGGAAATTTAGTGGCATTCATAGGCAAAGTTATTTTATTGTTTTTTTAATTATCTAAGCTAAAATCAGACTTAAATTCTACACTTTTAGGTTTCTGTGTAGAAATAATGCTTTAGTCCAAATTTTATTTTAAAATTTGTAAAAGATGGTTTAATTTGGTCTTTGAAAATAAACAATTTTCAGTTTGAATAATGTTATGTTAATTAAATTACAATTGATTAAGTCAGGCAACATTACATATTTGCTGGTGCTTCAATTTTAGTCAGGAGAGGATTGGATATGCTTTAGCATTCAAATGCCACCATCCTGTTTAAATTCATTGCTGTGCTGAGGAAAGAGAAACAACAGAAGCAGCTGTCTGCTTCCTCCACATTTAGCAGAGAATTCAATAATTCTCGGAGTAGGCAGGATTGGATACTCACTGTCAAACACTGTTGCCCAATTCCATGCAGAAGATTTTTTTTTTTAGTATTCCACTTTAGAATACTAAAAGGTTGAAACATGTAAAATATGCAAACGTTCCATTTGCAAGTCATGATGAGAACATAGGAGTCAGACAGCTTCCACTTAGCACTGCCCCGTTACTGATTGACCTCAACACATTACTAGAGATATGTTATTAATATTCAAACCAGAATTTACTAACAAAAGCAAGTTTCCAAGCATAGTATTTATTTTTCATTGGTGAGAAATTTTTTCTTAATCTTTTCATCTTTGTTAATTGGATATTCTGGCTTATCTCTTAGATTATACCAACAGTCTGACTACATTAGTCTTCTAGATAGGATAAAGCAGATTACGCAGTTAAACCTTCAGCAATACTAGCCCAAGAGCATGCTTAAAAATATTACTTTAGAAATGTCCTGACAGTCATAACTTCAGGGCAATTCGGGAACTATTTTCAGCTCTGACCCAGTCTGAAAATAAACCTTTTTAACCCAAAGTTAAATTTTAGAAAACTTCCTACCACTCTAACATGGGTTAGAAAACACAGAGACGACAGAGAGGGGGGCTATAGAGACAAAATTAGGGATTTTATATTGGACTATGTCAATAGCCCCGTACAAATTTCTTTTAAAAATTGATGTGATTCTGCAATCTGTATTTGGGGTAAAAATGGGAGTTCATAACCCACTTGAATCTAATGTATGAAATATGATATGTCAAGAGCTTTGTAATGTTTTGAACAACCAATAAAAAATAAATAAAATAAATAAAAATAAAAATTGATAACCACATAGGGGCTGGGGTTGTGCCTCAGTGGTAGAGTGCTTGCCTCAAACGTGAGAGACCCTGGGTTTGATCCTCAGCACCACATAAAAATAAATAAACAAAATAAAGATATTGTATCCATGTATAACTAAAAAAATATTTTAAAAATTGATAACCACATAAAGTATAATATTTTCCCAGTATTCATTATTCTTTCCTTTTTTGTGATTTTGAAATTTATTTTAACTAATAAATAAAAACATAAACATTGTACATATTAATGGGGACACCATGAGGTGAGGTATAGGCATACATTGTGTAATGTTTAAATCCGTTAACATATCTTTCTATTCAAACATTTGTGATACCTTTGTTAAAATTTTGTTGAAGCAACTTAAAGTCCTTCTAGCTTTGCAAGACACAGTACATTATCATTACTTATAGTCACTCTACTGTACAATAAATAGCATTGTTTTCTTTGCTCATTTATTAACTGGACACAAAACAATGATAAAAAATACTGAAAATCTTAAATTTTGAATCCTTCTAATTTGAATTACATGTCTGTTTGTTTGTTTTTCTATAGCAGGGACACTTAACGACTGAGCCACATTCCCAGTCCTTTTTATGTTTTATTTAGAGACAGGATCTTGCTGAGTTGCTTAGGGCAACACTAAATTGCTGAGGCTGGCTTTGAACTCACGATCCTCCTTGCTGCTCATGGTAACAAGTGCTGCTACCATGTCCAACTTGAACTATGTCTTGAGAAGCTTTAATGAATACAGTTTGGTGGGTCTTAATCGTATGTATATTTTCAAGCTTTTTATGGAAGCTTAGTCTGGGTGATGGAAAAGGGGGAGAAAAAAAATGGATCACATTTCTTGATAGTAATTATCTTCTTCCTGAATCCACAATCAGGCTGAATTTGTCTATTCAACAAACCTGCACCTGGGAAGAATACTTGCTCCCTGAAATTAACAGTGTAAAATTAGAGTTACTAGGTAAGCCTCTGCCCTAACTGGTTACTCTGTAGAAATGAAGAGGGATCAAGTCTGTTCTCTACCTGCAGCCAAAATGAGGGGAAAGAGTGCTACAATTGTTCTAGATGTAACAGCAAGGTGCAAACAAATACAAAAGGAAATTTTGTTTTTTGTTTAATTAGCTTTAACTCTCTCAGATTTGATAGATACACATTATGATAAGTGGACGACAGTAAAAGGAAAATATTGAGAAGTTTAGCAGAGCACAGATTCAGCTATTATTAATCTGATGAACTTTTCATTTATAACCTTTGAAAATGCTATTAGCATAAAGGGAAACATGGGAGGAAAATTCCTGCTGAGGATATTTTTAGGATTTTAAGGTGAATAGAGATGGGTAACATTAATAATTGGGAGCCCTATAATATTTTTAAGTTTGTACATTTTTAATGAATTATATTATCTTAGGGGATACATATTCAGTTAGTTTTTTAAATGAATAGAATGTGTGCTCTTGAAAGATTCTGATCTGTAAATCAAAATTATAATTTAAAGTACCTTGATATAATAAGGAAATCTATAGAAATCACACTTGTAGGGAATTATATTCCTAATTATTTTCTTTTCAATATGAAAGCCTTGTTTTATTGTTTATTCATATAGGGTTAATATTTGTATAATTATCATTTTATAATGAATATTTACTCTTATAAATATTCTAGCTATCCTATGTTGAGTGTGTGAAGAGTAAAGCTGATTGAAAATCCCTGAATGGATGGCTTTTCTGAGTATGCTGGAGAAATTGGGAACAGACTGGCCAACCTCCCATAAAACATCTAGGAAATTAAGCATAATAGATGACACATCTGTGTCCAAATAGGGGACAGCAGGCAACATGAATTACAGGCCCAGAAACAGGGGGAACAAATGAGGTGAATCCTGCAGTTGCCTTGGCTTCCTGCCCAGCACTCCAGAGCATTGTGCAAGATGGGAATACAGAGCAGAACATAATGGTCTCCCTTAGTGAAAGAGACATGGAGCAGAGCTGGGGGAGGCTGAGTTGACTGTAATTTAGAGGACATAATATCAGAGAGAAGGAAGCTATGCAGAGAAAGAGCTCCAGAAAACTATATAACAGCCCCCTTGAGTCTGTTGCTAAATACCAGGCAAAACTTGTCAGAGATTAATTCCATAAGGTCAGGCAAAGAGGGATCAGGGAATTATAAACTAAACAATTCCCATAGCTCATTCAGGTTTGGATAATGTTGAAGTCTGATCACCCACACGGCTGAGACTCTGTTTGAGAATCTGGGGCATTCGGTAGATACTTAATGACAGTTTCACCTTAGTTGTAGGCCTGTGGCATGCAGTTTCTAAGATGCTTCCTCTGAACCACTTCCTGGTATTTATGCAAATTTATACCCTTCTCCCCATCAGTGCAAACAGGACATAGTTACCTGCCTGTAATGAATAAAATACAGCAATAATGAGGAGATGTTACTTCTGAGATTAGAGTGGAAACCATTCTGGCTTACGTTCAACTTGCTTTCTGTCTTGATTCCTTGCTGACATGTTCTGATGAAAGACAGTCGTCACATTGTGAGCTGTATTATGGAGAGAAACCATTTGGTAAGGAACTGAGGGTGATCCACAATTATATCTTGTGAGCAGTCACTTGAATGAGCTAAGAAGAGGATCCTCCACAGTCAAGCTTTGACATGACTGTGTTATAGCCTTAGTAGAGAGGGTAAGCAAGAGGAAACTGCCTGGATTCCTGTGAAACAGATGCTGTAAGATAATAGTGTGTGTGTGTGTGTTTTACATTTCTTTATTTTGGGGTGATTTGTTATTAATAGATAACTGCCAAAAGTAAGAAGCTGCCATGATAAATATCTCAATGGAGATATTTAATGCTAGGACTAAACTACTATCATTAGAGTCATAGCTAGTTAGATTTGTTAGCAGAGCTTTAAAGCAAGTCTCAAAAGAATAATGTACTCATCAACAGAATAAACTTCCCTTAAAGGGGACAAATATAGTATTCAATCGTGTAAAATTAACAATATCTAACATGCAGTCAAGAATTATTATGTGAAAACATAGGAAATTTGATCCATTATATTAAAAGATTTAGTGATTAAATTGAAACAGACTCCAAAAGACAATGATCATATAATTATGCTGAGATATTTAAAAACCACATGAAAATGATGAGAAATATTAAAGATGAATATGTGAATCAAAAGTAATATCTACATATTTATAGAACTCAGACTACTACAGGGGATAAAAAGATTTAAAAACATGTGAACAATGCTTCCTTAGCCTATTATTCTGCCTCAAAGTCTCAGTTACCTGCTACCAGTGTGATTGGAAACTCAGAAGAAAGGAGAGGAGGAATAAAAAATTTAATGGCCTTCAATTTTTCAAATTGGAAAATATTAATATATTCACATTGTAGAGGTTCAGTGAATCTCAAAAAAAGCTGACACCAAGTTAAAAAAAAATAAAACCTTGGCACATTTAATCATATTGATAAATATTAGCAGTAAGTGCATATTTCTTATGCTAGAAATTTGGTGTGATTCTAATAAAAGGCAAATCATTTAGAGAGGGGAAAAGATAACCCAAATGATGAGGTAATAGAATAACAACATCAAAATGCTTAAAGGAAAAATCCATCAACATAAATTCTATATTTAGCAATAATGTACATAAGAAATAAAGATTTTTCAAACAAACAAATGCAAAGAGAATTTGTCAGTGGCTGACTTGTACTTCAGGAAGTATTAAAACAACTCTTCAGGTTGAAGTACAAAAATAGCAGATGGGAACTTGGATATGCTTGTAATGTTATCATCTAGGGTTAAAGGGTTTCATTGCCTCTGTTCAGCAAAGAATTGAAGAACAGGAAAAGAGATAGCAAAGAAGTAGTAGGTTTATTGCCAAGGCAACAGAGATACAGAGATAGACCTCTCCAAAGAGAATTGATTGGTGCCCCCTTTGTCCACAGGTCTGTTTTAATTTTTCTATTGGATCACCTGTTTAGGAGCTCGAGTACAGAAGTATCTGTCTGATTGGGCCCTTGGCTTGTGTCCATGAGCACTTTCATAATGCAGGAAGTTAACTCAAGACTTTCTCCATGCTCCTTTGTTCTGGCCCTGCCCCTGAACTCACTCTACATTTTTACCTGGCTGCCTAAGCCCTTCTATTTCTCCTTCAGTAATATTATTGGGATTGGTAAGGATGTGAGTAGTATAAAGTTGTCATCATGATTTTCTTATTTTTAATCTCTATAAAAGATAAATAACATCAAAACAAAATAATAAAAATTCACTGTGGGCTTGTAACATAGGTTTACATTACATTATAAATCTGAAGTATGGAAACAGGAGCACAAAGGATGGGGATGCAATTTATTGTAAGTTTTTTTTTTTACATTATATGTGAAGTGATGAAACATCTGAAGGCACAGGATAAAGGTGCATATGGAACACTCTAGAACAACATTTAAAAATGTATGCTATATTGCTTTATAGCAATAAAAGTATTACTATAAGGCAACAGAGAAAATAAAAATCAAATATAAAAAAATCAACAAGAAGTCAGGAAAAGAGGAAAAATAGCAGAGGTACAAATACAGAATAAATAACAAAGTTACATATTTAAACTCAACATTATCTACGATTAAAGATACAATTTAAAGGGTAACACTAACAGACAGGATAAAATTGCCAGATCCAATTAAATGTTCTCTGTAAGAAATACATTTCAGATATCAAGGGAAGAGAGATTATGTAATAATTCTGAAATACATATAAATATTTATCTTGTGTGAGTGTGTGTTTGTGTCTGTCTGTCTCTAATAACAGAACTTGAAATGCAAGAAGCAAAATTTGCCTATACTGAAAATCACAATTAAAAATTATGTGTTAGTTTCAACAATGCTCTTCAGTAATTGATAGAACGAGTAAATAAAAACTTAAGGATAAAGAAGATTTGCTCCAGAGACAAGGCATCTGATAGAAGAAAAAGTTGGCTACGACCTACATACTGTGGGGTCGGGCTCCAAATTCCTCAATAGGACACCCATAGCACAAGAGTTAATATCTAGAATCAACAAATGGGACTTGCTCAAACTAAAAAGTTTTTTCTCAGCAAAAGAAACAATAAGAGAGGTAAATAGGGAACCTACATCATGGGAACAAATCTTTACTCCTCACACTTCAGATAGAGCCCTAATATCCAGAGTATATAAAGAACTCAAAAAATTAGACAATAAGATAACAAATAACCCAATCAACAAATGGGCCAAGGACCTAAACAGACACTTCTCAGAGGAGGACATACAATCAATCAACAAGTACATGAAAAAATGCTCACCATCTCTAGCAGTCAGGGAAATGCAAATAAAAACCACCCTAAGATACCATCTCACTCCAGTAAGATTGGCAGCCATTAGGAAGTCAAACAACAACAAGTGCTGGCGTGGATGTGGGGAAAAGGGTACACTTGTACATTGTTGGTGGGACTGCAAATTGGTGCAGCCAATTTGGAAAGCAGTATGGAGATTTCTTGGAAAGCTGGGAATGGAACCACCATTTGACCCAGCTATTCCCCTTCTGGGTCTATTCCCTAAAGACCTAAAAAGAGCATGCTACAGGAACACTGCTACATCGATGTTCATAGCAGCACAATTCACAATAGCAAGACTGTGGAAGCAACCTAGATGCCCTTCAATAGACGAATGGATAAAAAAAAAATGTGGCATTTATACACAATGGAGTATTACTCTGCATTAAAAAATGACAAAATTATAGAATTTGGAGCGAAATGGATGGCATTAGAGCAGATTATGCTAAGTGAAGCTAGCCAATCCCTAAAAAACAAATGCCAAATGTCTTCTTTGATATAAGGAGAGTAACTAAGAACAGAGTAGGGAAGAAGAGCATGAGAAGATGACTAACATTAAACAGGGATGAGAGGTGGGAGGGAAAGGGAGAGAGAAGGGAAATTGCTTGAAAATGGAAGGAGACCCTCAGGGTTATACAAAATTACATACAAGAGGAAGTGAGGGGAAAGGGAAAAATAATACAAGGGGGAGAAATGAATTATAGTAGAGGGGGTAGAGAGAGAAGAGGGGAGGGGAGGGGAGGGGAGGGGGAATAGTAGAGGATAGGAAAGGCAGCAGAATACAACAGACATGAGTATGTCAATATGTAAATCAGTGGAAGTGTAACTGATATGATTCTGTATATGGGGTAAAAATGGGAGTTCACAGCTCACTTGAATCAAAGTGTGAAATATGATATATCAAGAACTATGTAATGTTTTGAACAACCAATATAAAATAAATACAAAAATTAAAAAAAGAAGATTTGATCAATAGTATTAACTAATATAAGCCCAGATATGTTGAATTTTCTGCTCAGCAATAGCAGAGTATATGTTGTTCTTAATTGCTTATGAACCATTCACTAACATGGACTCTATGTTAGACTGTAAGACTCTTTTTAAATTTAAGAGAGGAAAATGTAGAGATCATGTCCTGCATCTAACAGAATGATACTCATATGTAAAATAATTCAATTTTAAATGACAGCAGGAACACACCTAGAAAATCAACATACTATTGATTAACCGTAAAAGAGAGATTTACAAAAGTAGTTTTTCTAATTTTAGTAAAAATAAAAAATATTAATTTTTGAGATTTAGCTAAAGCAGTGCTTAGAGAGAAATTTAAGACTTTACATGAGTATAGTAGAAAAAAAGTCTAAAGTAATATATTTTGACATTTAAAAAATCAAGAAACAGAAAATATACATTAAGTTTTAATGTTAATCATAGGACTAATAAAGAAGAGTACAGAAACCGATGAAATAGAACATAAGAATTAAATAAGGGAAAAAGAATAAAGAATTTTAAAAGTTCAAAAATTGATGTTTATAGGTGACCTGGCAAAAAACAAAAGAATGAAGACACCAATTATCAATGTCAAGAATGAAAAGGGAGTATTATTTTGCATTTTGCACATATTAGCAAAAGAATAGGGGGCTATTATGGGCAATTATATCCCAATAAATTTGACAAATTATATAAAACTGAAAAATTATTGGAAAGATACAGGTTACTCAAACTGATAAATCCCTAAATGGGTTGTTAATATAAGGGATTTTAGTATTTTCTGTGTTATGTTGTATCATTGAAAAACAGTGAAAAGTTGAAATTTTTTTTTTTGCCTTTGATGTCTATGGTTAACTGCCACACCCTATGTGAATATTTTAAGATAGCATTTAAGAGTTTTCTATGCAGAATAATGTTTGTGCTATAATATACATACTTGATGCTCAAAAGTGTTATGAATTATTGTTGGGAAATTTTGCTTCTGTGTTCATCAGGAAAAATGATCTGTAATTTTCTTTTTGGCTGTGTTTTTGCCTGAAATAATTTTGGAAGTTTCCCCTCCCTTTCAATTGTATGGAGCAATTTATAGCCTTATTGGTTTTTGTTCTTCTTTCATTGTTATATTGTGTGCATGTACAAATATGTAACAATAAATTTAAAAAAACCCCAGAATTTCCAAATATAATTTAATACAACTGCTAAAAAATGTTTTATAGTGAAATCATGCATCCCTGGATGTTCTTTGTTTGATGACTTTTCAATTACTGATTCTATCTCATCACTTGCTATTCACAGATATTTTATGTTCTCATTGTTCATGTTTGGTAGGTCTCATGTGTCCAGAAATTTGTACTTTTCTTCTAGGTTTTCCAATTTATTAGTATATAGCTTTCCATGATATTCCCTAATGTTTCTTTGTATCTCTGTAGTATTTGTTGTAATGACTCCTTTCTCATCTCTGATTTGGGTCTCTCTCTCACTCAGTTTTGTTAGTGATTTGTCTTTTTTTATCTTTTGAAAGAACAAACTCTCCTTCATTGATTTTTTCATATTATTTTAGTCCTGATTTTATCCATTTCTGCTCCGAGCTTTGTTCTTTCTTTCTTGAGAATTGTTATGTTGCTCATTTGAAATAAACCTCATTGAGATAAACCTCTCTCTCAGTAATGCTTTTGCAGCATCCCGCAAGTTTTGGCATGTTGTGTTATAATTTTCATTTGTTTTTAAAAAATATTTCCCTTCTGATTTCCTCAATGATTTTCCTCAATGACATCCAAAATATGTTGTGTAGTCTCTATACATTTGCATAAATGCTAGAGTTTCTTTGGCCATTTTCTTCAAGTTTTATTTCATTGTGATCAGAAAAAACAATAGGATATGATTTCAACTCATTTGATTTTGTTAAGACTTTTCTGTGGCCTAATATATTCACAGTTCTATAGAAAGTTTCATGTGCTGTTGAAAATAATATGTATTCTGAAGCATTGAATGAAACGTTCTACAAATGACTGTTAAGTACATTTGATCTGTAGTATAGTTTATTTCTGATTTTCTTTCTTTCTTTATCAGGCATTTTATCCATTTCTATTTCTTTGGAATCTGCTTCTAGAGAGTTATTATGTTCTTTCAAAGGCATCAAACAACCTTATTTGTTCATATTTCTTATGCTTCTGTTTGAAAATTGTACAGATGGTGTATCAGATATCACTCTCACCTTTATAGTATGACCTTCTTAGTGGTTTTCTCCTCAATATGTATCTTGGGAAATCAATTTTGTATGCAATGTTGGCTTTGATTCCAGCTATTTTACACTGTAGTCTCCCTATAGCTTCTTTGACTGATTAGTGACCATTGGGAAAATAGTAATCAGTGCCTAGGAAAGCTTGCAATGAGATAAGGACTCTAAAGAATGTGATAATGAATAAAATGGAATATTCTGATCCCTTACCTCTATTTCCTTTAACTCCAATATTTAGGTGAGTATCAAAACAGAGTGATTATGGTTGTCAAGTAAAATAGTGAATTCATAAACCATGTGAATAATCCACTTTTATGCAAAGGATATGTATCCTAACACACACACACACACACACACATATATCCTATTATTCATATATATAAATATAAATATAAATAAAGATATATCTATATCTATATATAGATATAGATATATCTTTATTTATGTTGATGATGACCATGCAGGGGTGGGTGGACAGTTGGGACTTTTCTCTCCTTGAATCTTTCAGTTTTACTACTAATTCAGGATCAAGTGGGAGAGGGATATGCCCAGAGACAAAGTTGCTTTCCATCCCCCTGATTATCTGTGCTCAGAGGTGAGGCAATGATAGAGTTCACAGAATTGTTCATAGTTGACTTGACACTTACTGTTGGTCAAGCAGTAGTGACAATTTTGGTAAGCAGGAGGGTAGGGTGGTAGCTACTGCATGGGTACTCACCTTTAATGCATTGGCATGAGACCACACACAGATAGCCATGCCCTCTGTCTCAGGGTAAGTTCTTAAGAGAAGCATTTTGTTCCTTTCTATATTGCAACACCCATTTCCTGCAGTGCAGGACACCCAGCAGGATTAGGTCACTTTGTTCTGCTGGGCCAACTTATTGATTTATGATTTATAGTAGAATTCTTATGAGGTCAAAAAGACAGAAACATATTTGTATTTTTTTTTTACCATTAAAGCAGTTGAAAATCAGAGAATTGCTCAATTGTTGAAATGGTTACTTGCTATTGCACATTGTTTTCTGGTACTTTCCCTTTCACCCTTACCCAGAAAAGTGGAGAATCTTCCTACCCAATGGAACTGAAGTGGCATATGCTGGGGGTATTTTGTTTCTCTTACCATAGTATTGTCCCATGTTTCCAAATCTTACAGACTTCTAGTCTCTCTCACTAATTTTCAGGATCCTCCTACAAATATAATTTAATCTATGGTTAAAATGCAAATATACCCTTTACTTTGGTTTTTCCACGTGGAAGAGGAGGTAAGGGTGGGAGTCTCCATTCAACCAACTTATAACTCCAAGAAGAAATTTCTGATACAGCAAAATGAATAATCTCTAAAAATTTTGCTGAGAGAATGAAGCCTGACACAAGTGAATACATACTACAAAGTTACATTTATATGAATCTTTATAATATGCAATCTAATCTATAGTGACAGAAAGAAGATCAGAGTTTACCTGGAGCCAGGGCTGACATGCAGGCATTTTTACTGCAAAAGGGCACAAGAAAAATGTTCTGTATCATGATTTTTGTGCATTCAGTGTCAAAACTCATCAGTCTGCACACATAAGATATGTGCATTTTATTGTCCATAAAATATTATTAAAGGGTTGAGTGAAAAATTTTTAAAAAGGACAGAAATAAGTTTTCTGTACTATTTTCTCAGTATACATATGTTTTAATATGTCAAAAATTTAGACATTTTTAATAAAGTAAATATGAAATCTACATTTTACAAACAAGATCATAAACCCTAAATTTGTGTTTACACTATGAAAAACATAAGGAACGAACGGTCTATATTTACTTTCCATAGTCAAACACCATACAGAAAAATGCAAATTTAGCAATTTTGATTTTCTCTTCTGCCATAAAAAATGCAAAGAAAAAAGGAAAAGAATGAGATAAAATAATGAGAGAGAGAGAGAGAGAGAGAGAGAGAGAGAGAGAGAGAGAGAGAGAGAGAGAGAAAGCGAGACAGAAGTTAGGGTATAAGGTTACACTCTCTACCATCAATAATAGACTAATTAAAAATCCTGGAGTATGGGGAATAAAAAAAAAAGAGATCTTTTCTAGATACTTGTGTCTGACCCATACATAAAAATGCTTGTATAAGCCTCATGTATCCTTTTGGAGCCACTAAAGACAGTTTGCTTTATGTATCAGGAGTCACATGTAACTTATTTAACTTGATGAGAAAATTTAGAGCAGAGTTTTTCCAAATGGGGGAAATAAAATGGAGTTAAAAAATGGAACTTCTATTTACATCTGTTTTCTATAACTTTCACTTAAGCTTTTTAATAGTTAATATACTTATTGAACATTTTCAACTTTGCCCACAGTAAAATAATTACTGTTTCATTACAGTAATCACTACTACCAATGAATTGTACCTCTTTACTTTGGGTATTTTCTTTACCTGGATTATTCAGGAACTTGACTTCCCCTGTGGGGACACAGGAATGAGTCATTGCATTCTAAGGGGGCTGTGAATTTCTCTAGCCTCAAGCAGAAGGAAAGGAATGTATTTTTTTAGACAAGATTTTTTCTTGGTAGGGCTCACCCACTCAAAAGCCAAACACAACTTCTAGAGCCAAGACTGTAGGATAAGGGAGTAGGCACACACATGGATTGCCATTTATTTGGCAGGACCAACTCCTGTATGATTTTAAAGGTTAACACAGGAAATTCTTTCCACAGGGGAATAGCTTTTAGAACAGCTGTTCTGATGTGGGATTTACCTTTTCACCCCTGATGAGAAAGGAAAGGTTGTACAGAGGTTCAACACTGGAAGAACAAGCATGTTGTCTATAATTATAAACTCTTTTTAAAAAGTGAGCCTAATCTAAAGGTTATATTTTAACATGTTATAAAATTATTGATTATAACCTGTACCAATCTGAACAAAAATTCCACTTGTTACCTTAGTTTACTTTGAATTGCAATCAATGTCCTTAAGTCTTTGAGCATCCTGACTTTGAAGTTTTAGACAGACATCATTTAGTAGAATCAGAATAGCAAATTTTTGTATTCAATAGCTGTTTACTTAAGTGCACATAGCAGTTTTCAGAAGTGGCTTTCCCTCATTGCCTATATTTGCATAATGTTTATTGCCAGGAAGGTTATTTAAAAGCAATGGAAGTTTGAAGTTCGGGTATGCTCTTTAATCAAGACTGTGGTTATGCATCTGGAATCATTTGGCTATTCAGAAAAATCTGAATGATTTTCTGTGAATTTTCTGTGATTTTGATTTTCTGTGAATATTTTCCAGTAGGTTATTTAAAAAAAAATGAAAAATACAGGTTTTAAAACAGTGTTACTTTTAATTTGTAGTGTGTATGCATTCTTAGCTCATGGCTTCTTTGAATCAATGATGGTTACATAATTAGAGTATGATTTTCTATAGAAGGATGCTGTCATCTTGATAAGCAGAGGAAGAAAGAGATTTGGAACCACAAACAAAAGACGTTTTATTCTTGGTTCTTCCTTTATTCTTTGGAAAATCTTAGGCAAACATATATCCTTTTGCATCTTTTGTCCAAAATGCAAATAGAGGAATAATTTTGTTGATTAGACATTAAAGAGAGTTATCTTGCATTATTTTGATTCTCTGAAAATGGAAACACCATTCAGGGCTTCAAATAAACCCTTGTGATTTGTAATCTATTTTTTTTTCATGTATAGAGAATTCAATTTTTGTTTCCTTTTATCCTGTTTACTTTTTTATTTGAAAAAAATACAAAGGCAGAATTTTACATTATATTGCATGAATAAAAAATTCTAAAATTAGAATTATATATATGTACCTAAAATGTTATCAAATTTGTTTCCTATATCTGGAGAATAGAGTAATTTACTACAGAGTTTTCAGAATTTTTCATCAAATCTCCTTCTTAACCTAAGGGAATGGAGTTTCTATTTGTTGTGTAGCATTAGGACTGGTGCCAACGCCTGCAGAGTCTGACAGAAAGGAAGCTGATTGACCATATGTGAGAAGGAGTTTTCTGTTTTATAAATGATGAAAAGATTAGTGATTGTGAATAACAATTTTAACCTTTATTTTTACTTTCAGAATATTCGTGTCTATATCTTATAAATTCCCATCAGTTTTCCTACTGACTGTAGGCTTCATAAAAAGTTTTGTTTTACTTTGCTCAAAGTGGACCTAGAAAAATGATCACAGAGTAATCTCTCTTTTTCCATGAGGGATACACCCCAAGTGGATGTCTGAAAACTAAGTGTCACACCTTATATATGACATGTTTTTCCTATACATATATACCTATGATAAGTCTTAGACCCAGTAAGAGATTAATAATAGCTAATAATAAAATATAACAACTATAGCAATATACTATGCTATGATTTTAAATGTGAATGTCACTCATAGGCCCATCCATGTCTTAAAGATTCTGCTGCCAAGTGTCACCACTGAGTAGTGGTGGAGCCACTAAGAAGTGGGGGCGAGTGGTCTTTAGGTCCTTAGGGGTATGCCTACAAAGGGGATGGGAGACCTGACCCCCCTCCCATTGCTTCTTGGCTATAAGGTAAGTGATTTTACTAGGTCCCATGCTTCTGTCATGATGTGTTGCCTCACCACAAATCAAAAATAACAGGGCCTACTACAGGAAACTCTAAAACTCTGAACTTAAATTAATATTTTCTCATTATAAATTGATTATCATAAGTATTTATTAAGGTGACAGGAAGCTAACAAAAACTTTAAAAATGTTTCCTGAACACACAGTCTCCCTTACCCTCTCTCCTTTGTTTAAAATATCTCATGAGAGACAAAGGGATAATTCACATTTTGTAGGGACAGAGTGGGATTGTGCAAGATTCCACCATGCTAGTGTGCCATTATATAAGAATGACAAACAATTTGACATTAGGTAACTGAAAATGTAGAGTGAAGCTGCTAAAGTGGGGCTACTATATCTGACCAATGTAATCTCTTATTCCAACGTTAAGAATGCTTTTGAATCTAAAATCCATGTCAATACAATTTCCCCTATTTATCTCAGATTTCCTGAGCTATCAAGCCACCGCAAATCTAACTTCCTTATAAAGTCTTCTTTATTTCCCATATAAACCAATCAGCAAGCGATTAGTTTATGTGATGATGTATATATATATATATTTTTTCAAGATTTTAGACTTTGGGAATCTACTTACTTGAATAAATACAATATTGTGCTAAAAATATATTCTATAAAAAATAACCTCAAAGCAACAAGTGAATATACATCTCTGTAAATTATAGCAAGTCTATTTACTTTTGGAAAAGAGACTATAAACTCAACTATGAAAAAAATAGAGTATAAATATACTCTTTAATATTTTTGTAAGGGGTAAGTTGATATTCTCAAACTTCTTTTTATTTTGAAAATAAAGTCTAATGGCTACATTCATCCTCTGAAGTTGTTATCAACAATTATTTTACTCAAATATTCTCATTAACTATGTTTGGAAATCATGGCCCCTATTTATAAATTAAAAAATTTAACTAAAGCTTTATTAACATATTTAACATATTTATTAACATATTTAAGGACTTTTTATTTTTATTTTCCAAAATTAGCCTGCATGGGTAGAAAGGGAGTTTGATAAGAAGATTTTGGAGGAAGGATCTCAGTTACACAAACTATTTTAAACTCCACTACCATCTCTAAAGTTGAGCTCTTGATGGAAGAGATTCTTGCTAGTTTTAATTCTTTTCCATCCCAACACTAATAGGGCTCAGCAATTCTCAAGGATGTGAGAAGGAAAAGGTCTTTGTGGAATTTGAAGTAGTGTGTGCCTCGTAAGCATCTTGCATGAGACACTAATATGGACAAGTATGATTGCTATTCAAATACCAGCTACATATATGTGTGTGCTTTTTTCTTCCTACTTCTGTGAGATTCAATTCTTTACAGAATATCCCTTGCTTCATTTTCAGGAGAGATTTCTCTCTTAGGAGTCATCCTCTTTGTCACTAAAATTTTGTCTGTCATGTGAGGCAGTGCAGTCTTTCAGTCTGCATATTCATGTGTAAAGCCCTGATGAGAATAGAATCCACTGATCCACCCCTTGTCTTTTTTAAAAAAATTATTTATTTAATTTTTATTTTTTTTAGTTGTAGATGAACATAATACCTTTATTTTTATGTGGTGCTGACGATCAAACTCAGTGTCTCACACATGCTAGGCAAGCATTCCACCACTGAGCCACAGTGACAGTCCCTGCCCTTTTTCTTGATTGTTTTAAATTTAATAGAGTTTTTTTATTCCTATTTTTGGTAATGATGTGTTTTCATTTTAGCAATGATGAGATGTGTTTCAGCTATAATTTTATTTGGTATATCCAAAGGTAATAAATTACTTTGAGTCAAAGATCTTCACTCTGAATTACATCTTAATTTTATCATAATTTACTTAATGAATCAGTCTTACCTGTAGTGCTTACTAGAATTACCTGGGAAGTTTTGAGCAGATAGATACTGATAACTTGTTCCCCTAACTCCTGAGATTGAAGATGAACAATGTTTCAGTTTCCCAGGGGAATCCCATTATAAAGTCAGAAAAAAAAAAAAAACAACAACTGTGAGATAATAAACTCACCAGTCCTGAGCACCATACTACTCATTAAAATGTCATTCAACTTCCTTAATGCAATTACTTCAATTCAATAAGTCCATATAACATTTATTGATTATCTACTAAATTAGAATCAATTTTCCTAGGACTAGAGAGACAAAGATAAATAAGGTTTGGGCCCTAAGAACAAAGACTATTCATAACATTTCTGGAAATTATTGTTCTCAGTTTTTTTTTCAAAGTGTGCACTTACATCCATCCTCATTTACCTTTTGCAATTTTTTTTGTGTGTGTGAATTCTAAGGGCAGACAACATTATTTCAAATGACTTGTAGCATTCTGAGCAATTTTTATCATTCACCATTTTAATAACATTATTTTAAAAGGTTTTAAATGAAATTTATTAATCAAAAAAAAAAAAAACAGTTTTAGGTTTAGCTAGCAAGAAACACAGAATCTACTGGAATCTGAACTTACCTGAAATGATTAGGTAAAGCAAGCTATGATAGTTGACTGCAGAGTCTTTCTATATACTTAATGGCAGAAAACACTTCCCTAACAGCAACAGTATGGCACGTAGTAACAACTAGCTACATGTAGATAAGCAAGTTAATTAAAATTAAATATAATTTAAAAATCAATTGCATTAGACAGGTTTCAACTGTTTATTAGGAATTTGTGGTTAGTGCCAAGATAGGAGACTTTGCAGAATTATAGAACATTTCTATCATTATAGACAGCTCTATTGATAATACTATTTTATGTAGATATTTTTTTACAGCACTAAGTAAGATAAGTAGTGTAGAAAGGGGATATTTGCATGGCATTATCCATAATATACTTCATATTATATCATATAAAAGAAGAAGTATATGATTAGTGGTAATTCTTGACCTTCTTTTTAATTGCTGTAATTTTTCTTCTTTCTAGTGGAATTTCCCAGAATTATTTCCACGGTCTTTAACCATGAAGTAACCACTGAAATATTCAAATCTGGTGATATGAAGGAGATACATGCCTTTCAGATGTTTCTGTATTACCAAAACTATCCTCTGATTGGTTTCAAATTATATTAACAACATCTGCCAAAAGATTGGTATGGAGCCTCCAACCACAGCTCAGGAGGTGAAAAACTGATTTTTCTAGGTCTGGCCCCTAAAGAAGAGGGATAACAACAATTTAAAATCTATTTACATTGTGCCTGAAGTTTCCATTTATTCTTTACACAGGCAATTGATATATGGCTTCTCTAACCACAGAAACAGTGCCCTTGTCTGCAAACTTGCTCACAGCCTGACTTCAGGTCAGAGCTGGGACAGTGGTAAATAGCAGGGCATGTCTGATAAAGAGTGAGCAATGACTCTTCAATTAGGGGATCGATAACTTGCTTGCCATACACAGAAATGGTGGCAAATGAGAAATTCATGAATCTTTATCTCCTCTTTTTAAAATAGATTTTCATCAAAATACAACCAGGGGATATATGCTGAATCAAAGGAGACTGAATTTCACATATAAAAAATGATAGTGACATCCCCTAGGCGATCTTTCTAAATAAAGCACACACCTACCCTTAGGTCTGTAGGTAGTTGATTATCTTCAGCACAGGGTTTGGGGCTATTCTTCCATATTCAACTACATTGTGGGGGAACTGCAAAATTTGAGTATAAAAATGTAAATGCAAAAGCAATTGATCGTTTTTATCCTAATTCCTGTGATTCTACCATCCTACTGAAAAGGCCAAGAGATTAAAAACTAGATGAATCATTCTACAATAAAAGCATCTGGGTGGCAGTGGGTGTATTACCGTTTTAAAGGAAGAAGCGTGAGTGGGAGAGCAGTGTAATTTCACTGAAGATGAAGCAGTCCTCAGAGCTGCACCTGTCAACAGAAGCTGTTTTAAAATGTGCTTGCCGACGGAGTTTAAATGGTTTAGCCAGTACCAAGAGAGGTGTTATTAACAATGGATAATGGAAAATAATCTCTGAAAAGTATTTGCTTTTCTACTTGATATGCACTTTGTGCAGCATCCAACCAGACTAGGCATTTTATAATTCTCATGCCTTCCTAATTTAATTATGTTGTATATTTACAGAGCTTACCAAAGGATTTTATGGTGTACTCAGAATGTTTTGCAGGGTAGGAAATTTTGATTTGTGCTAGTTTATTTGCAGTACAGAAAAAAATTTACATTACAAATAAATTTCTCTACTTATGGGGAAGAATAAGCAAATAGAGGTACAGACAATGTAGTGTATGCATTAGTTGAGGTAAGCTTCACTGTGCAGAACAGAAAAATGACCTCTCGTCTCACTGGCACATAACAATGGACACTTAATATTGCATGCTCATTACTGTCTGGGTCCCTGCTCAGTGTCATACCACCTGAGACCAAATAGTAGGAAAAGCCTCACTGGATACACTGCTAAGCACAAAACAAAGGGAAAAACAACAACAACAACAACAACAACAACAACAACAACAACAATAAAACAAAATACTGGGTGTGGTGGTGCAGGTCTGTAATCCCAGCAGCTTGTGAGGCTGAGGCAGGGAGGATCACTAGCTCAAAGCCAGCCTTAGCAATTTAGTGAGACCTTTATCTATTCAGCAAAATCCTGTTTCAGAAAAAAGGACAGCAGAGTGGTGAGGCTGGGGATGTGGCTTAGTGGTTAAGTACCCATGGTACTGCCTCCTCACCAACAAAAAAAAAAAAAAAAAAAGAGAAAAAGAAAAGGTGGTGAACCATGTAATGGCTTGAAAATCGTCTGTTTACAAATGGAATGTTAATTTTCATGGTCCATTTGCCAAAACTAATGCTATGATCAAACCTGAAGTCAATGAGGTGGGAAGGGCCCTGTGAGAGAAACAGCAAATACTTTAAACAAATAATACCACCTCATACACAGTAGTCTAAACTTGAATTTGAATTCCGGATCAGCAACATTGTGATCTTTAAAAAAGATAATGCATGTAAAATTATTAGCATATTGTCTGACGCTATGAATTCTCAGCATTAACTCTAGTTATAGTCAAGGTCTATTTAAGGTTGTTTTATTTTTTCCATGCTTTTTGATTCTTTAGCATTACAATAAAATTCTTTAGCATATTTACAAAACAATTCTAGATTTAAATGCTCCAGGTGCCTAATGGAGACTAATATTGCTTAGTTACAAAACCCAATAGCAACTTACATGAAACCTCTCTGCTCTTCTGATTTTAGCAGGGGCATTGTTCTTTTTTTAATGAAAACCAGGAATTGTAACTAATTAATTATGATAAATCTGATTCAAAAATATCTTATGGCCACATTCCTTTGTTTCACACATCTAAAAAATTTTTATGTAAGTTTTTTTTTTCTATTCTATCCCTATCAATTTAAGAACATTTTAAAAAATCTAGAGTTTTTATTTTAATGCAAATCATCCCTCATAGCACCAAATTAATGGTTCTTTTTTTTAAAGCAATTTTGAAAAATATAATAAATCCAAAAAAAGGTATAAGATTAAAAAAACAAAAAGTGCATCTGGAAGGTTTGTTTAATGTCATAGAATTAGTTTTAGAAACTACTTTAGCATTGTTGAAATGGTAAAATTTGAATGATCAATATTCATAAGATCTCTTTGTCTGAATTCGACTAATACAAATGACTGAAAATTCATTATTTGAAATATTAAATACTTATTAGATATTAAATATTATAACCTTTAGGTTATAGTAAAAATAAAGGTGAAAGAGAATGGAATATTTTAAAAATGAAAGAACATCATCCTTACACTTAAAATTCAAAAGAAAAACTTTCATAAGAAAAGTTAGCATTTCTTGCAGCTGACATTTAGTTTGTAGTTTGGCCTCATTTGGGGGTCACTGATAAAATGTTCAGTGTAAAAAAGTTTCATGTATCAAAATAGGACAAGAATAATAGTAATGCATAAAATGATCATACTGAAAACAAAGCTTTTTGTGCCCCTTGGACCTCTTCCCAAATAAAGCAACAATCTAACAAAAGAAAGTTTTAGCTGACCTTTTGGAAAGTAGACATTTATAAGCATAATATTTCAAAATAAATTAACATGCAAATAAGGAAAAATGAAAACCAAAATCTACCTCTGTTGACTATTTCACTACATCCATCACCATTCAGTTGCTCCAGTTTCAAGCTGCATACACCAAAATGCAGTCCTCTAGGTGCTGACTGTGCAGCAACACCTGGATGTGAATGTGCCTGAAAACATTCCACTGCCCTTCCTTGCCCTTTTCCCTCCTCCGCCCTGGGCTCCTCTCCCTTTATCTCAATTTCTTTACTTAATTCCTACTGCCTTTCTCTCTTTTTCTGTCTGTGTTTCTCTCATTTCTTCATCTTTTCTACTTATCTTTGAATACAAGAAATGATATGAAGTAAGTAAAACCCATCCACAGAGAAACGGTGAGATGGACATATGGGAAGAAAAAAACAGAAACAATCTCTTCACTCAGTGGAGTGTGTAATCAGCACAGCACCATAAGCTTGACTTCATTTGGCTTTCTTATACTGGGTGGTGTTGGGTATCTCTTAACAATCGCTTTTAATATCTGTTTTTCCCCTACATGTAAAAAATAAAGTCACAAAAAAGATATCCAACTCTAATACATCTTACTTAGGAATAGCCAAACACTATCTATGCTTGGATCTGGCCATACAAGTGTGAAAGTAAAGCAAGGCTTTACTTTCAGAGATAGATAATTTGAGTTAGAAAGATAAATATGAGCACAACTACTCTAATGAATGCAATGAGGATTGTATAAAAGAGGCATTAAGAGGAGCATGAGAACATACAAAATTGCATTTTTATAATATTGATGTAGTGTTTTGCAATAATACAGGCAAGGCTTAAAGTGTCTTCTCTTGGATAGTCTGATATTATAAGGCATTCATTACATAAAAAAGTAGTTCTCAATTCTGTCCTCCTAGAACCTTATTTAAGTGAAAGAAAACGGTAAGCCAGCTAAATAGATATCTAAAGTGTAAAATGATGCTAAATGCTATGGGGAAAAAGCCTATTTTATTTATATATATATACACATGCATTGGAGATTGCATTCCAGGCAGAGACATAAGCATATACAAAGGCTCTGAGATAGGACCAAGCTTGCCCCAACATAGACCAGAAACAACAAGGAGACCAATGTGTTTGGGGCAGAGGAATTAAGAGCATTAGAAGATTAATCAGAGTGCTACTGGGTAGCCATGTTGGAGAAGGCTTTGTAGGCCATGTTAAAGAATTTTAGTTTTGATAAAGGCAGAAAACTACTAAGATTTACTTGTTAGTTTACATCTTTTGGAAGGATCACTTTAGCTGATCCATAGAGGATAGACTGAAGAAGAAGAAGCAAGTAGAGAAGGAAGGCCATTGATATTATCACGATAAGAGATTATGGTACTTTGGGCCAGGGTGAAAACACTGCAAATTGTAAGCAGATGTTGCATGCTCAACATATTTTAGCTATTAATTTTTAATTAAGTTGATATTTCTCTGGTATATAAATAGAGCATTAGTTTATCAAATTAAGTCAATAAACACTGTCAGTCATTATCATTTAGAGATTTGAGTACTTTTGATGACAAAGCTAGGTTGATAGTATGGTGTGAAATCAATTCAATGCTCCATATTTGCTTTGTTCCTTGCATTTATAGGAAGACTTTAATTTTCTGATTTGAGATGAGCAGCATGGGTAACTGGTTGGAAAAGAGAAAAGGAGGGCACTTGTTGATATTCAAAACCATCTATACCCATTGCAGTGGTTTGGATCCTAAATGTCTCCCAAAGGCTTGATCCCCAGGTGGCACTCTTGAGAGATGGTGGAACCCTTAAGAGGTGGAACCTAATTGGAAGTCTTTAGGTCATTTGGGAGTGAGCCCTTGAAGGGAATTTTGGAACACTGGCCCTCCTCTTGTTCTCTTTTGCTTCATGGCCATGAGATAAACTGTCATGCTTGTGCTACCCACAATTGCCATTTGGTATACCCACCAAAGGCCTAAAAACTATAGGTCTTCTGGTCATGGATGGAAACCAAAATAAATCTTTTCCTTTTAGAAGTTAATTATCTCAGATAGAAGTTAATTATCTCAAATACTTTGGTCATAACTGTGGAAAGCTGATGAACACATCATGCTGATTATTGCCTTCATTCATATGACTTTACTGTTTGAATATCCTCATATAGCAAATCTTGATTTGTCACTATTTTCATCAATACGACTGATGTAGTCAGCCTTCCTGTTATGTGACCAAAATACCTGACAAGAACAACTTGATGAGGAAAAGTATATTTTGGCTTACAGTTTCAGAGGTTTAGTCCATTATTGACCAACTCTACAGCTTCGGACCTGTGCTGAGGCAGAATATCATGGCAGAAGGATGTGGTAGAGAAAAACAGCTTAAGACATTGTTGCCAAAAAGCAGAGAGAAAGCTCAGTTAAACAGAGAAAAAAATATAAATTCCAATTATGTTCCCAGTGACTTATTTACTCCAGCCACACCCTAACTGCCTACAGTTTCTGCAAAATTAATCCATATCCATTGAATAGGTACTACTTGTTATAATCTAATCATTTCATCTCTGAAAATTCTTGAATTATCTCACACATGAGCTTTTGGAGGCACCTTATATCTAAATCATGACAAATTCTATTCCTATAGACAATTGCCAAGGAAAATAACTGGCACACATACAGAAGGCACTGAACAACTAACTATTTATTTACTAAGACTCTTGATGAATCCCTCATTTCAAAATCTTTGTTTTGCTGTGTCCACCGTCCTTCACTATTTTGATGTGTATCATTACAATGAAATCCGCATATTGAAAGACTCTGCTTAAATCAGATCATCCAGTGTCATAAGTATCTTAGTTTTTTCCTCATTCTTCTGAGATGCTCTTGATTCTTTCAAGACAATGTTTTCCCTTAATGCATTATGCATAATCTCAGCTTTGCCATACTGATGATAATTTTGGTAGTTCATTCAGGATCCCAGCATTTGTTTTTTGGTTTGGGTTTGTTTGTTTGTTTGTTTTTTTGATAGTAGAGATGCTAACAAGAAACCCTTTCAAATGATATTGCTGACAGGTTTTATAATTAAAATTTCATTGTAGAATTATAAAAATTGGACATGGCTGAGAGATTTTGGCCATGATGTAACATAACCTGACAGTTTTCAACAGGATCACTCTAGCTGCTTTCTGGAGACTAGAACTAAGGGTAGAGTGTGGATAGAGCGAAAGAGCAGGGGGTGGGGGGGGTGAGGGGGTGGGAGACTGATGATAAAGAGAAGAATGGAATTGCCATATAACAAGATGGTGAGAATTGTGAGAGGTGATGTCTGAGGAAAATAATAGAAGCAAAGTTTTAGATCTGTACAGTTCAAGGTACTGATTTGGCATCAAAGTGAAGAAGTTGAGTAGGCAGTTGAATATAAGAAAAGATATTGCAGACATAAGCTTAAAGTTGCAGTCTTAAGCTTTGTAGTTTTCTGAGTATGGTACCCCGCCCTCTCCTTTCCTTTCCTTTCCTTTTTCCCCTTCTCTTCCCCCTCCTTCCTTTCCTCCATCTCTCTCTCTATCTCTATCTTTCTTTCCTTTCCTCTCATCTTCTTTCTCTATCTCTTCCTAAATTTTTTTATTTAGATGTATTTACTTTAATATTTTCAATGTCAAAACTTGTTATAATAAAACATTATTTCTACCTAAAAACAGAACAGTTTTTTTCTGTTTTTTGTAAAAGATCTGAAATAGACTTCTAACTTCTGATTTTCCACATATTAGCCTGTAAATCACCATTTGCTTCTAAAAAATAAATTACTGAACTAATTGAAAATCAATAGTTCTTAGATTTACAAAAGAAATGGGGCAAACTACTGTCTCCAAAACTTAGAGAGAGGCAAAGAGAGGGACAGAGAAGAACAGGAAATGCAAAGACTATCTGAGTTTCTGGAGGTCCAGGGTATACAAGTATGAGAGTCAAAACCTCCAAATTGGTGCAGCCAATCTGGAAAGCAGTATGGAAGTCCTTGGAAAAATGGGAATGGAACCACCATTTGACCTACTTATCTCACTCCTCAGTCTACACCCAAAGAATTTAAAAACATCATACTACAGGGACACAGTCACATTAATGTGTATAGCAGCATAATTTATAACAGTTAAACTATGGAACCAACCTAGATGCCCTTCAGTAGACGAATGGATAAAGAAAATGTGGTATATATACACAATAGAATATTATTCAGCATTAAAAGAGAATAAAATCATGGCATGTGCAGGTAAATGGATGGAGTTGGTAAATATAATGCTAAGTGAAATTAGCCAATTCCAAAAAACCAAATGCTGAATGTTTTCTCTGATTTAAGGATGCTGATTCATAATGTGGTAGAGGTGGGGGAAACATGGGAGGAATAGATGAACTCTAGATAGGACAAAGGGGAAAAGATGAGGGAGGGGAATGGAGGGGGTGTGGAGGTAGGAAAGATGGTGGAATGAGATGGACAACATTACCTTAAATACATGTATGAAGACAAGAATGGTGCACCTTGACTTTGAGTACAACCAGAGATATGAAAAATTATGCTCTATATGTGTAATATGAATTGTACATATGCATTCTGCTGTCATGTATAACAAATTAAAAAAAAAACAGTCATAGAGGGGTGGCAATGTAGAAGAGATCCTCATTTTTTTGAGTTTTAATTCCAGGAGCCTAACCTGGTTCTCACAGTGAATATTTGGGGAAAACCTCCTCAGTTTCAACATAGGATGGAAAAAGGAATTTTTTTTCTTCTTAATAGAAACTATATAATCAGAGCCTTGCTGGAGTTTTATCAGAGCCTAACTGTTCTGAATAAAGGAAAATATCCAACTTCAGCCTCCTTATAGCTTTGCAGTTCTACTAAAGGAGGCAGAATGCTGAGAAGCACATGCACAACTTAGCAGTCCAGATATTATACTTGCTAAAATTCAAGCCCTAAGCATGGTCTATAGAATGTCCCTGTTATCGTTTGGATCTTAAATGTCCCCCAGAGGCCTGTGGGTGGAATACTTGTTGTCAGTCTATGGTGCTAACAGAAAATGGCAGAATTTGTAGCTGATGAGATCTATTGGAAGAAAGTTAGGCCATGGAGGGAGTGCACTTAAAGGGAACAAAAAAGCACCTTGACTTTCTCTTCATCCCCATCCCTGCCTCCATGAGATGTTCAGCTTTGCTTCACCACATTCTCCCCACCATAATGTTCTGTTTCATCCCAGGCCCCAAAATAAAGGAGTCAAGAAACCATGGATTAAAACCTCTGAAAACATGAGGCAAAATAGATCTTTCTTCTTTTCCATTGCTTATTCAGAACCTTTGTTACAGCCATGGAAAGCTAATAGTCCCCACCACCTACCTACCCATTGCTAAAAGCCTATTTATAGCATTTTCCTTTACCTGATATATAGGTCCATGTATCAAGAACACTTAGTCCTCAGAAGGAGATATCAGGCAGGGCAAAAGGACAGTCGGTGTAGATAATGAATGACTGGATTAGGAAGATGGGGTCTGAATCAAAAGAAAATGAATTGCTAACATCCCTTCCTCCAACCTGTTGCCAAGGTTACCTGCCTCCAGGGAATTATTCCTCCCAAAAAATAGTTGTTCCTGAGTTCCCAGCAGGTGGCTTCCTTTTTGCCTTTCTAGGCAGATGGAAAATAGGGAGAGGTACTCCCCCCAAGGCTCTCTTCCTGCCCTTTTAGTCCTGTAGACAAGATAAGAAGAGGAGTGGACCTGAGAAGAAAGGAGACCTAAAATCTATAAAAGAGGCAAGACACCACTACTCCCTGGGGTGTCTGGACTCCCCCTTCTCCAAAGAAGTCTCTCTCTCTGTTCTAATCTTTAAATACAAATTTTGTACTTTCTTCAATATTTGTAGTGTGCTCAATCTTCAACACCTGGGGAAGGGGACTATTCTGATTTTCAAGACCAGTTTCAAAGACCAGTTTCAAAAGTACTAAGGAAATACAAACATGGTAGTTGATTTGAGAGTGATGACCTTGAATTCAAAGTGAGATAATGAACAGATAACCAGTGAATGTTTCTTTCCAGTCATGTTCTACCATTGGGTTACAGAGCTGAATATAATCAGGATGTATATGGGCCAAATGTGGATAAATAAATCAAAGAAGGCCTATAGCTAGGATACAGACAATCATGAAATGCAATGATTTCCTCCCAAGGATCCAGCAAAAGACTCAAAGTAATTAATGATTTATTTGTTTATGAAAAATACCAAATATGAAACTATATTATATGAACTTGAGGATATTAAGAGTAACAATACAATGACTTTTGAGAAGTCAGGAGAGGATAGACCCTAAGGTTTGAGTTTAGAAAATCTTCATGGTAGAGAGTAGACTTTATTTAGATTTTCATGTAGCTGGTCTCCTGACATGTTTTCCCCTTGTTTGAAGAATTATTAAATTGATTCTACATTTGTAAGTTTTACTTATATAATAAATAGCAGGAGAATCCTGCTTTAAGAAGCTTTTCATTAGAAAATTTGAAAAGTACATCAAAGCAGAGAAAATAACAAAATAAGTTCCCAAGGACAGATGCAATAATCATCATTGGAGGGCCATTCTTGTCCATATCAGCTTCCCTTCACCAATGCTGACATTTCCTAAATATTTTGATCTCATGTTGATAATAATTATAAAAAGAATACCCACATTACAGATGAACATATGTATAATCAATTTTTTGTAATAATACATACAATTTTAGTACATGATTATATATAAGTTATGAATATATAAAATGCATATTTATAAACAAATATATTTATACTTGTATATTATATTAAAAATATCAAATAATACATAATATGTAAAAGAAGCTATATTATAAAATTATATAATTCATTTGTAAATCAGTAAAATGAACTACTCTAGTTATATAAATACATATATATTTCAATGTATCTAAGAGGGATAAATTAAGATGACAGTGAGTAAATAACATTTTAAATTACTGTATTTGTTGTCATTGTAATTATAACTCAAACATCTTTGCTCTTGCTAAACACTTTGAAAATACTTCAGTATATTTAAATATGAATTTTAACCTTTTGTTTTTGAATAATAAGTTCTGTTTTCAATTTCAGCATATTTTCATATTTGATCTTAAAAAATACTTATTTCTGCATCTATTAAAATTATCAAGCAATTTTTTCCCTTAGGCTTTTATAGTTGAGAAAGATATAGAGATACAACTAGAGAAGTTCTTAATTAGCTATATTCTATCATTACAATATATATGTTTCTATTCCAACTATGAAAAGTATTTAATTTAAATTTAGTGATTACATTTCTAACCTAAATTTTGCTGAAGGGTTGTTTCTGATTCATTTGGATTTGTTACATTTTATATTTTAAGCAACTGGCTTAAAGCTACATTATACTCTCAGTTTGGAGAATTTAAAACTGATCAGAAATTTCTAATTTCATGTTTTAATATACAGATGTAAAATTTTGTGTAAATGGCATTTTTTCAATGAAATCTTGTATTAACAGAAACTTTAACAGATGCATAAATTTGAAGGAGTTTTCTTTTAAAGTGAAGTTACTTTCTAATTTTTATTAAAGTATCCTTTCCTTTCTAATTTTTACAAAAATATCATTTTTATCTTGAGAGAACAGTGAAGGTTGAGTGTTTTTCCATCTCTGTTAGATAATATACTACTAACAGAGCTTTTTATTGCCAAAAACTCAGCATTTTTGGAATTCTTATCTTTTCAAAAGAAAAATGCTTACTTTATCTTTAAGCTTGACAACTCTTTTAAGTACTTTGCCATGAAATAAAAAGTGAACCTTTGGATGTTACAAAAATAAATCATGGTCATATCCCTTCTCCTGTCAGTGTTTTATAAAAACTTCAGCCTTTAGCTTAGCACTTAAATCAGTCTAACAAGATGGTTAATGTATTAACATTAATTTTTGTTAAAGTAAAGAAGGGAGAATTCTGCTCTTGAGTCCACTCCCTTGTCAAACCCCCTCTTCCTTCAGCATCCCTTGGACTCTAAATAGGACACTTCACCTGCTGACCTACAGGTTGAGTGAGGGCACCACTGTTTATCTGCTTATGAATGTTAATGCAACTTTATTTTTATGTCACTTTGATGGAAAATAGATATTCCATTATTTTTTTTCTACACCAACTTCATCATCTTGCATACACTCTAAGGCTGACAATGTACTTCAGAGACCATTGCTCCAAAGATGTGGAGAGAAGGTTGCAGCATTTGAAAAGCAAGACATGTGAAAGGTTAAATATGTTAGAGATGATTCCTTTACTTTCTGTTTAAAGAAAAAAATCAAATTTATCTCGAATAAACAAAAGATATCAATCAAACCTTATGAAGGTGGGGCCAGGGTAGATGAGATGATCCTGGGCCTTCTCTTATTAAGTGCTAACACTACAAAAAGAATCTAGTCCCATTAATTCTGTGCAGAATTCCAAGTTCCTGAGAATAGGGCAGTAACTTCTGTCTGGTAGGTATGTTTCCTCTAGTCAATTGTGAATAGAGAGGTGGATGACATGGCAGAAATAATCCCGCTGCTAGTTTAATTGAGGACAGGGAATGTAGATGGCAGATAAAAGGGACTGCTCTGTCAAGCTAGATTATGTCCCTATATTAAGATAGGGTTGTAGGAATGCATGGGATATGTTAAAAGAAATAAAGAGTGTTGTATCCTGGCTAGAGAGCAGTGTTTATGTAACTGAACAATAGAAACTAATCAGTAAGAGTTAAGGTATAGTATAGTTAAAGATATGATATGGGGAAGTAGAATTTGTATTAGAAGAATAAGAACACATTTGGAAGTACCTGTCTGGGAAGCAACATTATTCTGTCAGATGGAATCTTATCAGGTAAAAAACAAAAGGAACAATTGAAAAGAATTAAATGAAGAGAATTCCCATAGAGATGGAGGCAGGATGAAGGGAAAATCACTCTCCCATTAACTAATATGGCAGTATGTAAAAATGTGATGTGTAACCGATGTGATTCTGCAATCTGTATTTGGGGTAAAAATGGGAGTTCATAACCCACTTGATTCTAATGTATGGAATATGATATGTCAAGAGCTTTGTAATGTTGTGAACAACCAATAAAAAAAATAAATAAATAAACCCCAATATTGGACCCCAAGTAGCAGGAGGAAAAACTGAGTGCCAAAACCTTGACCAGGGCTGAAGGCAAACAATTTCCGCTAGAAATTGTTTCCTGTGCTTAGTATTTCATCCATGAAGAATCAATTACACTTTTTTTTTTCTCAGTAGCACATGGATCCTTCTCTAAAATAGACCATATCTTATATCACAAAGCAACTCACTACATACAAAAAAAAAATCCAGAGATAATACCTTGAATTCTATCAGATCATAATGGGATGAAATTAGAAATCAATGATAAAATAAAAAAATTGAAGCTACTCTTACATCTGGAGAATAATAGTATGTTATATTATTGAATGATCAATGGATAGAAGAAATCAGGGATGAGATTTTTAAAAAATAGAAAAATATAGCTTCCACCAAACCACAACCCAACAGGGTGGAGGCCAGAGTAAGAGAGATGCTCACATCCCTGCCCTCCTGTCCCCTAATTTGTTGGTAACTTAAGTCAAAGAACAACATTATTGGTTGATCTCTCTGCAGAAGTTGACTGGATACAAGGAAGAGTGTGGAAGGGGCAAACAGAATATCTCAGAGCAATGATCAAAGTGGATTGAAAGCTTTAACAATGACTAAAGAAAACTGCAGAGAGACTGCAGTTGGAGATTAAGTGAGTATTTTAATAGCTTGTATAAGAAGAAATGTTTGTACTAGGGTGGTGGTATGCAAAAGAAATAATTTATAAGATGATAAGAAGGACTTTTTTTTTTTAAAACGGCTTCGTAACTCATAGAATATGAGAGTCAGAAAGACAAAAATTCAGAAGACTCTTTAAGGTAGATTATTTTCTTTGAAATACAATCCATACAAAAAGATGTAGAGAGGTATAAAGTTGGTATGTTGGTGGATGGGTTTGGATGGGGGCAAGAGATCAATTAAATGACCATTTTTATAATTTGTTTTATATTTATCATTTTATAATTTGGTGAATTGGAAAATGCTATTTGATGTTGCAGGGTTATTGGATTTCTGCACTGATTTGCCCATAACAGAGTACGAAAAAACCAACTAACCAGCCTAGGAAGGACCCTGGCTTTGATCTTCATTGGCTCATAACTTTGAGGCTGCATCAGTCTGAATCCTTCTATCAAAATATATTATGGTATTTTCCACAAATAAAAAAATTCCCTACAGAAAATAAATAGCATAAAATAGACATAGTTTATATGTACATATATAGTTCATATATAGAATCTGTACATATCTAGTACAGATTCACTTGACATTTTTCTTTCTTGAAAACCATTGTAACTACAAGAATAGTTTTCTAGAAAGTTTTGATTCTATCATTTTGCTAGGTTGTTCTTGCTTATATGCTAAATGTAAATGTGACAGACTATATCAATAAGATTTATATTTGTGAGATGGAGTAGGGATGGTGATAGTGATCATACAGCTTTCAAGTATAAAGATACTTTGTCCAATATCATATTTCTTTTTTTTTTTTTTTTTGCATTCTCAAAAGGAACTTTAAGATACCTCCACTAATTAAGTCCTGTTAAAGGTGTTGTTTATCTTACAGATGATTCTAAGATAGTTGATTTTATTTTGCAATCTCTTCTTATACCTTATACAATTGTGTCCACAGGTGAAGTTATCTTTTAAAACTAGTTAGGTAGTAACTGGGAAGGTGAGGTCACCAACATATGGCATTGTTTGATGTCAGTAGAACTGTATTGGAAAGGAGAATCCTTTTTATTTTTCTAAGACTTTTGAAATGTAGCCTAAGTTTCATTGAAAACTCCTTTTCAAAAGCATCATTACATGAAAATTAAAGGCTCCATACATTCCAATAATAGCTAGTTTAAAATAACATATTTGCTAGCTGAAAAGTCCCTCTGAATAGCTCATAGCACTGCTGGAAATCTTGTTCCCCGAGCCCATTAAGTTTATGCATTAGAGCACACAGACAGTGGCAGCTGCCTGACATATCCCATTGTGCTCAAGGACTAGAAAGTGATAAGGTTAATGAGACTTTGTATTGATGTTGAACCATTTAGAGTAGAGCAGGGCTGTGTAAGCTCTGCCTTACAGGTGCTCCAGTGATTTCAAAGTGTTAATAAGCTTACAAGAGTGCTTACCGGGAAAAGGTCTAATTTTGACAGAAATATCACCCTTCAAGAAAATATGCTTTATAAATTCAAACTTGTAATGCTATCAATTATTACCAGGATTTGGTTAGATTGTGGGAGCAATCATATACTCCAACATGGAGAGTTTAAGGGAAATTGGAGTATTGCATAGAAATGTTATATTTTCATCCAGAGATTGAGACGACTATATGCAAGATCTGAATACTACCTATTGTTGGTACACAAAAAACATCCTTCCTAAGTTCTTGTAGTACTGGGATGAAGACAAATAACCCAGCTTCAATTTCTCTGTTACCCTGGATGCCCTTAAATGGATGGTTGGAGTGTTATAATGAATTGGGTTTGGGGACACTGGTAATCTAGAATCCTCTGGTGGAAGCTTGACACTCATTATATTTCATTTAGACCTCCGGTAAACATTTTAATTTAGTTACTCTCTGTCTGCATGTACACCAGATTTATCTGTTCTGCTTTTTAAAAATTGCAGATAGCTGGGTATCTTCCATTGAGAGTCAGCAGATCCAGTCATCTGTATTTACATTTGGAATTTTGGTATAATATTTTTAATGATGTAGTCAAGAAAAATCATGTTCATAACATATATTGAGTTGCTCTAAGCCATTCCCTCTAAGGGACTTATAATTCAACCCAAGCCTGGATGATTTTGGAGTCCATGTAATTCCACCCCACTCTGATTCTTCTGTATACTATCAACTCCCTGTGAGCCTGGGCAAATTCAAGGAATGTCCAATTGGTTTAGCATCAGGGCTTTAACATTTAGAAGGTATACAAATCTTAAATCATGATTCGTAATCAGTGTGCAGGTTTTAAAATATTATTTCCAAGGGGATAGCATGTGAATTCATCCATAAAACACTAGAAGTACCAATAAGTGAGCCCAGTAGTATTCAGTGCTAATAAAAATAATTTTTTGAAGGGCTTCCTATTTCAACATAGTCTCTTGGATGCTTCAAATATATTAATATTTTTAATATTTACACCAACTCTATAAGGTGGTCACTAAAATTTAATTTTATAGATGGAGACACTGGGGCCCTCAGAGTTTAAGAAATTTGCCAATTTCATGCCTAGTGCTGAAAGATTTGACATTCAAACCCAATCTACCTTGTTCTAGAGCCCAAGATTATAACTGCTTCCCTATGCATTGGCCAACTTTCTGTGAAGGGCAATAGAGTAAACATTTTAGACTCTGTCACAATAACTAACTCACTCTAGTTAGAAATATGGTTAAATATAAATATAAATATAGTTAAAAATATTGTTATTATCTAGATTTTTTAAAAACACATAAAAATTTAATAACCATTCTTAGCTTACAGTTGTATCAGTCCAGGAAGCAGGCAGGATGTGACCTGTGGGCCAGGGTTCACTGACACTTGGACTCCACCTTTTCTTATCAGGAAGGTTGTATGGAGAGGACCACTCATCTCTACTGTTGCTTTGTTTACCATTCAATTTATTGAACTTATAAATCACTAAGAAAATTTTCAATATACCTATATACTACTTACATTTTTAATGATTAAAAATACACATTTATAAATACAATACCATGAATGTCAATAAAATTAGAAACTAATATAAAGGATCTTTGAAATGTTTTACCACCTTAAAATCAATAAAAAATGTACCAATAATCTCAATGATTGTGAATTTTATTGTTAGACACTTAACTCATATAGAAGTATTTTCACTCTGAATTTGTGGACTTACAAAGTTAGCATTTAATTATCAGTTTGTGAGACATAAACTTAACAAAACAATCCAAATAATAATATTCACTCAAACCAGCTGATTCTTGGTCTGAAGAGAAGAACTGGTTTTACTCCAGGGACATTCAATTCCGAGACTCCATGTGTAGGTGTGGTTCCCCGCTTTTGAAACAGGGTTGTATGCTACTTCACATGACTTTATAAATCTATGACTTTTCTTGTATTTCTCCTTTTTCTTTCTTATCCTTAAGTTTTGGTCACAAATACCTGAGAGAGTCATTTATCTCATTATATTGCATTAAAACCTCAGTGTAATTTATAGAGTCCCATGGAGATTTCCCCTTTTAAAAAGGTTGCCTCTGCACTGTCAGATCTCTTTGAACACATAGTTAAACTACTCTCTTGAAATCCACTGCAAAAATCTATCTCTCCCTAATTATTTTCTGCAATAACCTCTGCAGGCCATTTTTTTTTTGTTTGTTTGCTTATATTACAGTTGTTGGTCTTCTGATTCAACTTTGTTTACTCATGACTCATGACCACAATTCTATCACACAGCTAACAAATAGTAAGTATTCATTATCATGCATATTCTTTAAAAATAAATTAAACTGAAAGAGGCACATTCAGACATGCCAGTTAACTCACACGTTAAAGCTAGTTTAACTAACATTAAACTTAGTTGTCTTGTTTTATGCCACTAATATTCTTCACATTTATCCAGTTTTTCCTCTTTTGGAGAATCTTCGGAGGCTGGATACATTTTAGTCAAGTAGTTTCTCAGACATTTTTTGACTGTAATTTCTTTGTTGTAGTGGGGATGACCTGTGCACTATAGGATTGTTTAACTGCATTGTGGGAGGCCATCCTAGCACGTGATTTGAGTTACCTCCCTGGCTGGGTGAGAGGTGCTGAGACACAGCTGTGTCAGAGCTTTCCCCACCCTTCTCCAGGTCCCAGGGCTTGTCCGTGCAGAGGCGTGTCTGGCCATTGCCTGGAAGACCCAATCATCGCCCCTGACCTTGGGATGCTGCACCCCCTTAACCTTCATTGGATGGGATTTTCTCCGGAATTTTTTGTTCCCCAATAAAAGTCCACTCCCTGGCGTGTTCTCTGTCTCTCACTAGCCTCTTCAGTAAACCTCAGTACCGCATTAGGTGGCTGGAGGCTGGAGCTAGGAGGAGCCATCCTGGAGCTGGTTTAAAAGGTAATTAGAGTCATGTCTCTTTAATTTAAAACTCCCTAATGTTTTGCTCATGGTTCGAACCTTCTTTAATGAAGCCAGTATGGGTCACAGGCTAGACTGCATGTCTGGCCTCTACTCAATCATGTCAGGAGAACATTTCTCATATGTGTCGACCAAAGATGTCTTCAGACATTGCCAATTTCTCTTGGGGGCATAATTGTCCTTAGGTAAGAAAAGTAGTAATTGACAATCATTATTTTTCTTATTTTGATGCTAAATATGTCATAAGATGCCTAATAAGAGTCTTTTTATTTGGCTCCATTGTTCTTTTAGCACAATCATGGATATTCTTTGAAATAATACCTGCCCTATGGAAGCAAGGAGATGTTCTATCTTTATTTTTTCTGCTCCTTTTTATTAGTGAGTTCCAAAACTATTTAATTATGGGAGTGAGTAAGTTGAACCCACTGCTGCATGGCTATTGGGATGAGAAAATTGGAAAAAAAAAATATTTAAAATCAAAAGTTTATAATTATGTTTACAAAAATAAACTTAAAAATTAGTATTTCAGAACTTTATTACTCTATTAAAAATTTTATTTACTTTCTCCTAATACCTAGTTACATCTTAACTCCTCTCAGACCATGATTGTTCAATTGGTTAAAGTAAAATGTTACCAGATGGCCTACTATCTATTTAACTACAAAACACATCATGAACAGAGCAAGGACTCTTAAACTGGCTTTCTATTTTGGGATGACAGGGAGTTGAAGCACAAGCTCTGTATTTCTAAAATGCTACCCATGTATCAAACAAGATTATTTCTGAATTACAAATAATTTGTGGGCAATCTGTTTAGTATTGCTTGACACTGGAACCAACTTGACTGATTAATGTTTTGCATAACCTAGTCACCTTCAATTTCACTTTAAGTAAAACAGATATACAAATAACTGTGTCTGCATGTTGAGGGTTTTCAATGTGGCTTATAATTGTGAACATGTCACTCAACCAAAATATCTTTCATGTTACCACATTGCGCACTGCCAAACTTCTATGCATGTAAAAATTAGATGGGCTGATTAAAAAAAATGTATTTACATGGGTATCTAGCTCCAACATTGTAATTGAGTGGATTAGTGACCTAAATTTTGATAAACATTCTAGATATATTTAATTCAGATGGTCTGGGATCTGAGAAACAGTAAAAACAGAAATACTGACAAGCAGAATAACATTTGTAACTTAACCTGGCTTTCAAAAGCTCCATGATCTGCCTACAGCCTACCTATCCAGTTCTAGTAGAGATGAATGACAGGCTGACTGAGGTCTCACTGGGTCATTAAGAGCTCAGTCATGCTAAGCTTTCTTTGTTCAATAATAGCCATGAGGTTAGCTGAACCTGAGCAGGACCTGGGTCTTGCCTTAGTAAAAAGTGGTAATATTAAATGACAGAATTCAACCTCGCAGGTCATAACCCAGTATATGTTATCCTCCAGAAATAATTGGCAATATTATTTTCTTACTTTGTTAAAACTTAAAAAGTACAGTAAGTAAAGAGAAAAGTGCACAAAAATCAAATGCATGTCTCGATGAATGATTATCACAGAGGAAACACACTGTAACTTCTACCTCGTTTATGATGCTGAACTCTAGCATTATCTCAGAGGCTTCATTACATGGATCTCAATCACTACTGCCTCTTTCCCCTAAAATATGAACACTAGGCTGATTCTTCCCTTATTTACTTTCTTATTATTCTTTAATGGCTTTACCACATAATCCTGTATCCATAAATGCTCAGGCTACCATAACAGAATGCCATAGACTAGGTTGCTTAACCAATGGACATTTGCTTACTCATGAATCTGGAGAATGGAAGTCCAAGATCAAAGAGTTAACAGGATCAAGACCCTCTCTTTGTGTTGCAGATAGCCAAGTTCTCCTTATGCTCTCACATGCAGTTTCCTGAGTCTGTACTCAAAGAGAAGAGAGGTCTATCTTTAGAACACTAATCTCATCACAAGGGCACCATCATCATTACTTCTTCTAAACTTAATTGTTAGAATAACTTTCAGTTTATAGCTAGCAGCTCGCAGCTATGAGCAGCTTGGAGTGCTTGAAGAATCTACACTCATTCAGGCCTGATAGGAATGCCTGCAGGATGGGATGCTCTGGTCTAGCCAGCCATTAGTGAAACCACATCCTTAGCACTTATGGTTAGTGTTGCCAAGCTCTCAGGTCAGGAAACTGATATCCAGGAACTTCAGGAATGGAATTCTTAACTTAGAAACCCCTCCCCTAGGGACAAAGACCCTTCCTTATGATAGCAATATTTAGAGCATCCTCATAGTGTGGTTACATTAGGCATAAGATGATTGGCTTATGGATACTATCTTGCTTATGTATATTGATGGGCATGCCTCACTCGAACCCTATAACAATTTTATGCATTCCAAAACTAAGCTACTGGACGACAACTTGAGGATTATCTCCTGCCAGTTCTCTCACCAGCTCCCGAAGTCTGTGTGTTGATTCCATGTCTCTACCCCCAAGACTTAGGTAGTCTAGCAACTAATTGGCCACATCAGTGACCAGAACCACAGCACCTAATTATTTCCAAAGATGGTGTTACATTATAGGTTAGGGTTGCAGCATATGAATTTGGAGTTAACAGAATTCCATTCATAGAATTACAATTTATTTTCTTTTTTTAAAAGAAATTCATATAAATTAATTTACATAGTATACACTTGTTCTTAATCAGCATCACAATTATAAGATTCTTTTATTTCCTATAATTAATTAATTTAAATGTTGTTTAGCATATAATACTGCATGGTATTTTCAGTAAGCTTTTATTTGGAGTGAATATTAACCATTTGTGAGTTATATTTTATTAGCATCTTTTTATTCCATATGGCATTTTATAGAATATAAATATTCTACAATTTACTTATTTCTTTTACTACTAATGAAATTTTTTGTTGTTGTCCTTTATATTTTAAAATGGTAACCAGCTGAATCATTTATTAATTATAGTAATTTAATATAGATTTTATTTTCTGTTTTCTATACATGCAATTATTAAATGACAGAATTAATCATGACAGTTTTATTTCTTTGATTCTTATGCTTATGTTTTTATTTCTTTTCTTGCAATGCCACAATAGCTAGGATTCTCCTTGTAATGTGAACTACTTGTGATATCCAGTATTCTTAGGGCATATTTGAATCTAGATGAAAGGCTTTAACATTCACCATTAAGTTTCATGAATGAAGTAGATTTTGTAGTAAATAACCTCTATGAGATTAGCAAATTTACCTTCTGTTCCCATTTTACACAGTGTTTATACCATGAATGAATAGCAAATCCCAGTTTAATTTCCTTTTCTTCAAGTAGTCCCTTCTAAAGTCTATAATTCTTTTTTCTTACTCTTGTTAATTATACCTACACATTTGTCAATATTTACTCTTATTCTCATGCTCATAGAAGGAAAGTTCTCTTACCATTGAACATTCAAGTGCTTTAATGCTAGAAATCCTGTCTTACTTGTTTAAAAATACACTGACTGTCAGAATGTTAAATACATACAACATATTAAATAATTACGAATAAAGTCTTAAAAGATAGCTTTTCATATGGTTTGGTATAGTGATTGATAGTCTGCATATCTATTTCAGCATTTTCCAAATTATAATATAAGTTATATGGCTGTGCAGTTATGGTACCACATTATATATATATATATATATATATATATATATATATATATATATATATATATATATATGTACGTATATATATGTACGTATATATATATACGTATATATACATATATATACGTACATATATATATATGTATATATATAGTCTCAGCTGGCATCAATGGTGTAATGACAACTTATAAAATACATTTCTTCAAATGTAAAAGTATATTTTTATTATAATAAAAGTTTTGGACAGGTTTGATTTGTTTAATAAACTGTTATCTTGTAAGTAGGCCAAAGAGAGATAACAGGACACTGAGGTTATAGATACCCACTGAGAAGCAGAATTCTGGGCAGATGGGCAAAGAATGAATGTATAGCTGACATTTTATAAGACTCAGTGGCTCCTGCTATAAGAACATGAGGTGGTGTTTAGCTTTAGTTCCTGAAACTGTTTCTCAACTCCCTGAAATTCCCAATTCCCAAAGTGCTCCTGAGAGTCTACTTAGAGAAGATGTTTGTGTTATACAAGATCAATTGGGTTATTAGGATCTCAGCAGCTCCATTCTGGGAACCCTCAAATAGTTTTGAGAAGCAGAACAAATTTATCTTTAGGTCAGAGAAGGAGAAATTTATTGGAATTGAACATTTCAAGCAAGATATATAAATATGTGTGCAGCAACCCACAGGCAGCTATATCTCCTGGTAGACAGTAACCACAGGCAAAGAGATGAAACCCCCTGTGTGGTCAGGTATCAGCTAGAATTATAGAGAAGATCTCACTTTCATTCAGATACTCCTGGAGGGAATACTAGGAGCATGTATCAAAGGAAAGCCAGGCTCCATCCTAATTCAGCAGGTGGTACTGGAGCATTGGGATCTGAAACACCTGCCAAAGTAGCAAACCTCCTGTTGGATGAGGAATCCTCCATTCTTCCTGTGCTATTCTATGCAGTGTTTTCCAGTGATTACATCCCTTGATTCTCTGTACTAACGTGAGACACAGTAAAGAGCACATGTTATTTCCATTTTGTTGGTGGAAAAACAACATTAGATCTTAATTAGTTTCTTTAGATTGAACTGCAAATGAATGGCATGTCTTGAATAGAAATCTAGGGTTAGTTCAATATAACACAGGTATATGTTGTTTCATTTTTTAAAAGGTCTGTGATCTTGGAGAAATGATTTGCAATTCTGAGCCACTGTGTTCTGTTTGGTTTTATGGGCATTATAATAATACTTATAAATCCTTAGAATGGTGGAAAAATTGAATGAAAATTTTATGTATAGATATGTGCAATGCTTACCACAATGTCTGTATTTCAATAACTTAACAATAACCATTTACAGTGAGAGTATGTAACACTGGAATTAATTAATTTGGAGCACATGGAGATAGAGTATCTATTAGTCATATGCCCTGTTCATAGCTAACATGTTCAAAATGTCAGTGACTTTTCTAAGAGCTTTATGGCCATTAATTAGCTCATTTTATTGTTAAAAAAATTTGAAGTTGGTGCTATTTTAATATTCACAGTCCAATTGAGGAAATGAACTAGAAAGTAGCTTACCCAAAGCAACCTGCCCAAGTTTAGTGGCAAAGTACAACAAACCCATGCAGGTTGATTCCCAAAGTTTGTGCATTTAACTGTTTTGTCCTCCTGTTTGGGATGACTGCTTATGATACATAATTGCATTCTATATACTAATTAGTAAGTATATGCTAATTAGTATACAATTACCTACAATCTGATCAAGAATTATATTGGTTTACATTTTGAGCTACAGATGTACTTCTGTTATGTATATTTCAGAAATATAAACCTTGAAAATTCTATGGACCATTATTTATTTATAAGTATGGACTTCAAAATTTCTTTGGCATGAATAATCAAGTATTAGCATCTACTTACAACTCTTTATTATCTTAAAGATACATCTGTAACATGTGATGACATATGTAAAATTAATATACCCTTTTTTATATCATGAAACGTTGTCAAACTCTGGGCTGTGTGTCCTGGGCACATTACATTTTAGTATGAGAACTTCTTCACTTTCATCAATATTTCTATAGGCTAAAAATTAGGTTTAAAAGGACAACAGGATCACTTTGGATTGAGAAGATGAATCATAAAATGTCAGCTTTAAATGTAATGGTTAATTATAGAACATATTTTAAAATTATATGTGACTATATAAATAGTAAAAAATAATATCTTTCCTTGGGGTGGGGGGTACTGGGTATTGATCCCAGGGGTTCTTAACCACTGAGCCACATCCCCAGCCTTTTATATTTTTGAGACGGGGTCTCACTAAGTGACCTAGGACCTTGCTAAGTTGCTGAGGCTGCCTTTGAACTTGTGATTCTCCTGTCTCGGGCTCCCAAATCACTGGGATTACAGGTGTGTACCACTCTGCCTGGCTACTACCATTTTCATATAGCACCCATGAAAATAAATTTTGTTTTATGTATCTTATTTTTAGCACTAGCAGTTGGAGCTATTTTTTTTCTTATTTCTCTTTCAGGCATAAATATCATAACACACTCTGGAGGGATTGAGCCAGAGGTAAAGGTCCACTTAGTCTTCTCCAAGAGCTGCATTCTACCTGTTCTGGTCTCACTGCAGCTTGCTTAAATCCATCTTCCATTTGCTCATCCTCAAAACTCCATGACTCTGTGTAGTGTGATACAGAAACTCCATTTCTACCAGTGGATGAATATAGATCTAGAGTTTGTAGTTTATCAGATTTTCTCTAGAATAGTAGAGGGAAACTACCACATAAGAGCAGGAACATAATGGAGATTCCTAGGAAAGCTGGGAATGGAACCACCATTTGACCCTGCTATTGCCCTTCTCGGACTATTCCCTGAAGACCTTAAAAGAGCATGCTACAGGGATACTGCCACATCGATGTTCATAGCAGCACAATTCACAATAACTAGACTGTGGAACCAACCCAGATGCCCTTCAATAGATGAATGGATAAAAAAAATGTGGCATTTATACACCATGGAATATTACGCAGCACTAAAAAATGACAAAACCATGGAATTTGCAGGGAAATGGATGGCACTAGAGCAGATTATGCTTAGTGAAGCTAGCCAATCCCTAAAAAACAAATACCAAATGTCTTCTTTGATATAATGAGAGCAACTATGAACAGAGCAGGGAGGAAGAGCAGGAAGAAAAGATTAACATTAAACAGAGACATGAGATGGGAGGGAAAGGGAGAGAAAAGGGAAATTGCATGGAAATGAAGGGAGACCCTCATTGCTATACAAAATTACATACAAGAGGTTGTGAGGGGAATGGGAAAATAAACAAGGAGAGAAATGAATTACAGTAGATGGGGTAGAGAGAGAAGATGGGAGGGGAGGGGAGGGTGGATAGTAGGGGATAGGAAAGGTAGCAGAATACAACAATTACTAATAGGGCATTATGTAAAATTGTGGATGTGTAACCGACATGATTCTGCAATCTGCATTTGGGGTAAAATTGGGGGTTCATAACCCACTTCAATCTAATGTATGAAATATGATATGTCAAGAGCTTTGTAATGTTGTGAACAACCAATAAATAAAAAAGAAAAAAAAAGATTCCCTTCCACCCAAGAAAGAACTTGTACATCTTTTGCTCTAGGCCCTGCTTGGTGCTGGATATGATGGGGTCAAAGGGTCACAAAACAGCCCTAATCCCTGCATCCGTAGGCCATCAGTCCAGGGGGAGCCAGAAATCAACTGGTGTAATGGCACAGTTGGGGGTATGCCCCATCAAAGCTAGTGAGGGGAGAAGGGGAATGGGACAGATTTGGAGAGATGAAAAGGCTAGGGTGGGATCCAATTGGTGCAAGGAACCTAAATGACATCCAGGGGGAGGCTTTGAGGAGACCTCAGGACACCTCAATGTAGGAGTTAGAAAGAGATCACCACTGAGATGGAAATGTATCACTAGCACAGACAGACAACAAGCTGGGAGGATGTGAAACAAGCTCAGGAGGAAAGAGGGAGCCAAAGAGTACACCAGTGCTTCTGCACAGGAAAACTCCTCATCCCTTGCAGTTGAGGAGCCTGGTGCCTTTCAAAAGGTAGTCAGGCCAGGCTAAGCCAGAGTCGGAGCGAGCATCTGACCCTACACCTGATCCTATGAGGTCTGTCAGAAGTTGGAGCCAGAAGCCACATTGCAGACAGAGATCCAAGAGTTACACCAGAGCATGGAGCTGATGGAGCAAGAAACTGAGGCTCAGGATGACAGCTGAGGCCAGGAAGAGGAGCAATATAATGCTGGGTGGCTGTGGAACAGGTACAAAAAAAAAAAAGAAAAAGAGCAGGAACATATGCTATATAGCTGGTGGAAATGGTCCAGTTACCCCTCAGCTTAAGCAATTCATGTTTTAAATGATAATGGCAATGAGAAAAGGGAGTAGGAGAAAATGCAGGGACATATTCAAGATGATTATTGAATTTAGATGTTTATTAAATGGAAATGTTGAAGAACCTATTTTCCAAGAATGCTAAATTTAATTTACAAGCATTAGGGCGTTTATCAACTTTGAGTATAACCAGTGTGGCTACTCTCAAACATTTGAAATTCGATATGAAGGATGGTTTTGTGTCTGGCAACCCAGTGTACAGTACAGTGCTTAGAACATAATAAGCAATATCAATTTATTTTCAAAAAAAAAGAAAAAAGAAAAATAATTTCTCTAAATTCAAGTCATAGTTCAGATATAAGATGCCACAAATCTAAAATTGACTGCCAAAGTTTCTACCACATCTTCTGGATGAAACCATTTCTATTTTAAATGGCCCTGGCAAAATGTGTGTTTCAATGACGGAGCAGGACACATATTTGTATGACCCTCATGATCACTCTTTTCTATATCCCTCTCCCACCCTCCTCAACCCACTATTTTAGCAAGACAAACTGTCTTTCTAATGTGCATTTATGTACCACATGAAGACCTCCTATTATACTATCCAAGATGGGCCAACAGGTGGGCCTGCAAGAGCATAGTGTGTCTACATTAATAAGGAAACAATTTGTATCCATGGAGGTTTTTCAATGAGATAGAAATATGAAATGTATATGGCAGTTTACTATGACAGTGTTAAACTTCATCAGACCCCTGCAAATCTAGGTAAGAAATCTCTCCAATATTTTGTGTTCCAGGAAATCAGCTTACTGCAAAGAACCCCTCTTCCTCAAATGTCTTGGATACCACTCACAAGTGCCCCTTGTTTACCTATGACAAGGCCAGACTCAGATTCTCCAAATTCTCATTCTGCTAGATAAAATTAACCAACTGTTAACTGTTAGTTAAGATTTTCTCCTTATCCCGTGACCTTGAACTCAGCTTTTCTACATGACTGGAGCCTTCTGGGACACTCAGGCAGTGTGAAGATCCCCCTTCAAATCCTAAGTCTTGCCAATCAAGTCAGAAAGATTTCAGACAAGTCACTCAGAGTTACAGGCATGAGTTATTAGAAGTGATATGAAAGGGGAAGAGGGGACATTCTCAAGGGAGAAAGTTGGTCCTCTTAGAAAGAAGAGGGCCAGCATACATCTCCTTGATCCATTTACTGAGGGTCTCAGGAAAGTTTGCAGAGAGCCTCACCCAGGTCCACCTCTTGACTTTTGACAGGATGACATCAGACTATTAAGTTCCCACTGCCATGACCACCCTAGGTCACTTTGGCCCATAATGACAGGTTTTATTTGGTTCTAATTAGAACAGATTATACAGTTTATGGTTAGAGGGAATAATCCTGATCTCCCTGAATCCTGGTATCTGGTCTGTGCAACGATAGTAAAAGTCTCTCCTTTAGGGTAACTTGTGTTCCTCTTATCAGAATTATTTCAGGCCTGCATTTCTCCTGCAGATAACCAGTAGTTTGCTGAGGAAAGTAACATCCTGCCCACTTAAGCTAGGCAGGGCTGCAGGTAAATTGGGTCTTGAAAAAGAATATACATGGGGACCAGAACAGAGGGCCCATATTATAGAATTATTCCCTAAATCTCATGACCCCACTACTCTGCTTGAGCCAGCATAGAACCTTCTGGAACAGTCCCATCTGAGCAGAGGGTGGATATTCTGTGGAAATACTGTGCTTTCACACCAGCCTTCCATCCCACCTCCCAGCACCTAGTTCTTGTCAGCCTTAGTCACTCCCTTAAAAAGAAAAATACTTTTTGACCAGCCCCTGAAGTGCTTGCTGATCATATGACCAGAGCTCTCTACTGCCATAACCCTCACCCCCTTTCCCCAACCTAGAAGTGTTTTTTTTTTTTTTTTTTTTGGCTGTTTTCATTGCTGCTATTTTGTTTTGTGCCTTGCAGAAATTCTTTAAAGTCTTTCCTTATTAAGTCTGGATTCGTTTTTTATTTGGCACATGATTAGTTACTAGTAGTAGAAGCCAGCCATTTGCTTATTTTCTTTTTCCTCAAGAAAAAGTCGTTATTCACTGCAATTAAATACAACAGGGCTTTATGAGAACATTCATGGTTTAGGAAATTCCTCATTTTTCAACCTGGCAGTAGTGTTTAAAAAGTGAATTAGATAAATTTTCTATTGAATTTCAGTTCTTGTACTTAGCTTTTAACTAATGATCACATCAGAACAGTAGATACTTTTCATTTCTTATCAGTTATATTTAGAAATATAAACAGTGTTGTCTCATGACCTTCCGAAAATTCTCTGAAGTATTCAGTGAAGAGATGAGTTAATAGAGATGAAAAGTAATGGAATAAAGAAATTTAGAAGTAATGGCTTTGATTCCACAGTGACATGATTGTTTTTAGAGTTTCTTGACTATGATAATCTCTGTAAAAACTGATTGCAGAAAAAGGGCCTCTTTCACAAGAAGAAAACTGATTGTGCTAACCAGCAAGGACTATAAAAGAATATTATATTTTCCACCTTAAAATTTTTTTGGAGAGCTCATGTCTAAATCCAATTGGTCCTATGTTATATAATAAGCCTGAATCAGGCTTCATCCTGCCTAAGAAACATTTTTAGTATATTACAATGATTTGCATTTTCAACCACCTTTGTGGATTATTCTTGTTGTTCTACAGTTAGTAAACCACTGATAAACCATCATGATATTAATGAAGTATTAGACAAAGAAACATGCAATTTGCTTTGCATAGAATCTGTGAAATGCGTTGATCTCCTCTCCAGAACCATGTGTGTATAATTTACATAATATTCAAAGATATCCTTAATACTAAAGCCCACAAATAACAAAAGACCATTTCAAAATTAAGAGGACATTTTTTAGTCTGCCCTCCACTTATCCTCTAGGTAAGGAAATTGTAGCTTGGCATGTTAATAGTTTGACCAAGCCAACAAATACTGCATATATTTTCACTTTTCATCCATTTAAGTAAACTTGAACTAGGTTCTGTGTAAGCAGGAAAATGATTTTCAAATAATTTATTCTAAGATAACTTTTTCCCTCTAATGCAAACAGAAAAATAAAAATAATAACTTCAGTTTGTTAATTCATTTTGAGACTAATTTAACTTCTTTTCCTGGACATCATTCCTATTTATGGAGTTACTTACCACTGACTTTGAAGCCACTAGAATTAATTCTGTTCAATGCATTGAAAGTTAGTCCCAATATAAAATTCATTAACTCCTTTTGATGAAAATTTTTATTTTGTATACTGTCTTGTAGGAATTAGCAGACATGCTATATTCCATTTTCTGGATTAAAATGCACAACTAAGAATTATACATTCAGGAATTTCTTTAATATCATTTATAAATATATATTGACCCATTACATTCAACTAACTCTTACTTTTTTTCTTTCTTTACAGAATTAATTTCATTAAAAGCATCTGCTCTTTACAAAATATTCTATTAGTCATGAGAAAGAAAATTAATTCCAAAAAATCTAGGAAAAAGAAAATGTAATGGTATCTAAATTAGGAGAATGTGAACAGATATGGAGAAACTTTCAAAACAGGAAGTGCATGGCAAATCAGTGAGACAGAGAACACACTAGACAGATTCTAGTGCTAATAGAAAGTGGGGGGTGTGCAGGGAGTGAGAATAAGCAAACAGGTAAAGTGGAGAAACATTATGCTCCCCTTTCCATTCTGCATAGTAGCTTATTCTGTCATTCTTTAGTTGGGAGATCCTCATATGCCTGCATTTTCCCATAAATTACTTTAAATTGAGTTCTAAATTTAACTTACGCTAAATATTGGTAGTAGCTGAGTACACCTGTGCCTCACTGTTGGATGTTCCCAGTCTGATGTTCTTTATAAGTATTGCAGCTTTAATGAGGCCATTTATTTATAATTGGTCCCTACAGGAACTTACTGCAATATTTCATTCACTACAAGTTATTTTCAGTTATTATCTGGAGGTAGCATTAGAAATAATATACATGAATTTGCTTGTGATCCTCGAGAGAGATGGTTCATATAAGTTTCCTAAGTGACAGATAAATAAACATACTCTAATCCTGACATCAAGGATGTCACACAGTTACCGATTCCCATACTGTTGCTCTTGGTCTTAGCTGGCAACCCCAGCTCTATTTCCCAGAGCAGCATGAGACTCCAAGTCAAAAACACCTAAGTTATCACTTTTCATCTCAACTTCCTATGACAAGTCACTCTCTCTCTTACCTGGTTTTGAGGTTACAGAGTCATTTGCTTTATCACGTCAAAGTTATGCACTCTGATTACTTAAGACTTAGTCTTCCTCTTCTGTATTCACTTTCAGGACAGTGATAAGATTTTCATCCATTTGTGCTATAAGACTGTAATATAGTTCTCTCATGTGGCTTTTTCAACTTTTATTTCCTTGTGTGTTCCTTCTAAAAGTGTTTTATTTGTTTTTACATATTAAATTTCTCTTTCCTCCTTTTTTCTTATGACCTATAGTGTATTGTACTTTCTATTTGTTTCTATTTTAGGTGGCTAGCCTTCTACTGGTTGTATCCTGTGGGTAAATTTTCTTACCTCAAGTAATTCACAACTTATTCAGAACTGTTTGTCTTCCCACTAGGCCAAAGTTAGAGGACTGCATTAGCCTCTCTTTGTAGTTTAAGCTGTGGAAGAGTCATAATTGAAACTTTTCTTCTGATATGGAACTTTTCTGGCAAATGTCCTATATCAAAAAAAAACCCACTGGAAAAAAATTTCAAAGTTTGACACTTTTCTTCTTATTCTACTAAAATCTTGTGTCATATGTAAAATGTTCAATGGATTATTACTTTCCCCATAGTGCTCTGTTACCTTAATACATTTCTCTTCAGATTCAAGTGCAAAAATGATAGTTATCATGGTTGTACCACTCAGCTCAGCCATTCATCTTCTTTCCTTCTTTGTACTATTTTGTGGGTGGTGGTTGTAGTGGTGGTGGTGGTGGTGGTGGTGGTGGTGGTGGGTGTGTGTGTGTCTTCATGCTCATTTTATTAGGCATTTGGGACAAAAATCCTATGATCTGAGTTCTCTCCATCATCCCTTTTGACATTACAGGGTATATTTTTTTATTATTTCTTATATAAACTCACTGAGGTTAAGAATGGAATATTTTACTCCTTTTGTAACTTCTCTGGTAGAACTCTGTGGCATCCTGTGACCATACATAAGAACTTTCAGCTGTAGCATCAGGAAAGTTAGTATTATCTTACATGTTTTTTGGTTGATATATTCCATCATTTCTTACTTTTTTCCACACATGCTAATATAGTCCACAAAGAAAGATGTGGTGTTGGTGGGAGTTTGGTAAAGTATGTTAGTTGTTTGGCTTCATGATATGTAAACTGGATGGGAAGCTCATTGTGAATTTATGTAAATTCAATGTGAATTTATGAAAATGTGAAGAAAGTGCTTTCCTTTAGAATTGGGGAAGATGAATTATTAAGACCTTATCTGAGACAGGGGAAGAAGCTAAGCTTCTTCCTAAATTTATCATTTTCATTCATTTATTACTCTAACTAATATAGGATCATAATATTCTAGACAACTATGTATGAATAATGCAGGTCATTTAGAAAGGAATCTTTTGGGCATTTGGAATTGTTTTCATTCCACATTTAAACTGAAGTTTCATTTAAGGTTTAGTGCGAGGTTTTCCAATATTAAAAAAAAGAAAAAAAATAGTCAAAATTACCAATATCCCAGCATGAAATGATATCTACCTATGGGACTTATGTTCACCTTTAGGCAAGACTAAATGCCTTCATTGTATTCTCTTTTTAATTATTAAAAAGAAGAAAAAAATGTCATTTTTTTAAAAAACTAAACTATATGCGAATATTTTAAAAACCTTCTCAGATTGACAAGTACTATAAAAATAATGAACTTCTCATCTATTATGCAGGCTTTTTCTGTGCATAATAATATATTTATGCAATAGCTAGATGATTTGAATAATAGTTCCAAAGCAGACACATTTAACATTGTTAACACTGTTCTCTGAAGAATAACTATGTGTGTAGTTGGGAATAACCTTTCACTCTCCAAAAATATGATTGGTGATGGGGCAATACATTACCAAGAGGGTAATTAAGCAAAAAGAATATTATCTAGACTTGCTGATCATATCTTTCTCTGGGACTTAGATGAACATGAAGACTGTCTTCATGCAAGATAAAATATTTATCACAGCAAGATTGGAATTGAATGTGTATATTTTAACAATACTTTTAAGTAATCAAAGTGCTAAGTAAAAATATCTATAAGGCTACTTTTTTATACAGATATCTCCTCTATTACCAACTCATTTCTTATAGGGAGTCACACATGATTTTACAATTCAGAATAAATAATTTTCTTTAGAAAAATATAATGCATTGTATTAAACAATCAGCCCCCATGTCCATGAATTCTGCAACTGGATTTGATCAACTGGGGACTGAAAATAGTAAAAATAGAATACATAAAGAATTGTATTTCTTATCATTATTCCATAATAATACAATATAATAATTATTTATTAGCTTTTACATTGTATTGCATTGTATTAGGTATCATTAGTAATCTAGAGATGATTGAAAGTATGCAGGAAGATGTGTTTAGGCCATGTGAAATTACTGCATTGTTTTATCTATGAGATTTGGGTATTGTGGATTTCAGTATCCACAGGGAACCAAATCCCTAAGGATACTAAGGAACAACTGTAATTCTTATTTATTTTGGAGAGAAATTTAATGGAATATTTGAAAAATGACACATTTAAAAAAATCCAAGAGTTCTTGGATGTATTGTTGCTGTGCAAGACTAAAGGCTCTTTGAAAGCCTGTACAGATTATGCAGGTGGATCAAGTGTTCTTTCCCAGGAGGAAGATAAATGCAGGATGCTTGTCAATGACCTAAGGAAATGTGTTCCAAGTCCTCCTAGTCTCCAAAGGGAACAGAACACTGGAACTTAGATTCATGAAACATTATTATCTATTATATTTTTCCTTTATCCAATCTCAGAGGGGAGGAATCTATTTAACTATCAATCATCTATCCTGCCATCCAGCCATTTACCTATGCATAATAAAGGTTTTTTTTTTTTTATATTTTGTGCCTTGATCATTTTGAACAAATAAAGCTCAGATTTTTTTCAGCATTGTCTTCAACTTGTTTACTACATGGACTCTATTATTCTACAACATGCTATTATTATTACAATAGAATATTATATAAACTATTAACATTAATCCTACTGTATTATTTTATTAATAGTAGTATAGAAACTAAATATTTCTATTTTGAATCTAAGTGGAGCATTTATTACATTTGGGTAATCTGGAGACTTATGGTATGCGTTATTATAAGAAACTCATTATGTAAGTACACAGAGTTGAAATAAAATTAATTCTGATGGGATAGAAATTGGGGAAAGTTTGGGAGTTGGAGCCAGTACAATTAAGACATTATATATTGTTCTGTGAATTTTTATTTATTAATTTATTTAGTTTTTGGCAGTGCTGGAGATTGAACCCAGGCCCTCATATAGAGTAGGGAAGTGTTCTACCACTGAGCCACATCCCCAGCCCTCCTAAATTTTATTTCTTATTTGTATTTAAGATATGTTAGCTACTTCTTCAAATACTTCAAGCATGCAGTTTTGGCTTTTAAACAATTTGAAAAATTCTGATAATTGTGATTTATGAGATGCTTCATAATTGGTTCTATAGTAGATGTTTGATATAACTTTCTTTAATCTTTATAACAAACAAGAAATGTGTAGAGAGAGTGAACAGTTGATTGGTAAATCTGGAATTCAAACCTAGACATATCAGACATATATTTTTGTTTTCTGTATTTCATTAAAAATAGAGTACTTTGTTGGGAGTAGTTTTTTTCAGCATTTTTTTCATATCTGAAACAAAATTGTTATTCTTGTCTAATCTTTTAATATTTTAAATTTATCCCTTTTTAATTGTTAATGGATTACAAAGTGCTTATAATGAGCTATGCACTTTTCTAAATAGTTTATAATGGTAACTCACTTATGTTTATGACAACCATATGAAGTAGGTAGTATTAGTCCTATCCCAAACTTCTGATGAAGGCAGCAGGCATAGAGACATTCAGGTACTTGCTTGGATGAAAAGATACCTCTAGAAAGCAAAGCCTGGGACAAGGTTTATGTGCATGTAGTTTATGAAGGAGCCAAACTTGGGAATCTAGAGTAAAAAATGAAAAAAAGAAGGCAGGAAAGCCAAAATAAAAATACATTATGAAATTGGTCACCCCTGTGAGTGTCAGATGCTTGGCTCCACCAGGGCTTCTGGAGCAGCTGTGTATTGTCTGCCTGAGGTACAACAAGGGGAAGGTGTTGTCCTCCTATTCCTTGAGATTTGGCCCATGGAGTATAAACTCATCACATTAATTTGGCACTTATGTTTGAATGCCAAGTGTTTTTTTCAAGCATCCCATTTTTATGCATCATGAAGTAGGTTGAAGTCTTTTCAGAATTTTTCATCATACCCATGACTACAATCAGAGGTTAGAAGTAGGACTCTTATGGTTCATTCTTGTGTCACCTGAATCTGTTCACAATATGAATTAAGTGCCTCAATGAACTTTCCATACAGTGCAGAAAGTTTTGTGAGATGAGCAATTTTTGTTGCCTTAACCAGTTCCAAGTTCAATTTAATATCAATTTAACCAATCTTCATTAATCATTATATATTTTCCTAACCTTTGGGCATCACTTCAGTTGGGCTGATGGGTGCCTGATTAACAGAAGCACACCTTGACCCAAGCACAAGGGTTTTGGACCACACTTAAGTAGTACTGCCCTGAAACAGCAGTCTAATTTTAACTCACATTCACTCATTGACTGAACTAGGATATTTTCAAATGAAATTTTCCTTCTTTGATGGTTGAAAGGAATGCCCTCCCATGAGATTATAGATGTTGAGTTTGAAGATATGCTTCACTGCAAAAACAAAAAAACAAAAACAGACAGCAAGAGAACCTGTCCACCTGATTATGTAACTACTTGTGGTATAATCACCAATTCACCATTTTCTTTATCTCGTGAATTATGTGGAATTATTCACCTTTGCAACTGGATGAATCTACCCAAGAGGAGTAGTTCCTATCATAGAAACATATTTTCTTGCAGGATAAAGCACATTAACATGCCAGGCTTCAGCCACAGAGGAATGACTTTGGTCTTATTTCCATTTAGCATCCTTATATGCCACAGCTACACCTAACATCATCACATCTTCAGGGTCTATGAGTTGGGTAGCCTGTCAGCTTCCTCTAGACCCTTGGATCTGCTGTAAAGCCTCTCTTGTTCTAGACCCCACTTGAAATTGACAACTTTTCATATACCCTGTTAATGGATTGGAGAGGTTTGCCTCTAAAATCTGATGCCTAACCAAATTCTATTCAACTTAGTAAATTAATGGTAGAGAAAGCAAAGTGTAACAATTTATCCTTTAGCTAAGATAGGATATCCTGGTTTTCAACAAACCAGGATTGTTCTAAGAACTTTACAAATTTGAAAAGTACCTGAATCTCAACATTTCTTATCTTCAGCAGTCATGTTTTAAATGTGTTCAGAATACTTGCCTCTTGTTGCTCATCTGATCTGTTTCACTTTGTCATATGGTAGACAGACGATGTCTTTGTAAGAACATTAACATTGCTGGGAACCATATTATCAATTGTGGAATATTTATTTCCTTACAATTTAGTGCCTATTGTTTTATTTAAAGATGATTTTTGTAATTATATTATCTCAATAAATTATAAATTCCTTAGGCACAAAAATGCTATTATGTTTTATCCTTTCTATAGCTATAGCTATTTGCAAAATATCTTGCTTATCTTTGGTATAAATTTGGTGAGTTATATTCAATGAAACTACATTCAGTGATTTCAAAGATTTAATTAAATATATGACCTGGATTAACTGGAACAGTGTTATGAAATTGAGTTAAAGAAAATATATAATAATAACTGGCAGAAAAAGAAAATTGCACTGTGAGAAAGAATCAGAAAAATGAAATAGTTTTAATGTGCCTGGCACATCGTGATCAATTGTACTTTTTCTAGGCAAGAATCAGTAATGTGACACCCTTACTTAGAAGCAAATATAATTACTGAGATTCAGAAAAAAAAAAACAGGGCATTTAGGTGTGACCAAGTCTTCATGTCTTCAGAATTTTCTACTGGTGACAGAAAAACCCAGGTCAACTGTTTCAAGTGTACTTAGAGCCAGTCACATGGCATTGCATGAAGATAGTACAGTTTAGTTCAAGGAAGGAAGGGAGGATGCAAGAAAAGAAGGAAAGAAATACCTTAAGATTATTTCCACATCTGACAACCAGTATTATCTTTTTATTTCAATATTTGTTGCAACTCTTAAAATGAACATTACTCCATTCCCACTACCATCACGTCAAAAAGTTCTTTCACATATGCTTAATTCATATTCTAGAGTGGATGTACACTGTAACTATGTGTAGCATCACAGTATCTATTTAAATAAGGGACCAATTATGTTCTTGGATCAGAGTAGTACTGGTTTTTCCCTTATAGGTGAATTGCTAGACTAAAAATAAGACAAAAATGCTGATGAGCATCTGTGCAATTTTTTCTTAAGGAAAAAAATCTTTAATTCTTTTCCAAATATCAAGCTGAGCACACATGTTTAAATAATATTAAAATTAAGCAAGATAACTAAATTTTCTCCTAATGAATGATAAAACCAATTTATTGTTATCCTTGGCTATATTATATAATTTTATTTTAAAAATTCAAAAATATACAAAAAATATTTTAAAAATCTTATGTGTTATCTTTTCTTCAATCATTATATCCATATATACTATATTCAAGATACAGTATTCTTTTCCTTCATTTGGATCCCATTTTCCCCATAGGTAGAAATTATCTTCAACATTATATTATTATTTCCCTGAATATTTTATTCTCTATATATGTATACCTATTTATCAAAATTATAATATAAATATTTCATTGTTCTGAGTTTTAATTTTTTGACATTTTTTTGTAATTATACTGGGCTTATGTATTTTGGGGAAGAGAACCATAGAGGCAAAATGCTTTTCTTATTTCCTTCCCTGAAATCCACTGCCACTCTATTTAATAGCCTATTGCTAAAGAACATAGGCATTTAGGGGAAGAGACTGTCTGATTTTACAGAATGGTCATCTTGTCTACAAGATTGTTAAATTTCTTCTCTTGATATTGCTCCTTGGTGAGAATTCACCCAGTCCACAAATGTTTATTCAGTCCACTTTTGTTGGGAGACCTGTTAGTCTTATAGATTTTATTTACCAAGGCAAATATGATTTCATGAATAGCTAAATGATCCATATGTCAACTTCAGAGAGCAACAATGATCCCTCAATATGACTCCAGAATCATGCAATCAATCGACCGCTTGCAAGTTGGTTACACTGTTCCTCATCTGTCATGAAAGGAGCAATCTTTTATTATCACTTATTTGGACATACATGTGACTTTCCTGTTCTTAGTGTCCCAAACAGCCATTCACGGCCTTATAGAATGACCTATTATTGTAGTTGTTCATATGGCTTCTGATCAAGGAACTCATTTTACAGCAAATTAAATATGGTAATAAACTATTGGTCATGAATTTAATGGTTTTACTGTATTCTCCATTGGTCTGATGTACTTGAACAATAAGAATAGTAAAATGTATGTATGATGTGTGAAAATACAGTCTACTGTCATGTATAATTAATTAGAACAACAACAACAACAACAAAAAGATAGTGGAATGGACTTTTAAAGAGTCACTTTGAAGGTTCACCAGCTTGGTGACATCAACTTGTAGGGTCTGCTTTATATTTGTCAAGATGTATTTAATAATTTAAATCAGTGAGAAGGAAAAAAATAGTATATCTCCTATAGCTAAGATAAACAGATCCCAGAATAAAGAGACAGCAAGAGTACAGGCTAATCATAAATTTTTGCTTCCTATTTTTATGCATTTGTACTTTGCTAGATTTCAAGTATTAGATTCCCCGCAAATAAATAATTTCACCAGGAAACCAAGCAAATGATCAATGAACAATAGGGAAAAAGAGGGGTTAACATAGCAGATGGGGTGATTGATTTCACAGTCAAAATATATATTGCTAACATACTGCAAGTGTAAGGAAAGTGTTCCGGTATTCAGAAGATCTCATGAGGCACCTCCAAAGCCTTCATAATACTATGATGAAAATTGATGACAGACAACAACAAACCAATCAAAGCAAGACTATCAAACTCTGACACTTCATTAATGAAGTATTGGGTCACTCTGCCAGGCAAGGAGCCATACCAGCTGAAGTGTTTTCTGGAAGTAAAAATAGTATGGAATTAATGGAGAAAGACTTACCAAATGCCTGCTTTCATTATGTGATTAGTTATGGGGAAATAAGGGCTGCAATGGTTATGAGTTATTCACAATTACTTTGAAAATAATATTATGAATATTATTTGGACATACAGGTGACTCTCCTGCTCTTAGTGTCCCAAACAGCCATTCATATGTAAATAACATATAAAAGAATATATACTCATGTATATGTGTGTTATTGTGTATATATGTATATGAATATATGTTTGAACACAAAATATAAAATAATACAATTTTGTGTACATGTGTTAGTATTAGAGATATGTATATAGAAATTTTGTCAGGATTACCCTAAAAATATTGAACAGGGATTGAGATCCAGCTAGGGGAGGAATAAACATCAATGAAAGATGAAGATAGTGACATATGAGACCTTGTATTAATTTTGGTTAAGAGTTTAGCTGTTTTCAATTGTAGAAGGGATTGTCCTGCAGATGGAGGCAAAACTGTGGACTTATAAATTAAATGTGTTATAAAAAGTGGTTCATGGAGGTCAATTTACAAAGAAGAAAATGTGGTGGGTTTGCACGTTGTCAGTGTAGGTCAGCTGGAGCTAGGTTTTCCAGAATTCTCTGTAGAGTTCTGTGCTAGCACTAGCTGCTAACACAGACTTGGAAGGCAGAGTGAAGGGGCAGGCCAGTGCCTGTTCTCAGGTAGTGCTGTAGCATCTCTGTGCAATTGCTGATCCGTTGGCTCACATTGTTGGAGTGCCATAGTCCTAAGGTGCTTGGTTTCTCCAGCCTTTACCAGATCACCTCCTTTAGCCAGGGTAAGCACAATGTGAAACATACCAATTTCTCATGCATGTCTCCTGTATTACTACAACTTGATGCATAGGAAAAAAATGTGAGTTTCAGTTTGTCTTCATGGGTTCTAATTTTTCATACTGGATTCCATCTTGTCTTGATGAGTTCCAGTTACTGTTGTGGGTAGTGTTTGTCCCTGCTTCTCCAGCTCTGTGTTCAGCTACTGTCAGCTACCAGTTCTGTTGACATACAGCAATGCCAGGTCACTACCAGACTCAAAGGAAGCAATCTTTTATTACTTTTTCATCAGCTTTCTTTTGTGGTTCTCTCTTGTGACTTTCCTTTATGTAATCTGTGTACCTGGTTTACACAGTTATTTAAGAATGAATGACTATAATATTTTTTTATTTCATAGAACTTTTATTTGTTTCACTTTCTTGATTTGCTATAACTAATACAATTATTTTTCTATTTTATATACAAAGTCTCTTAATTTCTCTTTCATTTCTTCCAATTTTATATAGTGTATGTTGAGCTACTGAGTTCTTTCTTATAGCTTGCTAATTCTGTTTCCTGGCTATATGCTATGATTTAATAGATAAAATATTTAAATTTTTATTAATTTTTCATTTAAAATATTCTACTATCTTATTTTATTGTGTATATATATATATATATATATATATATATGTTGTACAACATGATGTTTTGATGTATGTATATGGAGTAAAATATCTACTACAGTAAAGCAAATTAATATATATAATCAATGTTATATAGTTACCTTTCTTTCTTTGTGTGGGTACAAGAACCTCTAAAATCTATTAGCAGATTTCCAGTATACAACATTATTGAATAAAGTTTTCATACCTATACAAAAATCTCTCGTCTTACTCATTCCACATAATTGCAACTGTTTTATAACTGTGCATTACCACACTCTCTGATATTGATTACCATGTTCTAATGCTTTTCCAAATATTTAAGAGTTTTTTTTAGCTAACACAATATACAGAATCTCATTTATTTCACTTAGCACAATATCTTACAATTTCATGCATGTTCATGGAAAAGGCTGTATCTCCTATTTTAAAGGCAGAATAATATTCCATCATGTACATTTGTGTGTGTGTGAATTCCTCACACATACTTAATCAAAAAGAATTGTTTTCAGAATATTTGACCAGGCAAGCAACAAAAAGTAGGTCAAATAGTTTATTTTCCATGTAACTTTGAGCTTTTACTGTGGTGAAGGAGATGGATGATGTTTGCTCTTATTACAAAGTAAAGAGATATCTCTACTCCTCTTCGCCCTTCCTTGCCCTACAAAGGTAGGAATGGAGTAAGATATCAATCAAAAACTCTGCAGGATGTTCCACAAATAGCACTGAAAATTCTTAGAACAAGATAAGATAGAAGAAGAAGATAAACTTATTGTGAATTTGTTGTCAGTCATCAGAATCTGGAAGTCACTCAAAAGAAAACAATGGTTTTTAGCAAATATCAAAGAAAACCCATCAGTTTTAATCCATTCTTTTGACTTATTAGAATGATGAGTATTATGTACAAATCCACTCATCCATTCTACTGCCATTGGTTAAATGCAACGGTACAGTGAGTAAAAGAATATAATCTAATAGCAAAGCCTGACTTCCCTTTCAGAATAATTTGTATATCTCACAAGTTCTTCTCCATAACTACAACAATATAATTATGAATAACTGTTTCTTTTTGTGTGAGATTGGTGAGTGGATGTCATCCAGCAACCTCCAAATGGCATACTCTAATTGACAAAGGCTGAGAAATTCTAGAAAAATAACTGATAGTCATGAACCAAAATTTGGAGTCCAGTTTTCTTACATATTCCTAGGGACCTGGCAGGAAGTCACTCTCCTAGCTTTCAGTCAGGACATACTTCAAAACAACAGTTTCAAAAGAAAATCTCAAAAAGAAAACTGTGTTATCAATCTATGGGAAGAAGATTAGTCTGATGGTATTCATTAGGGCTTCTTTGGAACATAATGTTAAACATTATCACAGGATTAGTTTTAATTTGAAGTTTTTCTTATCCTGTCTGCAAAATGGTAATTCTCAATAGCAGCATACTTTTTATACTTTTAACTATGCCACTTAACGTATGAGCTCAAAAACAATGTTAAGCAAGTTTCAATAATTGCATAATCATTTAAAGGCTAACATTTTTTTTGATAAATTCACAACAGACACTGTTTGTGTCTTGGTTTTTGGTTATTGCATAGCATTATTGAGTTAGTTTACCTTTGGGGCAAGTATTTTCTGTTTAGCCTTTGTCACTGAAGTCAGAAGTTGTTATTTATAATATATTTGTGCTTTTTAAAAGTCACTTACAAAGGAAAAAATTTAGTAGTCGCCTTTCTTCACTTTTAGATTTTAACTTTTATCCAAGTGAAATTATCATATTCTTATCTGAATTCATTGTGTCAAGGATAATAATCTTTGAACCATCTAGAAAATATACAAAGGTAGAAATTGTTCACATATTGTAATTTTTAATTCTTGCTCTATTTGTTGATAGTCTCTTCTGATGTAATGGCACTGTGATTGTGGCATGCACATTTGTGACTCTAGTCATCACCATGGTTGAAAATACCTGGTGTCCCAGTTGGGGACTGGAGGACTGGACATCAGCAGATTCTGTGCCCATGACAAATAGATGACCCATATCTGAATGCAGCATTGAACAGCAGTAATGCTGCTCATGGGAAAATTCAACCCTTCTGGTAAATTTATGCCTGTGAGAAGAAGTAGGCGAATGAGGCTCAGAAATAATAGGTAACTTAAGTTGCCTATGCCTCTCCTTAGTATTAACAGAAAAGTAAAACTAGGGCACAGCTTGACTGACTCCCACTTTTTAAAAGCCTAATTTATACTCAAGTATTTCAGTTGTTACATAGCTCTAGTCAAACTCAGATTCATGATAGGTACTATTTGACAGTTTTCCATGTCTCATGCTAATAATTACTCCTCAACTTCCACAATTTCATCTGAATCCTACGCCTAGAGATTCTGATTTAACTATAGACTACAGTTGTCACAAAACACTGGTAGTTTTTAAAAGCTCTTTGAGAGTTTAACCTGCATTCAGGGTTCAGAATGTAAGCTGTATGTTTTGAAACACTTTTTTTTCATCCTGTACATTTTCAGGCACACAAGAATATATTAGTCAGGAGTCAAGACTAAAAAGCTTAGAAATAAGCCTATAATTTGATTTATCCACTTGCTTAGACAGAAAACTGTCTTCTTATATTTTTAATGGGTAATCATATGGTATTGACAGTTTCATACCATTAAACTTCTGACAATTCCACATTTCTTTCTTAGTCTAAGCCAAATATCCTTCCTTCTCATTCAGAATTACCTTTGTATTTCTGTTTGTTAGAGAAGTTTGGGATCAGAATGTTTTTACTCTTTTATCTTTAAAATCTCCCTTTGGATAGTGGTGGCTGTATCTACTGGACATCAATGCTAAGTATTTATTACATTGAATATACATTTTAAATTATTTCATTGTTATCTATAAAAGATCTGTTTGTTCTTCTTTTGCCTGTAAACAGGTATGAGTATTCTGCCCATCAAATTGTTAAGGACAAAAAACAAAAAAACAAAAAACAAAAAGCCTCATTACTTTTCTAAAGGCTAACAGCTGATTGTGAGTTATGGATTCATTCATTTGAACTGGGAAACTCAAACCTTAAGAGTTTCCAGTCTTCCATTAATATATGAAAGTAAATCTACAGAAAACCCAATTGCATGTTCCATACAATGGTAGTCAGCACAGTATAGAGAAATATAATAATCTGAATAATAATGTACATGCATTTATATAGCATTTATCTCAATGTCTGTGCTAGTAAATATTAGCTGAAACTTAAATGAAGTTGTTAAAAATAATGCATTTAATATAGTTAGAAATTAACTCTCTGAAGGCTATAAAACTGTGAGCCATATTTGTGTTGATTTAGTCAGACAGTCAAGTTTAGAATAAGGGTAGAGAAAATTTGAGAGACAAATGAATATTTCAGCAATTTAGGCTTGAAAAAGTAGAGTACAGTACTAGTGGCAGTAAAATAAAAATGACAGGACAGAGGCAAAGAGATTTCAAAGAAAATGTAGAACTGACTCACCAAGGCTTTCTTGGTTCTTTGGAAGAGAAAAGATACTTCACTTAATGTTGACTTTCAAATGGCAGGAAGATGTATGAACAAAAAAGACTAAAAGATAATTAAAGATAATGACTGGAGATTGAAGAGGAAAATGGGAATAAGCTTAGAGATGTAATGGCTATCGTTATGTAATAAAAACCAAAATCATAGCTTAGAATGGGGTCTCTGAGAAGGAAAGTGTTGTGGTTGATCCTATAGAAAAGAGTCTGATTGACCATTCTGCCTAATGGTTATTTGGTTTCTCCTTTTTATAGGCCCTTAAGAATTATATGCTAGAATTTGTTATTGTTTCTATTCACTACTTTCCCCAGGTTTTCCCGTTTCTTCGTAATTTTTACTCCTGGCATTCTTACTTTCACATTTTCTGAGTTCACGTACTCAGTTTTTCTTAAGGGGACATGACAATGTTTTTTTTTTAAAACATATTTCTCATATTAAATGATCTTACAGGATACAAATCAGCATTGGTACAAGACAGAATTAGACATTTTGCCTTTGCTTTTAACATTTGATTCTAGCAATATTTGATATATTTAGGCACATGTTGAAATTCTACGGCTTAGTCCTTATGTTAGTCAGCTTTCTGTTACTGTAACAAATACCCCAAATAATCAACCTATAGACAGAAAAGGTTTATTTTGGCTTATACTTTAGGAAGTTTTGGTCCCCTTACTTTGTACCTTTGGCAACACATCATGACAGGAGCATATGATGGAGCAAATCTGTTTCTCTAATGGCTAGGAAAAAAAGAGAAAGAAGATGACACCAGGTTCCTGTAATTCCTTTCAAGGGCATGCCCTGATGACTTAAGACCTCCAACTAGGCCTCACGTCATATAGGTTTCCACCACTCCCCAGTAGTGCCAAGCTGGGGACTAAGTCTTTAACACAGAATCCTCTACGAACTTTAAGATCCAAACTATAGGTGTCTTCACATGAATATATCAATGTCAATCATATGTTCATTTCTTTTTATCAACTTAAAGTCTCACATTAGTTTCTCTCATAAAGGCAAATATGGAGGGAAAAATTACATTAAAAAATATGTAGCTTCTTTTTCTTTTCCAATTTGAAAGGAAATAATTTGACCTCTTGTGATAGATAAATAGATAGTTTTCCTCTCTTGGTATGGCATTATCTAACAGATAGAGCTTTTCTCTTCTCCTTCTAGGTCAACTCTGTGATTGTTTGAAGAATACAACCAGTGGTTTTCAAGTCCATAGTCTGTATTTCCCTGCTCAGCAGAACCTCCAAAGACACATTATTTCTCTTCACATTTCTATTGTTTCCTATGTAGTTCCATGTTATCTTTTGTCATTTTTTACAGAAAATATTTCTGAGAGAAATATAGTGAGAGGAACTGCTTTTAGTCCATGTTCTGGGTGGGCCTTCTGGAAGTGCATACTTGATATTAAACGAATGTTTATGTAGTCACAAGGAGGCAGAAGTATCAAGAAAGATGACTAGCAGGTGGTGCGCTTTAGAGTCTATGTGGCCGCTAAGCCAATTTAATGGTTGTTACTTAGGCTCCAGGCCAGATAGAATGCCGGCATGGTCATTTTTATTACTGAAGTGATGAGAATCACAACCTGTCTGACTCACAGTTGACTTTCTCCAACCTGTACCATGGACAGCCTGCATTATGGTGTGCCCTGAGAATATGCAACAGATGCAAATATGGAGCCATTATGGAAATAAGCCTTCACTCTTATTAACTCATACAAGGTGTTTATGAGGGTCATCACACCTTTCGTTTGGCGCCTATGTGAGGTCTGAGTGTTCTGGAGATGGTGTTAATTGATTTTCAGCAGCAATTTTTGCTTTATTCACAGATTGGCTTTCTGAAAACTTCCCAAATGAGAAGAAAAACAGAGTTTCTTAAAGTATTAGTAAATGTCAAATGGGAACAGAATGTCCTGTGAATCTCAGGAAGGGAAATGTACATTCCCATTCTTGAGGACAACTCATATAGTATTATTTACATAACTAAGAAGTTGATACAGGTGTATAGATTTAAAATCATTAAATTTATATTTGTGAATAGTATTTTAAACAATTTTTTAATTTCAGAGAATAGTTTGACTTGACCTATGATTTCAAGTAGGAATAAATCAATAATTAAATCCTGTTTCAAGTGGAAAAATATACATGTCAAGAGCCTTTTTAAAAACACATCTATATTGGATAAAACAAACTGACTCATTGGACTAAACAGCAGTCAACCATCTACTAATAACTGGTAGGGGTAAATTTTCTAAATTTCAAAAAATATGGAAGCAAGGGATTTTCATCGAGGCCACTTCATAGATTTTCAATGTTCTCAAACAAAAAATTATAAGTATGTGAGGTAGTGCATACATTAGTTCAATTTAGTCAATTCACAATGTATATAGTCATCAAAATATTATATTGTACGCTAAAATTCATGTAATTTGACAATTAAAAGAACATAATAAGGAAGAGAAAATTAGATAGATTACTTTATTTTGACACATTTAGAGAGATATCTTTACTTTTGATAGACATTTATATGAAATGCAAAACATTGTAAATGCATGAAAACATGAGTTATAAGCACTGAAATAAGTAACTTAACACCAATCTAGATTTCTCTAACAGTCTTGAGGGAATTTTGAATTGGCAATATAATTTAAAATGCTGCTTCTACAAATTTTATTTTCACATATTACCTTTGATACTTATGCATGAGAAAGTAATAACTTTTATTAATTTTGCTCCAGGAACAAAAGGAATATCTTGGCTATAGTGTTCACCTTACCTCTCACAAGATAATGCTTCTTTAACAGACAGCAATGTATAAACTTAATAGTCTTCTTGTAAACAACTATATGTTTTTATCACCACCAAATGCTGTTATTGATGCCAGAGGAAATTGTGTTCTAGTTATTTTTTTGTAATCATTTTATATTTATTAACTTCCATTTCTAGTATTTTCATAATGAATAAAGCCAACAATAAATCATTAATCCATGATATTGATTTGTGGAAGGGGAAGATAAAATGATGCAGACATTAGAGTGACAGTTTATCAAGTTTACAGGCAACACAGCTCAGTGGACTCAGAATGCTTATGTATCTGTGCCAGTAGTGACTATGGTCCAAGGTAACTAGTGGACACAAGGAATTTCATAGGACCTTTGTTGTCTTGTAATGCATTTGTTATAAACTGATGTTTACGTTCCAGAGCAGAATTTGACAAGAGTGTGTTGCTAGAATAACAGAGTCTAGGCACACCATCCAATGATGGTTTAGATTAACCTTTATGAATCATAAAGTAATGATATGTAAATAATCAGTATATGTAAATTTATGTGTTGTGACTATGAGATGAAATAACATAAACCCTTATTATGTGAGAGAATCTTGTTCATTTTCTATTATTTAATATTAAATAGCCAGGAACTAATAAGTTGATTTCCTGATCTCCAAATAGTTTGTGACCTATGAATTCACTAATGCATATTTGAACAAATTTGAATCTCATCTTTCATTATATTTCTTCATATATATTGTACTCTTTCATGGTTTGGATAAGAAATAGAGATTCTAGTGGAAAGTCCTTTCCTTAAACAAGTTCAAAAGGCTCTGTACAATCTCTGATGAGGCATATAGTTACCCAAATTTCAGTTGGAAGTGGAATAAGGAAACATTTAAGTATGAATCTAATTCTGTCCTAAGTCTGAAAAGAATTTCTATACCACCACAACATTAGGGAACAAGGACAATGAAATCCTAAGGTCTTAGGTCTTTGAATATAGTCTCAAATATTACACCCTGAAAGTTAAAACTTCAAAAAGAGCATTGTACATGTCTAACTTTAAGCAATATAATTTCTTTGTAAATTCTCATAAATAAGCTGAGTTGCAAAATGTGCTATATTGGGGATTAGGAATGGATAATTCAATGTAGTGCAAATAAAATTATATATATTCATTCTGTGAATGAACCTTTTAGAAGTATGAACTCATGGTGTCCTGACTGATTCTGAAGTACTTTGTAGAGCTGGTACATGGTGGGGAACTAAAAATGCTTTTAGAATGAATGAATGAATGAATGAATGAATGAGTGAATGAATGAATATGTGAAGAAGAGTCAGGTAAAAAATGCTAGTTTCTATGTGTAAAACTTTGATAGAAACAAATCCATATTTGCAGTAAGTTTTGTCTTTTAATGGAATAGGCTCTTTGAGTACATTTTTATGGTGATCAAAATTTTCATAATTTGTTGGTTTTAAAATTGGCAAATATATTATTGATTTCATGAAATACAAATGACCCCAGATTAAATCTTTGCAAAAATGTGAAAATCTTTGAAATATTCAATATTAAATCTTTTGAAATTGTCTCATGAATTTTATGCTTTTATAAATCCACTTTCATCTTAAAGTACTGACTCAACTAGTTAAAATACCTGATTTAACTTCTGTTCTATGTAATTCTGACAAATTTTAGTGCCTACATTTCACTTCCCCCTCTACAAACCAATATCATGATAAATGATATATTGACACTGCTCACTATATTACTAGAAATAAATATGAATAATTAATTATTGAATGATTAGTAAAAACAGGTTGAACACAGTTTTGTCTTGGAACAGAACAGAAAGCTTCTTTATCAGAAAACATTAGAGAGATTTTTCTTTTCTCTATAATAGGAATTACTAATTTTATTCTGAGAAGTTACTAATTGTCTTTTATTTTTGTTCAGATAAGTTTCTCAGAACAAAATTTGTAAGCATTTTGTAACACAGACGATCTTATATAGTCTATTAACTTTATACTAATTTAATTTGACATTTTAAGCATATAAATGTACTCTGCTTTATTAGATTATTTTTTAAATCATGGATACAACTAAATTTTAAAAATAAGTCATCTGGTAAAATTATTCATCTAAAGGTATATTAATAACTGAATTGCAAAAAGCAAAAATGATGCTTAAAATGTTAAGGTCAATATAATAATGATGTAATGATAGGACTAAAACTTTCAGGCTTGGTCTTATATCTGAGGAACAATAAACTAGATGCATAACTATTGGGGCCAGGAAAGTTATCTTTCTATACCTAAATTTAGTGTTTTTTTTTTTTTTTAGTTGTCGATAGACCTTTATTTTATTTATTTATGTGGTACTGAGATTCGAACACAGGGCCTCATACATGCCAGGCAAGCATTCTACTGCTGAGCCACAACTCCAGCCCTTTAGATTTAGTCTTTAAAGGAATAATAAATATCAGATTAAATAAAATGTCTCCAACAAACAAAAATGTTGTCATTTTTTTTTTAATAAATTTAACAAAAGTGTGTAAATGGCGGATTATGGAGCCTAATTCCATGGAGTTGATTTATTCTCTGTCACTAGCTATGTCACCTATGCTACTGCAGGGCGTTTAACCCCACTATGTTGAATATCTTATTCTTAAAGGAGGGACAGTGATGGATCTTTCTCTCATAGTTGCTTAAAGGATAGAGATATTGGACGTTTGTAGCGCTGAGAACACTAGTTGGCTCAGAGAAGCAGCTGTCAGCATGTTAGCAATTATTTTCATTCAATCCCTGTCCACAGACATTCTGCCTTTCATAAAAACAATTCTTTTAATATCATCTTTTTCTTTCTTTTAATAAGTCCCAGATCCTCTTACATTTCAATGATATGGCGTTAAAAAAAATTTCACAAAACCCTGCAACTTGGTTCAGTAAATTGGTTTCCTTAATCCCTTTTTTCTAGTTTTGTGAAACTTCAATGGAGGATGGCTTGTGTTAGAAAGAAAGAGGAAATCTTAGGCAAGTGAGATAAAGAAGTGAGAAGAAAAATTTCCAGATGGGAAGAACATAAACTTGCTCTCTCAGCTCTGGCATCACTTGGATTTAGGTAGTTGTCTTATCTTTTGCTTTTAAACTAAAGGAATGTGTTATGTTTAATGATTCTATTGATGGATTTACCTCTTTTTTTTTTTTTTGCTCAGGGTGGTATTCAGCATATAGTGAATACGCATAGATGTGTGTTTTTCAGTCTTTGCTAAAACTTGCTGAATATTAGAGTCTATGCCTTTACAGTATTTAATGCAGTGAATAGTTTATTCTCTAAAAGCTTATTATCTCTTCTATCCATCTACTTCCACTTTTCATTTTCTTATTCCATTTTCTCTTATATTTAATACCAAGATAATAAAGATGACATTCATTTGCTCACATAACTTTCCCCTATAATATTCTGAGGATATGTATTAACTATAACCTTAATCTTAGTCAATATTGCACTAAAAATCCAGCCCAGGAAGCACAGTACTTACCTTCTGTGAAGAAGAAATCAGAGAGCTATAAGCTCAAGTTTTTAAGATGCCGTCTTTGAAAGAGACTAAAGCAAAAGTATATGCTAAGAACCATTCTGTAAGAATTCCAGTGACAGGCAGTTCCTTTCCTTACACTATACCCTGCAGAAAAACAGAGCTATTTTTGGTCCCCTGGATGCGATGCTTTCTCTTATTCAAAACTCTGTATTTGCCTCTCTCTCTTCTTCCCTTTCAAGTTAGCTCAAAAATTGCCTTCTCAGCTGGGCATGGTGATGCATGACTGTAATCCCAATAATTTGGGAAGCTGAGACAGGAGGATCACAAGTTCAAAGCCAGCCTCAGCAACTTATCGAGGCCCTAAACGAGACCCTGTCTCACTATAAAAAATATTTTTTTAAAAGAGGGGGCTGGAAATATGGTTTATGGTTTAGTGTTTAAGTGCCCCGGAGCTGAATCCCCGGTACAAGAAAAAGCAAAGCAAAGCAAACCAACCAACAAACTAACTAACAAATAGAAACAAAAAACAAAAAAACAAAAAACATTGTCTTCTCTAAGAAGTCAGGTGTCTTTATAACCTGAAGGATCCCATTTCATGCCTTCGATGCAGCAGTGCTATACAAGGTCACAAGTGGCTGCCTAATTCTTTCCAGGCCTAAAGTTTCATAAGAACATAGCTTATGTTCCGTTTCATGATCCCATTTCATGCCTTCAATGCAGCAGTGCTGTACAAGGTCACAAGTGATTGCCTAACTCTTTCCAGGCCTAAAGTTTCATAAGAACATAGCTTCTTGCGGTGTGGAATTCACTGCCTCTATAGCAGTCCTTGCAATATAGTGTTGTTGAATTGGGGAAATCAATGTATTAAGTGAAATGGAATAAATGTAAGACCTTATTTCCTTTCTGATTAAAGTCAATAAATCAATGATTGACTAGTATGGAAAAATATGTTTGGATTTTGTGTTATTCAGCTTTCCATTATTGTAACAAATAGCTGAAGCATTCAATTTTAGAAAGAGGAAAGGTTTATTTTGTTTCCCAGCTATGTTTTAGTCCATGCTTCATTGCCCCCATTACTTTGGGCCTGTGACAGCTCTGTATATCATGGTGGGATGGTATTGTAGAGGAGACCCATTCACCTCATAGCAAGGAGGAAAAGAGAAGAAATGGAAATGCTAGGGTCTCTTCAAAGGCATGCCTCTAGTGGCCTAAATTTCTCCTACTAGGCTCCAATTCTTAAATGACCTGGGTTTCTGATTAAACCCATGGGTACTTCCCATTCCTACAGTAATTTCCTAAAATATTTTCTTAATTTAATTAAAAACTAGGAGATAGTAAAAAAATATTATATGAGAACCACCATATTTAGAGCAGACTTTCCTAATGAAAATTCTACAAGCTCTTCAGAGAGAAGATAAACAGCAAATAAATTTGTGAATACTGCTAGTCTTATCTTGGACTCACAATTTACAGAGCTCTATAAAGCTGTGAAAAGTCTTACAATAAAGGAACATTATACTTTAAAAATATATTTCCTAAAGACAGTAGAATGAACCAGACATATCTTTTCCTTTCTCTCCTGTACAACCACAAGAATGAGATCCTAATTGGGATGGGTTGTACTCCATGTATATATAATATGTCAAAACACACTGTACTGTCATGTGTATCTAAAAACAACAACAACAATAAAAAAGAAAGTGAATGATAATCAGGGCATGGTGGGGCATGGCTTTTGTAATGCCAGAGACTCAGGAGGCTTTGGGAAGAGAATCAAAAGTTTGAAGACAGCATATGAATCTTAAAAAGTTTTTAAGTTCTGCATCTTAAAAGACTCAAAATAATTTTTAAAAACTTAAAAGAGTTATAAAAAGATTATATATATATATATATATTTATATATTTGTGTGTACACACAATTATAAATGTCTGTATGTATGTGTGTGTGTATATATATATATATATATATATATATATATATATATATAAAAAAAATATATGTTTCCTAAACATATTTTATTATATAAACATTAAAGTGGTTAGTGTTTTGAGGAAAACACTTTTGAGAACATTCAACAGTTTCTATCATATTTTAGAAAATGATTATTTTATTTTTGATATTTCCCTATATTTTTCAAATTTTATTGTTATATAAGAAAAAAAATGCATGAATTTAAAACAAGGTTTGTAGTCTTTTTGGATTTTGCCTATATAGATCAGGCACTACTTTGCAGATAAAATAATTAAGAAGGAGAAGATATTTGAGGAAGAACTTTTCCATATATTTTCAAAACTACTATTGAATTCATGGATGACCTAAATAATCTAATGATTTTTTAAAACATTCTATTACATAAATATTTTAATGTTTTTATTAGTGCATTATATTTATGTATAATATTAGGTGTCATCTTGACATAGTCTTATAAGCATAGATTATAACTGCCTCTACATCTTAGTAATTTCCTTGTATCTCTCATCCTCTCTCCACCTTTTCCTATTCCTCTATTCTACTGTTATTTTTTCTATTTATACTTTTTTTTTAGTTAGTGCTTTGTGGATATACATAAAGGTGAAATTCACTGTGAGATATATATATATATATATATATATTTTTTTTTTTTTTTCATATATTTGTCAAGTTCATTCCACTCTTCTCTTTACCCATTTTTCTTCCCTCTGCCTCAACCTCCATCCTCTTCTTTTTGTCTCATGTCCCTTCTGTTTTTATGAAATTTCTCCTACTTCTTTTCCTTAATTTTGTCTAGATTCCACATGTGAGAGAAAGCATTCAACCTTTGACTTTCTAATCCTGGCTTGTTTCACTTAGCATGATATTCTCCATTTCTGTCCATTTACCAGTAAATTCCATAAATTTGTACTTCTTTTGGGATGAATAAAACTTCATTGTGCATATATACCATCTTTTAATTATGCATTCTGTTGATGGTCACCTGGGCTAGCTCTATAACTTGGCTATTGTGAATTGCACTACTAAAAACATTAATGTGCCTGTATCATTTTTATGTAGATGCTGAGGAAGGAACTAAGAGAGGTTCTTAAAAGAAATATAGTGCTTTTTTGCAAGGTTTATGCATTATATGGAAAAATATTAAAATTAAATTTATAACACAAAATTACCCATAGAAGTTGTCACATGAATTTGGGAAAACAAACATAAAAGCAGGTCTGAAAATGTAAGACTAATCAAACGGGAAATAGGAGGGATGATCTTCAGAGAGATTTCTTACAAGGAAGTGATCATTAAATAAGATGAAATAGAACTGCAAGAAAAAAAGAACCATGAATATGGAATGAAACCAGCTTGAACTGAAAAATAAATACCTTTTATTCTGGGTGAGAGCTACAGAGAGGATGGTTCTCCAACTTTTTTGATCATCTTCCTCGTCTAGTCTTCCAACCACCAAATGTGGATCGTTACCTTAGCTTTCCTAGTGTAAATGATAGAATTCCTGGAAGGCAGATTAGGTCACTAGAAATAAGTGCTGCTTTTACAAAGTTTGAATCTAAACATCCAACTACTTTTTGAGAACAGATTTAAGATCTTTGTCAGTTCTGCCAGATGGAAGTCAAAAGTATTAAAATTTTTCATTGTGGTGTTTATTTAGGAAAACACTAAAATATTCAGGAGTATTTTAGTACTTTTAAGTATTATGGAAGGCTTGCCATTTCAATGTGTAGACTTCCAAAGCCACATATTTTGTTTATTGGATTCATACCACATTCTAAACTTCTATAAGATGTGAATGGGAATATATTTCATTGGAAGTATTTTCCAAAAAAAAAAAACTTTAAGAGGAATTTTGCTTCATAGATATTACTACTATTTGTTAAGAAAACATTGTTAAATCCTAATGTGCATACAGAGTAATTATTGTCCAGCAGTAAAGCATGGTTGAGAAACAATATGAGGGGTCTGTAGTCAATTATGGATCTCTTCTATTAAAAACACAACGAACAAAAGAACTTTTAGCAGTTTCCAATGAGGGGGCTTGAGATGCCTGGATATCCTAAAATTTACAAGCAGAATTGTGATTCGTTATGGTTTCTAATGACTTTTCGTGAATAAGTACATTGTTTAAGTAGGAAGAAGATTCAATAGGTAAACACACACACACACACACACACACACACACACACACACCTGTGTTTATTGAGTAGCTAAGTGATGATTATCAGGTTAGGAACCAAGAATACAAAAGTCAACCTGGCAGACACAGGTTCTAAAACCCAAGAATCTCAGAATCCACTGGAAAGAATAGAAATGAAGGCAGAAAGACAAAATTTTGTTGAATATCTCCATGATTAATATATGAAATCCTCTTGCTTGAGGAGGTTATAGGACAAAAAAAATTTCAGAGAAATTAACATTAATTTATACCCCAAGATATGACTAAGTGCTAGAAATTTAGGATTAGAAGAAAAGGTAGATTTAGGCAAAGGAAAAAAAAACTGTGTAAAACCTTAAAGGTAAGGGATTTCAAGGAATAGAAACAGAGTATTTATAGCTGAAAACAGAAGAGAGGATACTAAACACTCTGTTAATACAGCAGGAAGGTGAGCTGGCATAGAATGTAGAAGTGGCAGAAAGGATGGAATGAGTAGATGGTTTAAAATTTATTTTATACTATTAATAATAGATATAAAATAAGTAATCTCTATTAAATACTGCCTGGTAAAAGCTGTACTAATTGCTTTTTATGCATTGTGATATTTATTTATCCTAAATTTCTATGAAGTAGATAGATATTAAGCAGGGGATTTTACTTTAAATATTTTAAAAGAAATTTTAAAATTAAGAAAACTTAAGTCTTGGAGAAACCCAAGATTATACATTTCTAAGAGAAGTAGGGATTTTGATCTATGCTATCCTATGCTAAAATCCATTTTCTTCTCTCTGGTTTTAAGAGGGAAGCAATTGATTTGATATACAGAATGGAGGAGGAGGGCTACATGAGTGTGCCCAGTTTTCTTGCTTGTGTAGGTATATGGATTACACCAATGAGACCAAGAACATGGAAGGAAGAGAACAGGGGAGAAACATGAGTTTAAGGACAGTACTTTATGTATTAATTGTTTGAGGGATATACTAGTACAGATGTAGTATATATTTCCCAACAAGTATCCAAATATAGATTTGGGGATTGTTAGCAAAAACTGTAGAGGAAAAGTCAGAATTATTTTCATATTGAGGCTGGAAGACTGGCATCATAAATAAGCAGTGATGAGATCTGAAGTGTGCTGTTGGGGTTTGAGTGTGCAGAGTTTAGCTCCCTCAGGCCTGACAGGTTGCAAGAGCTGTGGTTGTGATTTAGGTCAGCTGAGGCAAACCTCAGTTAGGAGGAGAAAATGTTCTCTTCCCCTTATCGCAAGTCACAAGTTCTACAAGGTTTGGCCAAGAGGAAGAAGCTTCCTGCATACTGGACCTGGGAACAGTACATTCGGGGATTAGATAATGTCTACAAAGAACTTTGGGAGGGTACTTATCAAATGAACAGGAACAATCTGAATTTAGCTCTGTGTACCCGCTGAGGCATGACATTTGGGCAATGTGGGTAAAGTGTTAATTGCTTGCTTTGTTAGAAGAAGAATATAAAAGGAACTTACAAATAAACCTCAGCATGCAGTTGCAATTGCTGCCTTGGCTCTGCATCCCCTGTGTCCCGGTTATTTCTCGACCCTTACCCAGGGGCCCGAACGCACTAGACGTTCATAGTGTGCCGTGACTGATTATGGCTACAAGGGATCAACATGTGTGACACCTCCAAGTGTTCTCATTAGGATCTGTCAAATAAAGGCATGCTTGGACTTCTGATAAGACAGAGGAAACAGGCAGCCTATCATCTTTTTTTCTTAATAGATTCTGTTGCTATTGCAGAATGTTTCTATAGTTATTATAAGCTGCTATTATTTACTTGTCTTCTATTTCTTTGTATGCCCATAATTTGAAAAATGGTTTTAAAATACCCCAATTACAAAGGATGTCAAAGAATAATTTAGTCATCTTTCTATAACTGAAATTTTTGAATGACAATTCAGAATAACTTGATCTGACAGTTTTTATCCAGTGACACAAACTTTATGTTATTAAATTGCAAAGAATCTGAACACAGTATTTGGCTTTACTTTTATCTACCACTATACATGTTAATGTAATTATTTTTCTTACTAGTATAAATATTTTGCTCAAATTGTATGTACTTTCAATTACATACCTAATATTAGGCAAACACACATATAATACATATAATAAGGGTTGAACATACTCATAATTTTATTTTACAATAATATGAACAAACCTAAGTTAGAATTAATTAAATTTTGGAGTTACTTTTCCAAATTATCTGGGGACCAAACATATTTGGTTTCTGGAAAAAAAAAAACAAGAATGTTTCTTGAATTAAAATAAAAATAATTAAATTGTTCAATAATAGCCTTAAATAACTTTTTCTATTTGTGTTAGTGATAGTTCTGGGTCAGAGTCGTTAGTGGATAGAACTCTGATACCAACAGTTATCTACTAAGATACACTTTCTAGACTTTCACTCTCCCCTCCTTACTTATTCATCTATTACGTGACTAGTAAATTTGAAAAGAGCAATTGCTCAGTGACATTTTAATTCCTTATTTTTCTTTTGTCTAAGATCTACAAGCAATAAGCACAGGCAGAAAACATGTCTCTTGAGTACAGATCCATAAGAAGGAAGACAGGAAGGAACTCTTTTCACCCATGGCCAAACTGTCTAGCAAAGGGGTTCAATTGGATCTGGAAAATTCATGTTGTCACTATACTAAAACTACATTCTCAGATGCACATTTAATTGATGTTTTGTCTTATGTATGATGATTTTTTTTCCTTTGTTAATTAGTTCACAACTCAATTAGGAGAGTATTTTATGTTGAGGCTAGTTAAATTTTAGAAGAAAATGTTTTTTTAAAATAAAAATATATGAAGAATTTATAATACATTCATCACTGCCCTAGATGCTGTGGAGGAAAATGTACCAGAGTTACTGTAGTTCATAGAGCTTAAAGCTAGTATGTGTGAAACAAATGAGGACTAAGGTAATATGAATGCTGAAAGAAATTAAATGGAGAAGAAGTTTGAATAGGAACAATATTATATACTATTTTTGAAGTAACAGATAAAATTAGCAAAGATAGATGGAAAAGGGGGCATATTACAGGTGGGAAGAAATTATAGGATCACAGTTTATCATCAGAGAAGACTACAGTTGACATGAAGAGATGCATAGCCCCTTCCTGATGCAATGAAATAAAGTTTAAATTCTTGGTCAAAGACGCTTATCAAAATAAAGAACTTGTTTATTATGTAGGACAAGAAGGAAAAGTACAATTTATAGCTATTTTGTGATTATTCCTTGGTTGTGATTTGATGCATTAATATGTGATACATCTTGCTTTGCATTATTTATTTGCATTTTTATTGTACATGATTTGACAGTAAATATTCTCTCCTTACAACATCTTTGCAATAAAACATTTACCTAGTGCTCTTTTCTAAAATAATTCTGGGCTGAAATTGTGTAATGAAAACATACAATATACCCCAAAGATTATCATTTGTGCATCACTACCAATAAACTTAATGATATGCATTTCCCCCTAATAGAAATATATGATAGCATTAAAGAAAGGGAAGCCTGTGAATTATTATAATGTTTTTATTTGCACACTGGAACAAATTTATTCTTACATGTACACCTTATTATTTGTCACACCAAATAGCTTCTTTGGGCTGACATTAAGCTGCAACGCTTTTATGTAAGTAAATTTTAATTTTGATAACTCCAGGCAAGAGCACGCCTATGATGAAGTGTTATCACAGATGACAAGATGGTGATAAATATGAAATTAAAACAGCCTTCTAATTTTGTAGACAGTTTTCTATTATGCTTACTTGGCTTACAGTACTATAAGCTCATGGAACACGTGGCAGCTTAGTTAATCATGAGCATCATGGGGTAATCTGTTATGACAGAACACCATGTGTGCTCATTAGATGCAGTGACTCTCTTATCCCTTTATCTTACTTACTTCCTTTCATGATTCTTGTCTACCAACCCGAAAGACTGTAGAACAATAGAGAGCAAAAGTTAGCAGTCATGTCTACCATTGTATAAAAACATCACAGATATTTTTCTTCATTAACAATTTGGGAAACAATAATTTCACTAGTGACACTGGAACCATCTATGTTTATAAATCATTAATTGACACACTCTATACTTAATTCCCCACCAATATGATGGTGAAAAAGTTATTAGACTACACATTACTATAATTTACTAACTAACATTCCATTAAATACTGAGAACACTAAATTTGACAATACCATTCTTTGCAAAAATTTAGAGAAAACTCAGAGTTTATAAAATATGAGAAGGTGAAGTTTTATATTTCATGTCTACTTTCTTAGCAAAATGTGCAATTTGCTGTTGGACTTTGTTCTAATATATTAACTCAATATTTGAGTGATTTAATAATTCTATGTGGGATTTTTGAGATTACAATCACCTTGTACATTTTAAAATCAATCCAGAGTAGTGGTAGATAGGTACAAAGTCAATTTCAGTCAAACCTGGCTCTGAATCCTGGCTGTATTTCTTATTTATCTATTATCCCTGGGCAGGTTACCCAGTTTCTACAAAGGCATGATATTCGTCAACGTGGACAGTAAGAGAAGCAAGTTAGACAAGGGTCTAATATTTAGTAGATCCATACTTTAAATAATCACTCATTCATCCTTTGTTATTTATGGATATTGTTAAGTAAATGAAAATTGTGTAGCTGAATTACAAAAAACACCTTTATGAATATTTTTGGTTGTTAGTAATGGAAAACCAGAAAGAGTTGTTTAACAAGTATCATTTATTTGCGTGTCAGTTAGAAAATGTCCACAATTCACGATACCAGTGTTGGTTCATCAGTAAAGAGATAATCAAGACACAAATATCCATTTTCAGAAAAGAAAAAAATGTTTCTATTTTAAAGGCTGAGACATAAGGTCTAATAGAAGAATGTGGTAAAAATTATACAGTGCTTTTGATAACTTTAATGAGATGAAAAAATTATAAAAAAAATCATACAAATGACTCATGAAAAAAATAGACTTATTTAGTAGTCAAAATATAGAAAGTTTATTTAGTAGTCAAAACTCTTAAGGAGAATTTGAGGCTCTTTTTGCTTTGATGGTGAGTTCTAACATTTGAATTCTAGAAAAATTGTTATACAGCAGCAAAATAAAAAAAACATTTTCTAACATATAAGGGTAGGCCTTTCTATGATAGCAATAATTATGTAAGAATGGAAAATTCTGATATCACTCTCAGTAAAAGACATGTTAGAAAAGTGAGTCTATAAAAATGTAAATTTTATAATATATCATAATGACCAATTTTGATGTAAATCAGGCTTAGAAAATCAAATACTTCATGAACTCACTCATATGTGGAAGCCAAATGGTTAATGCTGTAGAAGGTAAAAGTAGAATAGTGCTAGAGAGAGCAGTAACACTATAGGGCTGGGGATGTGGCTCAGTGGTCCAGTGCCCTTGAGTTGAATTCCCAGTCTCCTCGCCCCCCCCCAAAATGAAAGTATAAAAGTCAATAGTATTGGAGATTATATAATTATAATTGTATATAATTCAATATGTAAAACATGAAGTACCCTACAAGTGAATCTAGGAAAATTTTGCAGTCCTCAAAGAAAAGAAATTGAATATTTTATTGAGATAAAGTAGATAATTCTTAATAAATTAAGAGTTATATCTTGTCATGGATCAAAATTCTCATTACTATAAAAACATCAGCTCTATACAACTTATTGACAAATGCCAAACAACACTAGTCAATTAGAGAGCAGGTTTGTTTTCTCCCCAGTGGAACTTAAGTCAATTCTAAAAAGTTTAAAAAGGATGACACAGTGCTAAGAATTGAACTAATGCTCTTAAAGAATTAAAACAAGTTGTAAAGAAAGGCTTTATAAGACAACATATTATGAAAAATAGATAAAGGGATGAATGGAACAAAATTGAGAGGCACTAAATGAATGAGTACACATGTGGCCCATAAACATGGGATAAACTCTCATTTGTTTTATCAATGATCAAGGAAATTTACAAAATTACAAAAACAGTAAGACACTGTTGCATACTTGCTCAACTAACATGATTTTTCAATCAGACATTACCAAAAATTGGTTGAATCTTTGGAGATATTTTAACTCCTATAGACTGTTGATAAAAGAAAACAGGCAGAATGATGTTGAGAAACCGGTGTGTGATTACAGGGAAATGCTCATTTTTAAAACTCGGCAATTTCTCTTCAAGAAATTAAGCCTAGGGAAATTCTCATATACAATACTCATAATGGTTTTGTGTATTAAAGCCCAAACTGGAACAGCCCAGACATTTGTTAATCCTAGAGAAAATAAAGTTGGCCTGGAGTAATAAATGGAGCACCAAACTCAGTGAATGTGAACAACTGTTTAATGCCACATTTGAATGGATTTTACAAAAAATATCAGCTAAAAAGAAGCAAACTATAGAAGAGTGTGTATAATAGAATTTCATTTATACATGATTGAAAATTTGGCCAAACTACCCAGGTTACCCAGGTATGTATATGTATATGTATGTATATATATATATATATATATATATATATGCACCAGGTATGCATATATATATATATATATATATATATGCACCAGGTATGCATATATATATATATATATATATATATATGCACCAGGTATGCATATATATATATATATATATATATATATATATATGCATATATATATATATATGCACCAGGTATGTGCATATATATAATATATATATATATATATATATATATATATATGCGCACCAGGTATGCATATATATATAGATATATAGATATAGATATATATATATATATATATACACACACCCAGGTATGCATATATATATATATATATATGCACACACACACACATATATATGTGTGTGTGTATGTGTGTATAAATATATATGTATATATATAATTAGGTAGTTGGGGAAGTAGATCATGCATCAAATCTGTGTGAAATAGTATGACAATGATTTCTTCTGAGTAGGTATGTATGTTTGTGTGTATGTGTACATAAAGTTTTGGAATTTTGGAGAAAAATAGACATGCTTAAGATATCATAAATGGTACTTTTATTAAACTAATTATAGTTTTATTTTTAAAATATGTATGATTGCATATGCACTGTTATGATTCATTAGAATGATTGTACTTATATATCTGTTTCTATATAAGTTGATGTGTTTATCCATATATACATTTCCCTGAGTTTGTTGGTTATTAAGAAAGAAACCTTCAGGCTTTAGATCAGTGTATATCCATTTTCCATTTTGAACATATTTTCACCAGGTTTAATTCTATTCATTCTACAACAATATAGAAATACTTTAACAAAGGATAGGAGGATAGGAGCTAATCACAATTTAATATTTATAGGTAAAAACACAGCATTATGAAAATCAGGCAGACAGGGCTAAGATTGTGGTTCAGCGGGAGAGCGCTTGCCTAACACATGTGAGACACTGGGTTTAATCAGCACCACATAAAAATAAATAAATAAAACAAAGGCATTTTGTCCATCTCCAAAAAATATTTTTTAAAAAATCAAGCAAACAGAATATTTGATGGTGTGTCAAAATAAAAAGCAAACAAAACCCAACAGAAAGAGAAAAACCCAGGAGAATCTCTTCTCCCCTCCAAATTATTATCTAAATTATGAAGGTTTTCTTTTTTATTGTAATGAGCATAATCATTCCATTTGGTTCAAAAAATATTTTTTTCTTCTGTAAAAATGTATACCACAAATGTTATAATCCAAATACAAATACATCATGAACATTCTCCTGGTGCTTTTATCCTTTAGACTGAATGAAGGCTATGTCAGTTTAATAGCCCGATCCTAATTGATCAGACCACTTTGTTTAGGTAATCTTTAATTCAGTTGTCTTTTCAGTTTTAATTAACATGGACAGGGATAGCAGAAGACAGAAATTACTTCTGAGTTTTGAGTTTATTACAAATGTTCACATAAAGTTATTTAGCAGTTACGTCAGAATGATGTAAAAATTAATTTGTTTTAAATGATAATTAAGGCAGAACAGAACTTGTAGCTGCTAGGGAATTGAAGTCAATGATATGTAATATTATTTTTACCGCAATGCTTATTCATATAAGCCAGATAAAGCAAAAATTTTAATAAATAGCCAATAATAAATGACATAATTTTCTTCTATATAAGAAAAGTCTCCATCTCAGTGTATTTTTTATTTTTGTGCTTTTGTAACTCTAATTATATCTTATTACCTCAATATAAATTATTTTTTCTTTCCCTTTACCTACTCTTCTAAAAATTGTTTCACAGTCACAAAACCTCCTAGAATCATTAACTCTGAAGTAGGGTTTCCTCTTCCAGAACATAATATATATAGGAATTCTCTTTCCTGTTCCAAATTATGTAATTTACATGTAATGTCAAATGAGCATATGCATTGTTATGATTCATTAGAATGATTGTATTTATATATCTGTTTCCATATAATTTGATGTGTTTATCCATATATATAATAAAACTATACGTTTTATTAATAAGAAAGATATATTTGAGAATGCAAGTTGGATCTAGTGAGGAGCTTTCTTCTTATTTTTCCCTAAATTAAACTTGTCCATCCAATCAAACTTCCACCAATGGAGGCCTCAGAATGGAATCTGAGGAAGAGACTCCCTGGTATGCTTATCTTTTGGGAGCCACAAAGCAGGAGAGCTGTGGTCCTTATCACTGTAAAATAAACAAGCAAAGAGAAAGTAAGCCATATATACCTGTTTTTCTCCAAAACTAATTATTAATCTAGTCACATAGTTTTGGCAACAAATGTATACTGCGTATCTTCTGTGCCTGATATTGTTTTAGGTGTAAGGAACACTGTGGTAAGCAAGACTGATAAGGTCTGTGCTACCAGAAAATTTACAGTGTAGTTGGGGTCAGAGACAATAAGTAAGCAAGTTGTAGCAATAGTTAAGAAATATAATCAGAACAGAGCCATCAGAAAACTACAATAATGAACTGAGCAAGGACCTTTTCCTACATATTTGAAATGTTTAGAGCAATGTTGTAAATACAATAATGTTCTATCAGTTCATTTGAAATCATGAAGAATTTCTAAAATATAGGAAACATTGAGATAGATTGGAAAAAGAAACCCAAACAGAGAAAATTATAGTCAAGAATACTTGAAATATAAATCCACTTGTGAAGTAAAAACTAATCTTAGTGGAACATCAAACACAAAGGCAACTTCCATAGAGAGAAGGATCCAGGGTAATTAATTAAAAGACTATATTCATAATAACTGAGTCCATTGGGAAATTCCTTTGTAAATACCCCAAAAGGTATAGCACAGACACTTTCTTCAAGGCTACACCCCTAGAAACAACTTTCTGAGTAAAACAATTTGCATCGATCAAGCCTCTTTCCACATGGTACTGGAAGTGATGCCAGTAGAACCTGCAAGGCTTCAAAGTATTTGTAGAAAATAACTAGTACATATAGGAGTTTTAGACCCTGGCAATTTGGCTCCCAAACAAATCTTTAAGTCCAGCATCTGAAGTAGGAGATACAATGCAAGAAAGAGTCAAGACAAGGTGCTGTGTCTTAGGAAGTAGAGGTGGATTTCAGATTGTACATTTACCAAGGGGACTGAGCCTACACACACAAATAAATTACCTGAACAACTGACCCATTTGAATGCTTATTACATTAAGCCCATGCAAACATCCCAGTACACTCATACAATTATAGGATAGAAATTCAGATAGAACTGCTTTTCTGAATGAGAGAACTGTAATACTTGTATGGATTGAGGAAATAATCATTTATCAGTTTTTGGTATGGCAAAAATTAAAGGATTTGAGAAAAATCACCATGAGGAAAATATACTAATTGGCAATAATGTTACTAAACATTTTGTTATTTATTTGTAAAAACTCTTGCTAATATCAATAACTTAAGGTATCAATTGGGCTTATAAATGGTATTTTCTTTTTTTTTACTTTGTTTATGGTTTTTATGGTTTTGTATGCATACACTGTTAGATTTTCATCACTGTAACCAAAATACTTGACATAAACCACTTAAAAGAGGCAAGATTTATTTTGGGTCATGGTTTCAGAGGTTTCAGGACATGATATGACTTCATTACTTTGAGCCTGAGACGACACAGAATATCATGGTGGATGGATACAGCTGATAAACGCTTTTCAAATTATAGCGGGCAGGAAGCCAGAGAAAGCGGTTGGGGACAAGAAATAAGACCCTTCTAAGTAATTCCAAGTACCTACTTCCTCAATATGCCTAAAAAGTTTCCACCAACTCCCAGTAGTCCATTCATCTATGAATCTCTCAATGGATTAATCCATTTACGGGGTTGGAGCATTTATGATTTAAATATATCCTGGGAACCTCACCTCTGATCATCACTTCCCTGGATAACAAGTCGTCCATAAATAAGCCTTTGAAGTACATTCCAAATCCAAACTATAACACATGCATTTCTTTTTCAATGTAAAGTTTATGGATAAATGGCTTCATGTTAAGAAAATATTCTCCATCTAATAATATAAAAATGCTCTTATTCTTATGTTGTGTATTATCTCTTATGTTTAAATACACTGGAAGTTTCCTAGTGTGTGCAAAATAAGAATCTAGCTTTATCTGAAAGATCACCATATATTCAAAGAAATCTGTTGATTTATTTATTTTTGTTCACTAATTTGAAGACCTAATTTACCATATGTTGAATTCTGCTTCCCAAATTGACAATTTGTTCCATTTATTCATCTTTCAGCTTCTTTTTTAGAATCATCTTAATATCTGAATGATTTAAATAAGCACTTCAAATGATACATAGTATTAATTTATCTTTAAATTTTTCACATATTTTGCAATAAATTTATATTGACTTACATTATTTTTATTTATGTGTATTAACCTTAAAATTCTCTATTTCACTTTGTTGTTGCTGTTTACTTGAATTTACTTTGTAAAGGAGCGAAGTGTTTGTGGTACATTATCGAATTTCATTTCATTGTACTAATAAGATCCTTCACAATCTGTTTTATAATACTGTATATAATTTTTTTGGATGGAACCCAGAGGTGCTTAACCACTGAGTCACATCCCCAGCCCTTTTTATATTTATTTTGAGACAGTATCTCATTAAGTTCCTTAGGATCTTGATAAATGGCTGAGGCTCTCCTTGAACTTGTGATCCTACTGCCTCAGCTTTCCCAGATGCTGGAATTATAGGTGTACACCACCACACCTGGCTCAATACTGTTAAGATGTAATCTTTCCTCAAATGTTATTGTGACTTCTAGTATTTTAATGGTAGATACAATATTTTATTTTTAGATATAATTTTATCTATTGTAATATTTTCAGAAAATTGTGTTTTGCTATTTTTTAAGTCTCTTAATCAGTAGAGGATGTTGAACTTTCTCAAAATACATTTTGTATTCTATTAAGGCAATCATATATTTTTCTCTTTAACTAATTAATAAAATGAATTACATAAATGGATTTCCTAATATGAAATCACCCTTGCATGCTAAGCTAAATCCAATTTGGTCATGGGATATTAGTCTTTAATAACACACATGGATTCCATTTGCTAATATTTTATTTAGGATTTATGAATTTTTAAGTGATTTTGATTTATAGTGCTGTTTCTAAAGATATATTATTTGGAATGCTGGTTTTCTCTAACAGCTATATGATTTTTTAAAAGTGATCTTTTTTTCAGCTTAGTTCAAGAACTTCTAAAATAATTATATGAATGGATAAATAATCTATTTTAGATGTCTGATTATAACAAGAAAGTAAGATAAAATAATATGAAGTTTCTTCATGTGCAAACAGTTCTAATTGTTGAACAAAGTATAACAAGAACCTACAAATAACAATTCTGTCTAAAAAAAATGTGAAACAATCCTGGTATAGTTACCCTTAAATTTGTTATGATGTATTATAAAGCCAGAGAAATAACAAGGGTGTAGTACAAAAAATAGGACAGATATGCAAACAAAGTACACCAAATCATATCCATGTTTTCATGTGAATGAAAACGACTTTTGTATGTACAGGTATTGAAAAAAAGAACAGCAAAATTTGGAGAAAAGACAGATTATTTAATAACTGGCATAGGGAAAACTCCAGTACTATAATATGAAAAAATAAATGAGATACTTCAAATGAGTTAAAGGACAGTGTGTAGAAGTTTAAATAATAAAATTAATAGGAGGAATATTGTATATAATTGATAAACTATGTATGGAAAAATAATGCAAATTTAACTCCTGAACATATCTAAGTATAGATCTCAAAAATCTTAAAAATAATGAAGTAGTCCTGTATATAAAAAAAGAAAAAAAATTAAAAATTTTTAAAAAGAAAAAAATGAAATAGAAAAAATATGAGAAAAACATGAATAAAGGAGCTGATAGATATATTTTAGTAACAATAAAAATTTACTTGAAGGCAAAGAGCCTTATTAGGAGGAAAAAAGATAGGAATTTTGGGGCGGACAAAGGGAAGTTGGATTGTATTGGTATTTACTATAGATTGCACTGAACTCCACTAAATCTATACAAATAATACATATTCACCAAAATAAAGTAACTTTAAAGAATAAACAAAGATGTTGATTATATAATGGAAAAAACTGACTAGGAATAACCAATAGTTCTGAACTTGCTTAAAGTCATTTAATAGCTTTAAGGACAAAAATCTAACAAAGTACACATGAAACTTGGGGTAGCAAATTCAAATGGTGAAAATTAATAAGCTTAAATTCAATATGAGCAACACAATTAAGAAACCCTATCTAGAAAATATATTTCCTCACACAATGTGAAGAACATTTTACCAAACATGTGAGCAAAGCTATATCTGTCAAATGGAAAGTATAATTAAAAATATGTATTTTAAACAAATAAGTTTTTTTAAATTATTTTATTGTTGGTTGTTCAAAACATTACATAGTTCTTAATATACCATATTTCACAGATTGATTCAAGTGGGTTATGAACTCCCATTTTTACCCCGTATACAGATTGCTGTGTCACATCAGTTACATTTCCATTGATTTACAAATTGCCTTTCTAGTGACTGATGTATTCTGCTGTCTATCCCATTCTCCACTGTCCCCCCTCCCCTCCCCTCCCCTCCCCTCCCCTTCTCTCTCCATCCCCTCTACTATAAATCGTTTCTTCCACTTATATAATTTTTCTCCTATTCCTCCTTTCCTCTTATATGTAATTGTGTATAACCCTGAGGCTCACCTTCCAATTCCATGCAATTTCCCTTAACTCTCCCTTTCCCTCCCGCCTATCATCCCTGTTTAATGTTAATCTTCTTCTCCAGCTCTTCATCTCTACCCTGTCCTTGGTTACTCCCCTTATATCAAAGAAGACATTTGGCATTTGTTTTTTAAGGATTGGCTAGCTTCACTTAGCATAATCTGCTCTAATGCCATCCATTTCCCTCCAAATTCTATGATTTTGTCATTTCTTAATGCAGAGTAATACTCCATTGTGTATAAATGCCACATTTTTTAATCCATTCATCTATTGAAGGGCTTCTAGGTTGGTTCCACAATCTTGCTATCGTGAATTGTGCTGCTATGAACATCGATGTAGCAGTGTCCCTGTAGCATGCTCTTGTTAGGTCTTTAGGGAATAGACCGAGAAGGGGAATAGCTGGGTCAAATGGTGGTTCCATTCCCAGCTTTCCAAGAAATCTCCATACTGCTTTCCAAATTGGCTGCACCATTTTGCAGTCCCACCAACAATGAACAAGTGTACCCTTTTCTCCACATCCTTGCCAGCACTTGTTGTTGTTGGACTTCTTAATGGCTGCCAATCTTACTGGAGTGAGATGGTATCTTAGGGTGGTTTTGATTTGCATTTCTCTGACTGCTAGCGATGTTGAGCATTTTTTCATGTACTTGTTGATTGATTGTATGTCCTCCTCTGAGAAGTGTCTGTTCAGGTCCTTGGCCCATTTGTTGATTGGGTTATTTGTTATCTTATTATCTAATTTTTTGAGTTCTTTGTATACTCTGGATATTAGGGCTCTATCTGAAGTGTGTGGGGTAAAGATTTGTTCTCAGGATGTAGGCTCCCTGTTTATCTCTCTTATTGTTTCTTTTTAAACAAATAAGTTTAAAGCCAAAAAGTCTTAATGGAGACAAAGGACACTTTGCAATACAAAAAGACAATTCATAACAAGCACATAACATTTATGAATATCTATACCCCAAATAATACCAAAAGCACTGCCATGACCAGAAATTGTCCAAGAAGTACAAGATTAGCTAGAAACACATTAATAATAGATTTTATTATACCATTCTCAAAGACAGATCAGATAGAAAAAGCAAAGTATTGGTACAGAAGATCTATGTAATGCAACCAACAAGATAAATCTTTTGGGTAAATAGAGGAATAAGTACTCTGATAATTCAAAATACAATTTTTTCCATTATATAGAATATTTATAACATTGATTATATATCAATCATGAAAATATTACAAACAGAGTTTCCCAACACAATATAGTCTCAATAAAAATCATAAACAAATTTTAGTAGGACCTCCAACAAAACACAGCATTTTTAATTAAACAACTCTTGCATGAAGGGAGAAATGCAAATTATATAATCTCTACAAATAATTACTACAACAGTACATATCAGAAATTGTAGGCTATATTAAAACTGTGAGAAGAACATTCATAGTCATAAATATTTTATTAATTATACTGAATGTATGAAAAGACATTAATTTCCTAATTCAAACTGTTGGGTTTGGAAAGAGAACACCAAGTAATACAATAGAAAGCCCAATGGAAAAAAAAGTTTAAAATAGGAATTCATGATGTAGCTATTAGATAAAGAGTTAATTTAGTTATTAAAATCCACACCTTTTAAAAATATTAACCATATATAATTAAACTCTGATATATATATATATATATATAAAATGTATATTTATTTCTCCAGAGAAGTAAAACAAATAGGATATATACTTATATACACAGGGATTTCTTTTAAGAAATGGCTGATGCAATTCTGGGAGCTGGCAAGTTTGACATCCACACAAGCAAGCAGAGTCAATATTAAAGAGAGGGTTGATGTTGCAGTCTTGAGTCCCAAGGTTGGGAACTCAGACAAAAGTTCTATGCTGCAATCTGGAGGCAGGATATTTTCTTCTTTTACAATACCTCAAACTTTACTCTTAAGATCTTCAACCGATTGCATGTGGTGCACCCACCATATAGTACTCAGTACACTGACTTAAATATTAATCAATTCTAAAAAAAACAAAAAACAAAAACAAACAAAAAAAAACCTTCACAGTGACCCTCAAAGGTCCATGTGGTAAAGGCTTTGTCCCTAGATTGGTACTTTGGGGAAGTGTGATATCTTTAAGAGACGGGGCCTAGTGGAAGGACTTAAGTCAATGGAAGTATACTTTTGAAGGGAACTGTGGGTCTTTAGTCCCTTCCTATCTCTCCCCTTTCTTCCTAGCTGTCATAAGGTGAACAGTTTTCTCCTACTTGCAGGACCTACCACAATGTTCTGTATTGCCACAGGACCAAAAGCAAAAAGGCCAACTACCCAGGGAGTGAAACCTCTAAAACAATGAGCTAAAATAACCCTTTTATCTATAGAAGCATATTGTTCCAGATACTTGTTACAGTAACAGAAACCTGACTAATACAAACATTTACATGGGAGGTTAACCAAACTAGGAACCATAGTGTAGTATATTACTGGAAGTATCCTATATACAAAAATACTACTGGTACATTTATTGGAACAGTTGTTGCCAGTATACTATGAAACATATTGTTGGGATATAGAATAAGAACTGTAGTTATAAAATGCCATTTGCTCTTTCCCTTTTTTGGGATATAGAATAAGAACTGTAGTTATAAAATGCCATTTGCTCTTTCCCTTAGAAAATATACTTTGAAGTATAAGGGGCAAAGGAAACTTATTCCAAAATGGACTGATAGATACAAAAGTTGATACACAAAATAGACAAAAATATCAATAGGTAAAGTATCTGAGAGATCTTTATAATTTTCTTGAACTTCTTCTATAAGTTTGAAATTGTTTCAATAGAATGTTATTAATAACATATTAATATTATGTATGGATCAAATCCTTAAGTACAAGAAAGTATTTCTATAATACTTTTCTTTTTTAAATTTATTTTTACTTTTTATTGGTTCTTCTTAGTTATACATGACAGTAGAATTCATTTTGATAAAATTTTACAAGCATGGAATATACTAATTAGGACCCCATTCTTGTTGATGGGCACAATGGTGGCATTCATTTAGGTATTTTCATATAGCTATATAGGAAAATTATGTTTGATTTATTCTATTGTATTTTCTATTCTCATGCCCACTTCCTTTCATTTCCCTTTGTCTAATCTACTGAACTTCTCTTCTTCTCCTCCCTGACAAAGCTATCAGCCTTTTAAATAAAGTTAATTATTTTTATTAACCTGCATTAATTGTGCACATTAATGGAGTTCAGGGTGATATTTTCATACATAAAAACAATACAGACTAATAAAATTCAACCCCTCCATCAACATTACCCCTTTTTCCAATATCTAGTAATCACAATTTTCTACTTTCATGTTGACAGCATTTAGAATCTGTATATATGGTAAAATATGTGGTCATCATCTTTCTGAATATGGCTTATCTCACTCAACATAGCATCCTACTGTTAAATACATTTTGCTGCAAATAACAGGATTTCATTTGTAAGGCTGAATAATATTGCATTGTGTGTGTGCATCACGTTTTCTTTATCAATTCATCCATTGATGAATTTCATATGTTAGCTATTGTAAATAGTGCTGCAATGACTGTAGGCATGCAAGTAGCTCTTTGGAATGCTGATTTTATTTCCTTTGGGTATATACCCAGGAGTTTGATAGCTAGAAAATATGTTGGATCTATTTTTTTTATTTTTTACATTATCTTCTGTACTGTTCTACGTAATGACTATTACTTACTTACATTCCTACCAATAGTAAATAAGAGTACTTTCTCCCCCTCATTCTTAGCAGAGTTTGTTATATTTTGGTTTTTGATAATAGCCATTCTATCTGGGGTGAGACAATATGTCATCATGCTTTTGAATTTTATTTCCCAAATGGCAAATGATGTCAAACACCTTTCATATATATGCTCGCCATTTGCATTTTTTCTTTTGAAATTGGGATTTTCATATTCATTTGCTTGTTTTCTAATTGAATATTGAATATGGCTGGGGGTGTTAACAGTTTTTGGATCCTTATATATTCTGAATATTAATCTGTCAGTTGAAAATATTTGCCTCTGCAATTGAAAAATAGGTTCTCTGATTCTGTAACCCTTCATTCTGCTGATTTTGTTTTCTTTGCAGGTTTTCTAGTTTGATACAATCCCATTTGCTTATTTTCTTTGATTTGGGGGGTCCTATGCAGAAAATCACTGCCTATTCCAATGTCTTGAAGTGCTTTCTCTGTTTTCTTCTAGTAGTTGAAGAGTTTCAGATCTTACCTGTAGATCTTTGATCCATAATGAGTTGATCTGTGTACAAAGTAAAAGATAGTGATCCCTATCTTTGATCTTCTGCATGGTTTATTAAACAAAACAAAACCTGATTAATCCAATAACAAGGGTAAATGGTTAGATGGGCAATGAAAATTCTTCCAATAACAACAACAAATGTCCAGCACCAGATGGCTTCAATGCTGACTTTTACCAAACTTTGGAAGAAGAATAGTGATCATTTTTCTCAAAATGTTTCATAGAATTTCAAATCTATTCTAAGAAGTAAGCATTACTCTTATCAAAACCAGGCAGGGATGCAAAATGCACGCGCGCGCGCTCACACACACACACACACACACACACACATCAACCAGTATCCCCAGTGAACATAAATGTAAATTTCTTAACAAATATTAGCAACTCAGATTGGACACCCATCAAAAACATGATTAAGTTGCGTTCACCCATAAGTGCAAAGATGGTTCAATATACACAGATCAATAAGCATAATACCTCATATCAACAAAATGAAAGATAAAAACCATGTGATTATTTTCATACATTCTGAAAAAGCATTTGATAAAATGCAAAATTCTTTTATGATAAAGGCTCTGAACAATTAGATATAGAAAGATCATACTTCAACATAATAAATAGTATATACAACAAAGCCACAGTCAACATTATCCTGAATAACACTGAAAGTATTTCCTTTTAAGATCAGGAACAAGACATGGATGTCCACTCTCATGGTCCTTTTTCATGATAGCATAAGATGTATAAGCCGGAGCAGTTAGGCAGGAGAAAGAAGTAAAAGGCATACAATATGAAGGGAGGAAGTTAAGCCCCTGTTTACACATGACGGGATTTTATATACAAAAACCTACAAAATCAGTAGCTTTTTGATACATATAAAATATCTTCTGAGAAAGAAATCATGAAAGTAATTCTATTCCAAGTAGCTACAACCCCCTCTCTAAACAAAAACAAAACAAAAACTACTTGCAATAAGCTTAACAAAGAAATGACAGTTACATAATGGTGTTGAAAAAAATTGATTCTAAAGATTCAGAATAGATTTCTAAAATAAGTCAGAAAATATAAAATAAATGGTTATATGAAAAAACATTATATAAAGTATACTTTTTCCTGAAAAGACCTAGTAAAGCAAAAGAGGAGCACTATATATTTAAAATGTGTTAATATTTTTCATACTGCTTCATTAGTTTATATTATTTAAAAAAATATAACAATGTACTAGTCTGCATAGCTTTCTTCCCAACTCCTAGATTACAATTATTCTTAAGCTGGTGACTAAATTAATGCCATGGGATTTTGTATGGTTACCAAGAATGTGTATATGCATAAAATATATATATCATTGATTTGCATAATTAAATTTTATATTAAGGAAATATTGACAATCTCATTTTGCAACTCTGATAACCAAGAATTAGTATAAATATAAAAAATACTTACAATTAATAATAGAGATGTGGTCCAATTTTAAAAATAGGCAAATGATGAGCTGGGGTTGTGGTTCAGTGGTAGCACATACGGGGCCCTGGGTTTGATTGTCAGCACCACATACAAATAAAGTAAATGGAATCATGTCCAACTACAACTAAACAAATTTTTTTTAAAAAAATAAGCAAATGATATCGGCAGAAAACAGAAGAACCATGGAGATATAAAATGTTTAATCTCTCAATCAAATTAATTAAAACATCAATAAGGCACTGACTTTTAATTTTTAAATTAGCAAAACTAACATCTGGGTTCACCAAACACTGTCATAACTATGAGAAACACATTCTTGTACATCCTTGGTCAGAGTGAAAGCTGATAAACATATTTCAAAGAGGGTTTTAGTGATGCATAATATGTGCATATCTTAGAAATTTTACTTTAAACTATTTACCTTTGTGACACTCTCATTTCTATGTTTGATATATAGGGCTTTTGTCTTAGCAGGAATTGTAACCATGAAGATGAATAGTAAATTATTTTTTCATAGTTTCAATATTCTACTATAATTAAAATTAACGTAAAAACATTGAACACCAAAAATAATTTACAAATAATAGAAACTGTATGTTATCATTAATATAAAAGTAGACAAGATAAATAATTTTATTTACATCTACATATGTGGTAAATATATAAAAAATGTGGAATTCATTTGGACAGCAACTTCAAGGTGTTACTTACCTAAATATTGGGAGAAAGTTTATGCTGTTTTTATAAATTTATTTTTTTTTAAATAAAAAGAAATTTAAAGCAAATATTTTTAAAATTTTTATTTTTAAAACCTCCCTATAAGTACAAAGTTATGATATGGTATTTCTGTATATTTGGAATATTCTGTAATTAAGACATACAAATTATATATTACAACATTTTCCCTAAAACCTTACATTTAGAATCATATTATGTAATGAAAATTCTCAGAAAATTAGTTTTTGTTCAACTGTCTCCTAGAATTAACATTGATAGAATGCTATAAATCTGGAATGCCAGGTAGTCCTGCTTCTCTATCTCCCAAGAAGCTTATTTTATAAAATCTGGACATAAGATTTTAAAGTGTACTCTCTTCAGGCTGTGAAATACCAGAGTTCATCTTGGTATTGGAATTCCCACCATGAAACATTTTTTTATCTCTAATTTGTGATGCAAGGTGTGAGAACAGAGAGATGGTTTGACTCTTAGAAGTGTCAATGTGAGAAAATAAAAAAGGTGATTACACAAACTCAGAAGTATCAAACACAAGGGAATTTTGAAGAAAAATAGACTTTATGAACTCAGTTTTTTCCACAATAGTCTAAAATCTTTAAAAATACTCTAGATCAAAATAATTTCAATTTTAGCCTTACCAGAAATATAATTTAGTCATCGATGAGGGCAGGATTTAAAGTTTTTATTTTTTAAAATATAGTGTAAATTCCCCCTTAATTTGGAACTCAGGGGATGGGCAATTGGTGTGCTGTTTTTAGTGAGCATGAGCCTCTTAGATTATGTAACTATGAGGTTATTAGGGAACTTAAGTGACACAATACAAAGAGAAAATTCTAACCAAAGTTTTGAGATTTTATGAAAATAAAATGTTACTCTTTAATCAAATCTGTGTCATTGGAGGTTAGATTGTTTTTCACTAATCTGAATTTATATATCTATATCCTGAAAATTATTACTTTTTTCACTTTGATGGGAGTAGTACAGATGTGTGAATGTAAGCACATATTTCTATAGGTCTGTCTTTGTGTGTGCGTGTGTGTGTGTGTGCCATTGAACCAGTTGCATTTCATAGATTAGTCGTTTAGACTGTAGTACTGCTAGAAACATTTGCAGGTCCTCTCCTCTAGACAGATGAAGGACTATGAAAAGTATTGGACCTTTGGGCTTCAAGAAAGATAATAGAAAGTAGCTTTGATTTTCACAATGGGATATGGTTTAAAAATAAATCTGCCACGATTTGGGAAATGGTTTTCTGCAGTATTGTGATTACTGTCACAGGAGTAGGTGACAGCCTTGTTGCTGAAATAAAACACCCCTTAAGGTAGATGATAGTCTGTCAGTGGCCCTGGGAAGAGATTTCTCTCTAAGCAGGAAGTGTTTGTTTTTTTTTTTTTTCTTTGCACAGATTACAGATTCAGTGGACCCCATATCAGGAATGCACAGAGACATCCCACAGCTGTGGATTTCCACTGGTAGTCATGCTAAGGGTGGGAATGAGAGAGAGGGCTGTAATAGAGGAAAGTAAGAAGTTTCCCTTAATGTGGAGGCCAGGCAATAAGAGGACAGGAAGCTTTCCTAGGAGTCTCAAGGTTTGGTTTTGCCCTGCACACTCTATGAGGAGCCATGTACAATAGGATTTTATATGCTAATCTGTGTTGAACTTTTTATGACATTCATAATATAATATCCATAAATGTGTAACTAAAAATTAAATCTTGAGAGGAATTCCACTTTTGCCCCTAAAGTAGAAAGCTAGAAAGAGATTCCATTACTCCTATGTGAAAAGTGAGAAAAAGACACAACAACTTTAACAATATAACAGTATTTTTAATCCCATCACAGAATGTAACACAACCAAGTATCCAGAAGTCCAAGAAAAGGACCAGAATCTTCAAGAAGTGAGAGTATGTGCCAATATTCACCTGGGCCAGAAAATAGAAGCAGGGTGGGCCATCACCATTGAGTGATCAAGGAAGAGAAAACCAAAATTACGTGTCTTGCTAGAGGCCCTGGGTAGGCCATCACACCAGGAGGAGACCCTAGGGGGGCTCAGTACAGACTTCTCATAAGAATCTGCACTCTTGTTGCTGGCTCTTTTCCACAAAACTTCACTTTGTGCCCCCAAGAAAGATTGAGGATGGAGTAGAATATTAGAGAGGACTGTCTTCAGTTATAAAGTCCTGCAGGAAGGCTTAGAGAGCCCTGTTCCTTTCCCTACACCATTCTCAAACATAGATCTAAAGCTTCAGACCACTCTGGATAGAAAAGCCAACCCTCTCCCCTTCTGGTAAAGGTAAAGATCCACTTTGGCTGAGGAAGCATAGAAGTAGCAAAACCCAATACCTTTGGGAGAGGAGAGATGTAGAAATACTGGGCCCATGATCTCAATCTCGTTAGTATTGTTTTAGTATTGGGTTTGGGGCAGGAACTTCTCTCCTCATGCACCACAGACACAAGAGGTCTCTCATAAGAAATCCTCACCTACAAAGCCTAGACACACAGAAGTTGCCTAAGATCAGCATTGGCCTGGTGTAATAAAAAGCCCTCCCCAACCAGCCCAGCAAAATTAAAGTGACATGTACTTAGCAACCTACAACTGGGAAAATGCAAGGGGTGCTGAGCACTTTCCTCTGCAGCACAGGTATGACGGGATGGAATCTGAGTGAATCTGAGTGAGGATCAATGAGAACTAGGAAAAATCTCTAGCATCCAGGGCTCAAGTTTAAACACAAGGTAATACTAAGAGAATTGCAAGACTGTGGTTATTGACTCAACTCCTTGACTAATGACCCAAGGGAAAAAGGATAATGCAAATTACCAAAGAGACTATTTATAACAGCTTTCACTCTTTTATATATCATATTTAATAGTTAATCAAAATTTATGAGAAAAAATGGCAAGAAAAGAAAATCCATTATTAAGATACAAAAACAAATGGAAACCCTCAGAGATGACCCATATGTTATGATTCTTAGAAAAACGAAGAAACTATGGTAGATATGTTCAAGACTTCAGTGGAAAATGAATAGCGTGCATGCATAGTAAGGAGATTTAAGCAGCAATTGAAATAGTGGTGGGAGCCAGATATGGTGCTCAAAGCTTTTATCCCAGCAACTTGTAAAGCTGAGGCAGGAGTATCTCAAATTCAAGGCCATCCTGGGAACCTTAACAAGACCCTTTCTCAAAATAATTAAAAACCACTGAGTTACACCTCCGTTTTTTTGTTTTGTTTTGTTTTGTTTTTAAAGTTTTCATAGACTATGATTTTAAAAAGCTACCAATAAATGAAATAGCATAGAATTAGAGAAAATAATCTAAATATCAGCAAAAAGAGGAAAAACAAACAATAGAACAAGTACGAAATAACCAGCAATATAACAGGTTTAAATTCAATCATAGCCATACTCATATTATACATAAATGATCTAAGGATTTCAATTAAAAGTCATCAATTTTTTTTTAAAATCCTGAACATATTTCTCTCAATGAATTCATATATATATATATATATATATATATATATATATATATATGTTAAAATTAAAACAAAATACATCTAAAAAAGGGTATACTGCGTAGACACTAATCAAAGAAATCAGGAACTTCTATATCATGTCAGACAAATTAGATTTCAGAACAAGAACTATTTCAAGGACAATAAGAAACATAACTTAAGGACAAAGGTTTTAATCCACCAAGAAGACATAATAGTCCCAAATGTGTACATACTGAGTAGAGCTTCACAATATAGAAAATAAAGTCTGACCAAACTGGAAGGAAAAATAGATGATTCGAAATTTGATTTAGAAATCTGAATACTTTTTTTCTCAGTAACTGATAAGAAAAGTAGAAAATCAGTAAGAAGACCTGAAGGACACTATTAATCATGGGAGCTCATTAATATATAGAGCTACTCCACTCTTCAACAGAAGAATGCACATTTTTCCCAAATGCATTTGAATATGGATTTATTTAAAGACTTTAAGAAACCTCAAGAAATTAAAACTGAAACATGCAAAAGATATTTGCTAACCACAATGCAATTAAAGAAATAATCTTCTACCACAACAACAACAACAACAAAATCTGGAAATAAATATTTGTAAACTTAAGCCATACAATTCCAAGTAAATCATGGAATGTAATGAGCAAATGGGAAAAGCAGGGAAATATTTTGAGTTGAATGAAAATGAGAGCAACATATCAAAATTTGTGGGAAATTAAGAAAAGTAGAGTAAATTAAAGAAAAACCAAGCAGAGTGGATTATTAAAATATCAATAATATTGAAATCAGAGAAGCAATAGGTAATATCAATGAACAAAATATTGTCTCTTTGACAAAAGTAATAAAAACCAATAAACTTATAGCTATTCTGGTCATGAATAAAAGAAGGAGACAACAAATTCCCAGTATTAAAAAATACCAAGTTTCGTAACCACAAATCTCAAACATTAAAATAAAAAACATGATAAGGATTTTGATAATTAAATGAAATGGAGCACTTTCTTGAAAGTCATAGACTATCAACCTTCAGGAAAAATAAAGTTAGATGATCTGAATTGTCCTATTAGTTATAAACCTTCCCACAAAGAAAATTTCAAGCTTGACTGGTAAATTCTACCAAACATTTAAAGAGGAAACTCTGCCAATTCTAAACACATTTATACAGAAAATATAAGAAAAAGAGATGCTTGGCCACTTATTCTACAATTTCAGAATTACCTTGAAACAAAAGAAGACAAAGACATTAAAAGAAAACTATACATCAATATCTGTTCTGAACACAATTAGTAAAATCCTCTGGTGTTGAATCTAGCAACACATATCCATGTTTTGTGTACAAGTAAGGTTTATTCTAAAGAAGAAAATGTTGATTTTACATTAAAAAATCAATTAATGTAATTAACTATATCAGTGAACTTTAGAAGGAAACCCACAGATTAATAAAATAGATCTAAACAAAATAACCAAACAGCGAAATAACCAACAATGTAACAGGTTTAAATTCAATCATAGCCATACTCATAATAAATGATCTAAGGATTTCAATTAAAAGTCATCAAATTGTTTTTTTAAAATCCTGAACATATTTCTCTCAATGAATTCATATATAATATAGGTTAAAATTAAAACAAAATACATCTGAAAAAGGGTATACTGTGTAGACACTAAACAAAGAAATCAGGAATGTCTATATCATGTCAGACAAATTAGATTTCAGAACAGGAACTATTTCAAGGACAATAAGAAACATAACTTAAGGACAAAGGTTTTAACTCAAAATTATAACATGACTAAAAATAATAAACTTTTAGTAAACTAGTCATTAAAGAAAACTTTCTCAACCTAGTAAATGACATTTACAAAAAAACATATGGCTAATGTCCTACTTTATACAGTAAGACAAAGCACTGTTTCTCCAGAGTCAATGATACAGCAAGAATTCCTGCTCTAACCACTCCTACTCAACATATTAATGAAGATCTTAACTAGTGCATTAAGGTGGGGGAAAAAATGTATACTGCAAAGTAAGAAATAAAGACTTTATCATCAGGTCTTATGATTTTCTATTTCAAAATCCCAAGGAAACTATTTAAAGCTATAAGAACAGCTGAATGTAAAATAAATGTCCACATACAATAGTTAATTCCAATGCAGTTACTATCCAAAATAGTTTTGAGGTATAATGTTATCCTAAAATGTATAGTAGAAGGTACATAAATTCGAATAACCAGAACAATGTTTAGAAATAATTAATATAGAGAACTTACAGAATTTGATTTTGAGACATTATTATTAATGGCAAGCAAGACAACATGGTGCTGGCTGTAGAATATGTTACAGATCAATGAAAATGTATATAGAATCAAGGGATAGGTCTACATAAATGCACCAAACTGGTTTTTGATTAAAGTATGAATCAAATTCAGTTCAATAAAACATGGAGTCTCTTCAGTAAAAGGTCTGAATCAATTAAACATTATTTGGCAATAAAAATAATAGTGACAATAAGAATACCTATTTGGCACAAACTCCATGCCTTATTAAGTATTGACTTAAAGTAGACCATAGAGCTAAACATAAGGTATAAAACTACAAAATGTGTAGAAGAGAACATGGAGAAAATTTTAATGTAGGGTTAAGTGATAAGTTCTTAGATGTAACATTAACACTAGTCCATGGTGATTTGGTCCCATTACTTTGAGCCTGTGGCATATCTTGGTGGGATTATGTGGTAGACTAGATTTGCTCACTTTATAGCCAAAGGTACAAGCATAGAAGAGGAAAAGACTGGGTTTTCCATAATCTCTTTGAAGGGCATGCTCCCAAAGACCTTAAGATCTTTCACTAGTCCCCATGTCTTAAAGGCTCTACCTCTCCCAATAATGTCACCCTGAGTTCCCAATTTTTAGCCAATGGACCTTTAGGGGACATGTATCCAAATCACAGCAATGGCATTTTGGAAATCACAAACAATGAAGACAGAACACACATTGTTACTAGGGCTTGGAGATGGGAAGATTGAATCAAACACAACCAGGGGTAAAAGATTATGGGGTGTTCTGTATCTTGATTGGGTTGGTGGTTAGAGAATACTATAAATTTGTAAAAAATGCATAATACTCTGTAGTTATGGTACTTAGGGTGAATACCTCAATAAAGATGACAAAATTATGGTCTGCATTCAATTGAAGTATGGGAAATAAAGAGAGTAGGAACCATTCTTCAGACAAATTAGTAAAGAAGAAATATACTCTTGTAGAGGTCAGCGATGGAGGGAGCACCTCTGCCACAGAGGACTGCTGTGCCCAACATAGTGTCTGACCCCACAAGGGTCCCTGGCAGAAAAAGGGAGCTGAGCAGAAAGACATGCGTAGCGTAGTAGACAAATGTGGTGGTGATGTATTTGAAAGGTACATGAGGCAATACGCTGGGACTCTTCCCCAAATGACTGAAGGATTCTTTGTGTTACGCTACTGTATGTGTCAACATGGGTAAATCCGTGAGCTCTAGCAGTGTTAAAAGAGCAATCATGATTTGTAATATTATGGTTTGGTAAATTCCAGAGCTTATGATTTCATAAATTTACAAAAAGTATATCACCCTACCACACACATGATCAGTTTCATGTTTATTTTCAAATCTGTGCACGTGTGTGTGTATGTGTGTGTGTGTGTGTGTGTGTGTGTGTGTGAGAGAGAGAGAGAGAGAGAGAGAGAGAGAGAATGGTAGAAGTAGAAAAATTACCAATGTCAGAGTATAGGTTTCAGCACCAGTGCTTCTATAAGAAGGAATAAATAACTTGCAGAATTGTCTCTAAATGTGTAAGCAGTGTGAGCCTGGTAATTGTGATCATTTTATCTTTTGTAAGTATTCTAATATGGTACATGATATCTGTTCTTAGACTAAAAGCAACAGATGATGTCTTTGGAATGCTGAAATCCTGATGTAAAGGAAAAATTGAAAGAGTAGTACAAGGAAGCTAAGTCCTCATGTTTTGAATGCTGAAGCTTTAAAATATGTAAAGTGGTCACATGCAGCAGAGGTGTTGGGGGTTCCAACTGTAATCTGATTCCCAAATCCAGTCTTGACAAATTGTTACTATGCTATAGTTCATGTTGTCTTACTTTGTTTTGTTTTCTTCCTTTTTTGTTAGAGAAAGAGAGAGAGAATTTTTTTAATATTTATTTTTCAGTTTTCGGCAGACACAACATCTTTGTTGGTATGTGGTGCTGAGGATCGAACCCGGGCCCCACACATGCCAGGCAAGCGCTCTACTGCTTGAGCCACATCCCCGGCCCAACTTTCTTCCTTTTTTTATGAGATCTTATCATGGAAGAAATATATATATATATATATATATATTTTTTTTTTTTTTTTCTATTTAAGGAGACCTCAATATGTTTCTCTCATGTCTTAGGAAAACCAATTGTTGAATCAATCTTTGTTGAGTCTTGATTTTATATTCTTATCAATAGGTTTAATTCCTGATCCTAATTACCAAGTCTCAATCATATATTCCAATTCCAATCCAGGAATTTGTCTTATTCCTTTCCCTTTAAAGACTGGAGAATGCCTCTTCCCCTTTGATTCCCCACAGTTGATTTTCATCTTGCCCAGTAATTTTCCTTCCCTTGTTAGAGATGTGGAAGGTGTTTTTGGATCAACCTATATCACTTATACTGAGTACTTTCTGCCTACCCTTAACTATTCTTTAATTATACACTAGGACAGACCTTGTCACTGAGGATGGAACTGATTATAAACTATTCTCTACCATGATATGCTCTGCACACAACGCTCCTTCTGAATAGCTGGATTTTCTCCAGTCATATAACTGGTTCCAGTTTTTCTTTCATCAAATAATTTTTAATTTTCTTCTCCCTGGGAATATAGAAATGCTATTTTTTTAGCTTCTCTTGAGAGGTAATTTGGGGTTAATACGGGTAGTTCTGGCCAGTGGGCTGTGAATAGAAGTTCATGTATGATTTGAGGTTGATGTAGAAGTTCTGCCCATTCTCTCTTCTTTTGCCACAGTAATCTTCTAGTCAGATGATGAGACAATGGAAAAGCCACATGATTGAAAAAAAAAAAAAAAAAGCCTGCTGGCATGCTTGGAGAAGAAGCTTGGGGCATAGTTAGACCTGACCTGAATATGTGGCATGAGTGTGAAACTAGCCTTCATAATGCTGAGCCACTGAGGTATTAAAGTTTGTTATTTATTTATTGTTTGTGTTTAGGTTATAGATATAGCCTCTGGGGTGTTCCTGTCACTCATAACTGCCAATCTGCCAATTCTACATGTACACATTCTAGCTTATTCCTGCAAAAATACTACTGAAAAGTCATGACATGTCACTGAATTAAATTGTAAAATGCAGCATATTTGTTTTTGCTACCAAGGGTCCCCCATCCACTCCATCTCACTCTTATGTCCCTTCTCTCTCAAAATGCTTCACCAATGGTATGACTTGAGCTGTGTTTATAATTATCTAAGATCATTTGAATATAGAAAGGAGGTTCTGTCCACTGAAATTCTGACATGAATGCCTAAGGAAGTCAGCTGGAGTTTGCATGTTGTATCCTGTTCTGGACCTTACCCCAAAGAATATTTCTCACCACCAAATCTCACTTTGTAGGTTGATACCTACAAAGAAAAACAATCTACAAATAGAAAATATTGATGAGAAAGTACCAGCTCGAGACTTATAAAATGATGTATAATGGGATTTTATTATTTTAAAATTAAAAAGAGGTATTTAATTTCAACATCATTAATATATACAAAATTAAAATGCTGGGTTGGTGAAGAATCTGCACATTTTCTCACATATTCACATTACTATGAGCCATTTATAGAGGCTTCAAATTCTGTTGCTTATATGAAATTTTCAGAGATAAATGCACATAGAAAAAGCTTTTAAATGATATGAAAATAAAATTTTAATGCAACAATACTTATTTTTTTCATTACACTGTAAAGATATATTTTAGGCACTAGTGTATAGATTATTTGCAGAATAGAAATATAAAAATGTAATTCTCTTTTATTGAGTGATAGGCACATAATTTAAATCTAAAGTGCTAAATGTTTTCCCCCACTTCCTTGGCATGAGATGCAAGTATTTATGCTCAGTAAAGCTAATAAGATCTTTAATTACATGGAATTTTTTGTGATTTTGTTTTTAATCATATATTTAAATATCAGTAAGTAATAAAACTGCAAAATAAACTATTTGCACTCTGATAATTTCTAGAATGTTCTCTTCAAAACATTGTGTTTAGTCAAGTTTAATTGAAAAGTAAATTAGGATAATGAGAATCCATAGAAACCTGTGAATTGTAGTCTACAGAATTATAACATGAAGAACAATCCATCATTAAAACCTGTTTATTTTGTGTTTTAAATAGATGCTACCCTTTAATTTTTTCCATCTCCAACACTACCAATGGTTTAATTATCTACCTATTCATCTTGACATACTTATCTTTCAGACTAATATTTACTTCTTTACTGTCATTTTTGTCTTTTCAACTCAACCAGAGTGAACATTTTAAACTGTAAGTTGATCATGCTACTCTCTCTCCCATTCTGCCAGGTGTTTCTCATTTTCACAGGCACGCAGAGCCTGCAAACTGAGACCAAATTTCTCAGAATACTTTGTAAATAGGGTTTCAAAAATCATTTAAGGTTTGCAAGCATGAGGCAATCTCACTGGACAAGAGAGGAAGAGCAGGAGAGGACCTTCTCTTACGCAGAGGCAATAAATACGTGGCCTTGTGCATGCATGAATTTTTGCAGTGAAGTCCTAGGGTCACAGGAGAGATGCAACATCCAGTTCCTAAAGTTCACTGTCCACCATGCCATATAGAAATGTTTCTTTATCTGTAGCACAGATGTAGAAAGGTCAACTGAAATCTAGTTTCTTTTTAAATTTTGTTCCTTAGACTCTCTAACAGGTTTATTAATGTCAATCTCCCTTTTGAAACCTCTCTAGTTGCTAACACAGAGATTCCTTTCTATTTTCCCAACTGACTCACATACCCATTTCTCCTTCAAATTTTCAGTAGTTTTCTGGTGCTTTGTGATGAAGCACAAACTAGTCTATGAGGTCTTGATCCAGCCTTATCTTCCATAAACAAGCAAATAACCTACATTTTGGGATTTGTTTGTTTGTTTGTTTTTGGTGCCAGTACCTGGGGGCACTTTACCACTGAGCCATATTCCTAGGCTGTTTTATTATTATTATTATTATTATTATTTTATTTTGAGACAGTGTCTCACTAAGTTGCTTAGGGCCTTGCTAAGTTGTTGAGGCTGGCTTTGAACTGGCAAGCCTTCTGCCTCAGCCATCCAAGCCACTGGAATTACAGGTATGCACTAACACATCTGGCTCATTTTGAGATTCTGTAGCTGCTGAAGACTTCAAAAAGTCTAAGGACTCAGTTCCAGTGTTTCTTGTGTATGATATTGAACATGCCTAATTCTCCCAGGGATGAGACAAATCACTACATTCTAACACCTTCATTTCTAGTTTTTACTTCACAAACTATTCTAATCTTGCCAGAATTTTCTTAATAGTAGGCTGTTGAAAGAATTTCTACAATTTTTCTACTACCTACCAAAGAAAGGGGAAATTTGGTCTTCAAGGTCAAATCCCTGTTCCATATTCTCCTCATTTATTATGGAATATATAAAGAAGATTTGTGTGCATGTTGCTAAAGATAACACTGCTCTTTCTCACAAATATCTGTCTGGAATACCTCTTCTGCTCCAAACGTCCTCCAGTCTTTCTGTATCAAAATCTTCTCTATTTCTCAAAAACTTCAAAAAAATTTCTTAAACTTTTCTAATGCTCCCAATCCTTGATTTATTTACTTAGGTAATTTGTTAATCTGTATTGTGGTTTTTGTATTGAGGTTCTTGAGTTCACTATTGTCAAATAACAAACAACAACAATAAAATAGTACAAGGGAGGATATTACTTTTTGTTCTGAAAGAATAGTTTGTGGTTACAACTGGGTCAAGTCTACACTCTAAACTAAATACCTACAATCTAAACATCTTAGAAAAGTAAAATGTAGCCAGGCATGGTTGTGCACCTCTATAATCTCAAAAACTCTGGAGGCTGAGGCAGGAGGATGGCAAGTTTAATGTTAGCCTCAGCAGTTTAGCAATTTAGAGAACTCCTGTCTCAAAATAAAAAAGGACAGGGAACGTAGCCCAGTGGTAAAGAACCCCTGGGTATAATCCCCTGTACCAACAAAACAAATAAATAAATAAATAAGAGCTAACATAAATAATTAAATATTTTCAAGATTGCTAAAAATAAAAAAAAGATTGGTAGAGAAAAAATCATGCCAGTCTTTGCAGTTCTAGAAAATCTCCTATGACATATTGGAACACCAGTTTTTTAATTAAGAAATAAAGTATGAAATGTTATCACATCAACTAGAGGAGCTGTAAAAATAACAATATCAAGTAAAACCCATTATTATCTCAAGGTACTATCTAATGTGAAATTTTTCCATAAAATATTAAAATTTGCATTATAGTTTGATCTGTAATATTCTCCAATGACTCACTTGGAGAAAGTTTGGTCTCCAATGAAACAATGTTCAGAGGTAGCGCTTTTAGGAAACGATTGGATCATGAGGGTTCTGACCTCATCAGTGGATTAATCCATTCAATGAAATAAAAATTTGAATGAACTACTGGGAGATGGTAGAAACTGAAGGCAGTTAGAGCATGGTTGGAGGAAGTAAGTCACTGGGAGGTAAGCATGGGTAGAGGAAGTAAGTCACTGGGAGATATATCCTTGGGGACTTCATCTTGTCTCTCCCTCTGCCTCCCTCTTTCTCTCTCCTTCCCCAAGTGCCATGATCTGACCACTTTGTCCTTCCACAATGATGTTCTGCCTCACCTTAGATCCAAAGCAATGGAGCCAGTCAGTTAACTATGGACTTAATCCTATGAAACCACAAGCCAACATAAAGTGTTTTTCCTTTAGGGTTCGATCATATATTTGGGTCACAGAAATAAAACCTCATGAACACAACTCGTATATTGAAACATAGAAGTTTTCCAATGTGTTATTCTGAAAACTTATCTATAATGTATATACTATATGTATAATTTAGAAAACAAAGAATATTTGAGATCTAAATGACTTGGATAAAGCCAAATATTGCTGGGTATTAAGTCCAATTCTTCTCATTTATATTTGGCCCACACTATAGTTTTTTAAATTGGTCAGTTGATTGGATTTAATACTCCTTGAACAAAGAATTATAAAATGGAAATTTTTTCTTTGTTTTACACTTTTCTACAACATGGAGAATAGCTTAGGTGGCCTAATTCCTGTGAAGAAGACACAGCTTGCTACCATAGGAAACGTAAGATTTTTTTCTGAACATACAGTTGAAGTTCTATTAACAATAAACTCTGTTCTTCATTTGTAAAATGACATAGTTGAAATTCAAACATATTCAATCATAAAGGCATTTAACAGGGGAAAAAATAACCCTACATTTCTCTTGACTGTCAAGAAAATAATGAGGCTACATGCACTAAAATCTCAGTAATGGAATAAAACCTCAGTTGTTCTTTATAATAAAACTGTATAAACCTAGAAAGTAATTTTAGGAAAATAATAAGTGAACAAACTGAAGATCAAATAAACTATATATTCTCAAAATTTTCCTACAGCTTTAAAATGACACTATAATTGAACATTTTGGTTTTGCAGTTTACCAGAGTCAGCCAGTAAGGTGGCTGTTTTATTATGCTTTGCTTCTGGCTGAGTGTGAAAGGAAAAGGAGGTTTGTGGGGGAGGAAGCTTTTATTTCCACATAGATGTTGGCAGAAATAGAAAGCGGAGGATAGAAAATTGCTAGTTAGGTACTGTACATCCTGTTTGTGAAAAAGGTCTCTTTTCATATGAATGTAAATGAGAATTCTCTTTTCCCCTAAATATTCTACTGCATGGTCTCAATATAGTCTGACTTTCATTTTAACAACAATAAAAATAAGTGACATATAAGAGATTTTATGTAAAATCCTTTTATATAGAAGCCTCTCTAATTATTTTTGCTTTACTTAAAGTATATTTTCTCATTTTGAGCATCCAGTCCCCAACCAATTTACATTATTTTTTCTTCTTTGGGGTTACTAGAGTAATTTATAAGACATAGTGACTTATTTATTTTTTATCTGATACTCATCGTTTTAGATAACTATACTTTTTTTTCTTTTGCAGCATGAATTTCTTCATAAAATGTTCTTTGTTTTACCACTTACCATGATAATTCATTATGTTCAAAGAAAAATGGCTCCTATACTATACAGACGTATGGAGCTAATGTTCTCAGAATAGGAAATATATTAGAGTATGACTTATAAAATAGCCTTACAATAAAGAACTAACCTTATTGATCCTTGGAAGTTAAAGAGTGATAACCATATTCTCAGTTAAATAAGAGCTATTTGTTTAAAAAGAAAAAAGAAACAGTCATAGTTATTCAAAAACATGATGAAAAATCTACATGAATTCATCTGAAAATAAGATATACTTTTGTATCTACATAGAAAATATAGAAGCCACAAGACAATGTGAAATGACTATAAAACCTGAAGACATTATTTTTAGAAAAAAAACTATCAATGATTATGCTCTATCATTGACCTATAAATTAGTGTTTGTTTTTTAGAGTGATCTTCAAATTAAATATTTATCTTATAATAAACACACATTTTAAAAATAAACACACACACACACACACACACACACACACACACACATATACATAGCCACCACCATTAACAACCATTATAGAGCTCATTCCTAGGGGGGAAAATGCATGTACTTTCATAGTGCTCATTTGGCTCAATCAAAAATGAAATTAGTCATAGATTTCCACGATTGTGGGCTATTAGGGAAATAGTTTTCTTTTAAAAAGTCTCTAAATACAGTGTATTAATCTCAAGCTTTGAATTAAGGGGGAATTAAAAGGCATGAAGTATCCAAATTGAGGGAGCAGAACTTTCCTCAAGAACTTACACAGAAACATCCAAATCATTTTTAAAACCCCCAGCCAGTGCTGCGAACCTCAGAATCCCAGGAAGAGTGATGGCCAGCAGATTCAAAGCCAGTGCCACAGCTTTTCTCTGTGTTGAAAGGGGAAGATTTAATCTTCCTAAAAATCCAACTCCAGAATGTCCAGAATAAATTTTTAAAACACTATACAGAATAAAATTTGTTGTCTATAAGCAAGAGATATAAGCATTTCATTTTCCATTTTCTATGTGGTTATATCACATATTACGATCTATTTATTTTGACTAAAGGTTAGAGAGTAAGGAGAAAGCCAGAGGCAAAGAGAGAAGCACAACACCATCCTCACTGTCACTATTTATCAGGGTGTGAGCACTGTTGGTCGTCCAAGGGTCAAGTGGTAGTGAAAACGGTTGGCTGTGAGATGTCTCTCTGGTACTCTGCCTTTGAGCCAGCCCCTAAAGATCATGGTAGACTGTCAATGCAGAGGCTGAGAAATAGGAAGAATTAGAGTGAAAATGAATTCCCCACATTAAAGAACTGTGTCTTGAGTTCCTTGCAGTTTTCTCTGAAAGAACTCAAATGTGGCCCTACTAGGGAGCTGACATTTGGGCATCTGCCACACACAGAGCCTTCAGTGTCATCCAGGTTAGGTAGAAGCACACTAAATGTGTACCAGCGAAATGTCAACCCACCTGTCTTTTTATACCTCGTATTCAAAAATGCTCCCTTCTGAACCACAGAATGGGGAGTTTATTTCTTATACTTATCCGGTTTCAATGTAAGCTTTTGTTTTAAGAAAAAAAATGCTACAAAGTTTTCAGTATATATTAAAAAAATTCCAGGATTAATTTTCTGTAAGTCACCAGTTTCAAAATAGTATGATTCTATATAGTTAGAAATTACACAGAGTCGTGGGAAACATGTAAGTATTCAACAGTTTATACAAAGAGAGGGGGTCTGGGGCATTGGCTGGGTGTCAGAGAGAGACCTCTAATTTTCTCACTGGCTGTCACCTTAGCATCTGAGCTTGCCACCATTTTCCCATGACACTGTATGTTTTGCCGTACATTATATGTGCTTGTGTGTGTGTTTATACATACAGACATCAATATGTATATGCACCATATATCTGTGCATATACATATTATATATAAACATATATATATATATATATTTATGTAAACATATATTGTATATCGGGTTATTTTTCAGAAAAAAATCAAATAATTAGAATTAATGAGTGAATTGATAATGTTTCCTATAAAAGGGAAATAATGCCTTTTTGTATGTAATGTAGAAATTAGAAAGACATGAAATAAAAGTTTCTTTTTTTTTTTTTTAACTAATCAATCTACTTTGGCCACCTTTTTGCTGAGTCAAGTTGATTATATTGACATTTAGATCTGAGGTCTGTCACAGGATTCTTCAGATACTCCTGATTTTGCACAGCACACTTTATACATTATTCATAAGCACCACAAAATATACATACATATATTATGCAAAATCATATATTATGCAAAATAAGCATGCTAATGGAATCTTACTAGGTCACACAGATATTTTAATATATAATCTTACTTATATAAAGATAACAATTCATTTTTTCTATATAGATACACATATAAAAAGACACCTGTCTGTATAGATATTTTTCTATTTTTCTGAGCATTGTTAATATTTAGAACCTGGAAAATCTTTTATCGCCAGCTCTTTAATGTAGACATAGAAGAAATAATCTAAAATATATCTTTGTACTATTCATTTTCCCATATTTTCTTGAATACGTAAGGCTACCAGTTTGGAGATCTTATTTCTACACTATTCCGTTTTGAGTTGCTCTAACTATATTTTGATATGGTATTTTACAACTTTATTCTCTGTATCCATAACACAGTGGGAGTATAATATGTAACAAAATACTGATACTGACAATTTTTATAAAATGGTCACAAATTTGAGTAAATAATATTAAAATAACTTGATATTAAAATGACTTGGTGATTATTAAAGCTTAATAAATTCCAACTGCCAATCTCATTGACCAACATTTATCATATTCAAGCAAATTTAATACTTTCCTAAGGTAGTCTATTAGAGTGCTAATTTTCACAATTGAAAATAAAAATAGAGAAACATTCGTTTTAGCCCATTTTAATAGGTTCCAAGTACATATATGCACACATAAAATATTTATATATAGTCTATTTATATATACAGTTTAGTATATACATATATATGATAGATGCTAATGTTATAGAGATAAATGTATCTAGCAGTAGGTAAATGAATATACTTTGTTGTTGGGGATGCAAATCAAGTCAAGATGGCGCCTGGCAGATTGCCAGGAGGAGTGGTTTGTGAAGCAACGCCAGCGAGCCATTAAGATGATGAGGATTCCTTATTGGCTGACTGCTGTATCTAGATGATGTTAATTGAGTCAAGCTGTGTGTAATTAGTTAGTATATATACCCCTGCTGCCCTGCAATAAAGCAGTTCCCGTTTGAACCTTCAAGTTGCTTGTCACCTCCCGGTTATTTGCCCAGCCAGGCTGCGGCACTTTGTGTGTGTGTGTGTGTGTGTGTGTGTGTGTGTGTGTGTATAAATTTAGATACATAATAGCCTGAGAACATTAAGATTAGTCCTGTTCTTTTTTTTAATTGGTTGCTCAAAACATTACAATGCTCTTGACATATCATATTTCATACATTTGATTCAAGTGGGTTATGAACTCCCATTTTTACCACATGTACATACTGCAGGATCACATTGGTTACACATCCATGTTTATACATACTGCCATACTAGTTCCTTTCTCTATCCCCCCTGCTATTCTCTTCCCTTCATTCCCCATTGTCTAATATACAGAACTTCCCTTCCACCTGTTATTGTGGATCAGTGTCCATATATTAGAGAAAACATTCTATCTTTGGCTTTTGGGGACTGGCTTATTTTACTTAGCATAATAGTCTTCAGATCCATCTATTTGCTGGCAAATGTCATTTTTCTTTATGGCTGAGTAATACTCCATTGTGTGTATGTGTGTGTGTGTGTGTGTATGTATGTATGTGTATGTATATATATATATCACAATTTTTTCTTATCCATTCATCTGTCTAAGGACACCTAGGTTGCCTCCATAGCTTAGCAATTGTGAATTGAACTGCTATAAATTTTGGTGTGTTTGAGTCACTGCAGTATGCTTTCCTGAGTGGTTGCACCAATTTGCAATCCCACCTGTATAAGGATGCCTTTTTCCTGCATGTACACCAATATTTCTTGTTACTTGTATTCTTGATAATTGGCATTCTGACTGGAGTGAGATGAAATCTCAGTGTACTTGCTAGAGATATTGAACATTTTTTAATATATTTGTTAGCCATTCATGTTTCTCCTGTGAAATGCCTGTTCAATTTCTTTAACCATTTATTGATTGGGTTATTTTTTCCTGGTGTAAAGGGGTATATATATATATATATATATATATATATATATATATATATACACATACACACACACACGTACATACACACACATACATATATATATATCATGGAAGTTAATGCTGTATCTGAGTTACAGGTGGCAAAGTTTTTCTTCCATTCTGTCACTCTTTATTGTTTCCTTTGCTGTGAGAAAGCTTTTTAGTCTGATGCCATCCCATTTACTGATTATTTATTTTATTTCTTGCACTTTAGGAGTCTTGTTAAAGAATTAAGTTCCTTAGCTGATATGTTGGAGTATTGGGCCTACAATTTCTTCTAGTAGGTGCAGGGTTTCTGATCTAATACCTAGGTCCTTGATCTACTTTGAGTTGAGTTTTGTGCAGGGTGAAAGATAGGGGTTAAATTTCACTCTACTACATCTGGGTTTCAAGTTTCCCAGCACCATTTGTTGAAAGGCTATTTTTTTTTTCTTCCACTGTATGATTTTAGTGCCTTTGGCTAGTATGAAGTAACTGAATTTTGAAGGGTTTGTTTCTTTGTCTTTTATTCTATTCCATTGGTCTAAGAAGAATAGAATAAATGTTTTGGTGCCAAAACCATGCTGTTTTTGTTATTTAGATCTATAGCATAATTTAAGGTCTAGTATTGAGAGGCCTCCTGTTTTGCTTTTCTCTTAGGATTATTTTGGCTATTCTGGGTTTATTATTTTTCTTAATAATTCTTATTACTTCTTTTTATATTTCTATGAAGAATGACAATGGAATTTTGGCGAGAATTGCATTGACTCTGTATAGAGCTTTTGATAGTAAGGTCATTTTGAAAATATTAATTCTGAGTATTCAAGAACATGTGAGATCTTTCCATTTTCTAAGGTCTTCCTCAATTTCTTTTTTAATGTTCTGTAGTTTTCATTTTAGAATTGTTTTTTTTTTAGAGTGATTCTGAAGTATGTTTGTTTTCTTTTATCTTTTTTTTTTAAGCTATTGTGAACGGGATGGTTTTACTGATTTCTCTTTCAGTTGATTCATTTTTGGATTAAAGGAACACAATTGATTTATGAGTGTTAATTTTGTATTCTGCTATTTTGTTGAATTCATTTATGAGTTCCAGAAGTTTTTGGTGGAGATTTTGGGGTCTTCTAAATGTAGAATCATGTTGCTGGCAAACAGGGATAGTTTGAGCTCTTCTTTTCTTATTCTTATCCCTTTAATTTCTTTTGCTTAATTGCTCTGACTAGAGAGTCAAGGATTATGTTGAATAGAATTGGTGAAAGTGGGCATCCCTGTCTCTTCCCTGTTTTTGGAAGGAATGCTTTCAGTTTTTCTCCATTTGGAATGATGTTGGCCTGTATTTGTAGTCTATAGCTTTTACAATGTTGAGGTATGTTTATTCTATTACTATTTTTTTTTTATTTTAATCATGAATGGATGGTATATTTTTTCAAATGCTTTTTTTCTCCATCTATTGAGATAATCATGTGTTTAATGCCTTAAGTCAATTTTCATGATGAATTATGTTTATTGATTTTTGTATGTTCAATCAACCTTGCATCCCTGGTATCAAACTCATTTAATCATTGTGCACTATCTTTTTAATGTGTTTTTGTACACAATGTGCGAGTATTTTATTGAGAATTTTTGCATCTATGTTCATCAAGGATATTGTTCTAAAGTTTTCTTGATATGTCTTTGTCTGGTTTTGGTATCAGGATGATATTAGCTTAATAGAAAGTATTTAGAAGTTTCCTTCTTTTCCATTTTATGGAATAATTTGAGAAGGATTTGTGCTAGTTCTGCTTTAAAATTCTGGTAGATCTTGGTTGAGAATCCCATCTGGTCCTTTTCTTTGTTGGTAGGCTTTTAATGCCATCTTCAATTTCATTATTTGAAATAGATCTGCTCAAATTTTCTATTTCCTCCTCGTTCAACTTAGTTATATCATGTCTGTAAGAATTTGTTGATGTCTTCAAGATTTTCTAGCTTATTGGAGTAAAAAATTTTCAAAAGAACTTCTCATTATCCTCTGTATTTTAGTATGGTCTGGGGTAATATTTCCATTTTCATTACTGTTTTAATAATTTGCATCTTTTTCTCTCTTTCTCTTGGTTAGCTTGGCTAAGAATTTATAAACTTTGTTTATTTTTTCAAGTAACCAACTTTTGATTCATTGATTTTTTTTTGAATTTTTTAATTTTAATTTCATTGATTTTGGCATATTTTAATTGCTTTCTGTGTTTTGTTGATTGTGGTATTGATTTTTCCTTCATTTTCTAGTGTGTTGAAATGCAATGTCATATAATTTATTTGCTATCTTTCTATCCTTTTAATATATGTCCTCAATGCTATGAATTTTACTTTTAAAATCATCTTCATAATATCCCAAAGATTTTACTATATTGTATGATCATTCATATTTACATCTAAATATTTTTTAAAATTTCATCCCTGATTTCTTCTGCTATCTATTCATAATTCAATAGTGAATTATTCACTCTCCAGATATTGGAGTAATTTTTATTTTTTATCTCATCATTGATTTCTAATTTTATTTCTTTATGACTTGACATCATGTTGGGTATTATCTATATTTTTGTATTTTCTAAGAGTTGCTTTGTGTCCTAAAATATGTTTTATTATAGAAAATGTTCCATGTGCTGCTGAGAAGACAGTGTTTTCAGTCATTGATGGACAAAATATTTTATATATGTCTGTTATGTCTAAATTATGAATTGCATTTTTTAGTTCTATAACTTCATTATTTTGTTTTTGTTTCAATAATGTCTGTCTAGTAATGAGAAAAGTCACCCAGTATCATCGTGTTGTGGTCTATTTGATGCTTGATATTGAGGAGGGTTTGTTTGAGGTGTGTAGATGGTACATTGTTTGGGGCATAAATATCTATGACTTATTTTTTGTTGTTGTTTGACTCCCTTCAGCAATATGAAATAACCTTCTTTGTCTCTTCTGTTTAACCAAGGCTTTAAGTCCAGTTTACCAGGTATGAGAATAGAAATCTCTGCTTATTTCTGAAATCTATGTACAATGATAAGTTTTTTCCTATCCTTTTGCCTTCAGCTGTAGATGTCTTTGCCTATGAAGTGATTTTCTTGGAGATAACATATCATTGGGTCTTGTTTTTAATAAAATATATTAGCGTATATCTTGATTGGTGAGATGAATCCATTAACATTTAGTGTTATTATTAAGAGATGATTGTTATTTCCTGTATTTTGATTTATTTCCAGCTTTTAAGTTGAATGAGATTCTCCTCTGATGTAGTATTCTTATAGTCTTGTTTCACCTCAGCTTGTTTTCATTTCACTGGAAGAATTGTGTATTTCTTTAGTTTGTACTTCAGATTCTTCATCTACCCCTATGAATCTAAGATTTAGCCTTTGAATATTATCCCATATTTCTTGAGAATTCTGTTCATGGTCTCTTAAATTCTTTTATATATAATCAACTTATTTTCAAGATTATTTACTTTGTCTTTATTGCCAAATGGTCTATTGATGATACTTTTCATGAATTATTTAATTTGATTTATTGATTCTTTAATTTTGAGTATTTTCAATTGGCTCTTCTTCAGAATTTCTACCTCCTTTACAAATGATCTTCCACTTCTTGTATTTTGTCTCTGATTTCATTTTTATCATTTATCTCAAAGATCAATTTAACTATAAACTTTATAAATTTTTCCTCTGACATTTCCCCCCTGTGGTGTTGGTGGAGTCTGTTGAGTCATTCTGTTGTTTGGTATGGTTTGTTTCCTTGTTTGTTTGTACTGTTTGTGTGTCTACCCATCTATACAAATGGATCTGAAGCAACAGGCTTCTAATCTATGAGCTTTTAGTGACCCTATAGGTTTCTAGTGTCTTACAGATTAGGGGAAGTCAAATATTAGGAATAACCTATGCATATAATATATAGCACTAAGTTAAATAATAGATATTATTATGTCTTCTACAATGTTGATCAATACAATAAACAGAATCAATAGGATCAACAATTTCTATCAATAAAGACAGTAAGGAATCATGAATTATGTCTAGCATTCCCACTCCTTAAGTCTCAAGACTGAGAGCTGTGAGAAATGTAGCTTCCCTCCACCATCTATTATTTTTCCTCAAGAATACTCATTTTCTAGACAAACTGTTTTAAGGACTATGGTGCTAAATTAGCTCTAATGAAAATAAGTTGAGAGATTAGAAATCATGAAAAAAATGTGATAATATATATATTGTGTCCCTGGAAGGTTAATGAATCTCACATAGTTATCTCACATTGCATTCACATGCATCCAGGGTAGAGTGAGAAAGGCAAATTTCACATTTGGGGTAATGCTTAAGCAAAAGGAAGTAATTGGTAAAATTCAAATACCAAGACTAAAAGGCTGGGTTTATGATGGAATTTTTTAGCAAGCATAATTAAGATGGCAAGCATGAAGTGAATGTAATATAAAGTGCATTTGAGGCAAAAATAGTTTATACCAGGTGAGTAGAATGAGACAGTGAGTACAGAGATAGGGACAGATACTCATCCTAAAGATAGACAAAGTTGTTCATAATCATAGAGGTAGAAAATAGGAAAATCTATAGCTTGAACAGAAACATAATATGGACCATTTGAAATTAATTGTTTGGATAATCAAAGCATGCCACAAATGTATTCATAAATTTTTACATCTATGTGTCTCATAATAGTTGATTTTTGTTTCACTTGAGAAAAGAAGAAATATTTTCTTGTTATACAGACATTTACAGTTCCATTTTCAGAATACCATTGACAGTATTTGATTTTTACATTAATGAGTTATTTATAAATAAATATGCATATTGTAAAATCAAATTTCTGATTGAATTACAAATTAACTGTAGCAACCCTCATTATTGAATGTAGGAAAAGTTTTTCCCATAAAATTTGAGTTTCTAGCAGTCACTTTAATTTGAAAATATTTTCAGACATCTTTTTCATACTCTATAAAATTATTAAAGAATTAAAATATGATCACATGCAGCTCACGGTATCAACATTAATAAAAATCAGAGAAAACTAGAAACTTTGAAATACATGTAAATAGATTGATACTTTGATTCTTACACTGCCCCAGTTGAGAATAGGTAAAGATGAATGAGACTACTTTCTTGGGGTCTAATGTAATTGTGTCCCAAAACCTCAGTAAACATAGTAAATAATAATGGAGTGGTTTAAAATTATAATCAATACAAGAAATTCATAATTTGAAAAATGTTGAATTTTTAAATAAAGGCTCCAACAGCACCAGGATTGAGGTGAGGTGGCTGAGGCAAGTTTGCCAGCAGAGGATTAGATCCTGTCTTGAACTGGGAAGAAATGGAGCACCTTGGATATGTAGCAGCAAAAGCAAATAAAAAAGGAATAAAGTAAAATTCAGGATCTTACAGAAATGAAAGAGAGAATAGACACACTAATCTTTACTTAGCCACACCACTTCCATTAATAAAATAAGCTTCATATTATTATACTCTCAAAGGTGGTCTGGAACTAAGAACATATCAATAAAAATGCACCAAAGCCACATAAATTTTCTGTATGAAAAAAAGCTAAGTTTAGCTAAGAAGAATTCTTCCAAACAAACCTTGCACAGAGCACACTGACATACATGTCAGGCTGAACTAAATATATTCCAATAATATATTAGAAATTAAATTTAAAAAGGCTTTATTCTTTATAAAATACAAAATTAGAAGAGGAATGGATTAAAATAAATTCAATAATAATTGATTGAATTCAGGTAGGAAATTGCAGAATAAGACTTATCTCAGAAATGAAGAATAAATAACTCGATTTCAATGCAAATTTTAAAAGGGGAGTTAGAGAATCAAACATAAATTAAAATTAAAGAGAAGGTATAAAAGAAGTAAAATGGATTAGCAAGAAGGTAGCTGACATGAACACAGACTCAGCAAGTTTCACATTCATATATTGGAAGAAAATAATAGAAATAATATATAACAGTAGAATCAAAAATATTCTAGAAATAAGAAATAACGAAATCTGTGTATTAACAAGGTTCAGGGTTAATTTGGAAACACTGACTTAGATAATAAATTTGAGACATATCTCAAAACATCTCTAATTTACCTGAAAGCTATGGAATGTAATAATCCTCCATGATACCAAGAAAAAGACAAAAGAAAAGGAAAAACTTATTTATTTATAAGGTTGAAATTTTTAGTTTGGTATCATGCACCTCAAGATCCATTTACCAAGAGTCAAAGTAGAACAGTGTTTTCAAGAAACCTAATAAAGAAAATATGAGCTAATGATTTTGTGTCTGTATCAGATATCTTTCAAATATAAATGCTACTGAAAAACTTTTCAGTGTGCTGTAACTCAACTACTACTGTATACATGTGTTCTTTCTGAAGAATCCATAAAAAGATAACCTTCTAAGAAATGACTGGTATAAATGGTAAACACTTAGTATATTTACTGGTAGAGAACTAAGTCAAGTTAAACTAAAATAAAATTAGAGATAGAAGTTAAAAAAAATTCTGTGAAGAATTTTGATAAAGAAAAAATTTTATAAATCTTATAAAAGCATAATAAAAATAGAGAAATGATAGGGAAAAGGAGAATTCAAATAATATCATTGTTAGGTAATAGTGGAAAGCATAGCTTTACAGACAAACAAAATAGAGAGTAAAATTTTAAGAAAAAAAGAAAATTGAGCAAAATTTTAAAAATATATAAATACAAAGGAAACCACTGGAAGAAATTTGCAATGCTGATGTTATGGTTTGGATATGAGGTACCCCCAAAAGTTCAGTTGTGAGACAATGGGAGAAGGTTTAGAAAAGAAATGATTGGGTTAGGAGAGCCTTAACCCAATTGTTGAATTAATCCCCTATCAGGATTAACTGAGTGTAGCTGAAGGCAGGGTGTGGCTGGAGGAGGTGGGTCACTAGGAGCTTGTCTTTAGGTATATATTTGGTATCTAGCTAGCAGAGTTTCTCTCTATCTGCTTGCTGATCATCATATGAGCTGCTTCCCTCCACCATACATTTCTGCCATGTTTTACCTCACCTCCAGCCCCAAGGAAAGGAGCCAGCTGTCTATGGACTGAGATCTCCGAAAATGTGAGCCTCTAGATAACCCTTTCCTCCTCACAGTAGCAGAATAGCTGACTAAAACAGAAATTATTTGTATTAGCGAAAGAAAATAATCACTATAATAATCACTATAATACAAAAACTATCAGAAACCTAATACTTTGAAGAGAAGAATAAAAACACTAGCTAACCTAATATTTATGTCAGCCATAGGAAAAAACCCTGAAGAATCATTTTTTAAAAAATCAATTAAATATAATAAGTTAGCAAGATATAAAATTAATGTGCAAAAATCAATAACCATATGATATGGTTAGAAGATATTATAGAAGAAAATTCTTTTTTAAAATAAAAAAATATAAAATGATCAGTGATAATTTTAACAGGAACTATTCAAAGCAACTGGAAAGACTATAGAACTTTCTTAAAGGTCCTAAAGTAGATGAACAAGTGGACAAATCTTGTTTGCTTTTGGTTAGGACTTTGCAACACCATCAAAACACTGATGTTTTCTCCAAATTCATTTATGTGTCAATTTAATCTTGTTAATACCAATGAACTTCCTTAAAAATTAGCGAAATTGGTACTACATGTCATAGCTTTTTGTCATTGTGACCAAAATATCTGATAAGGCATGAAACTTGATTTGGGCACCCAGATCTGTAATTTTCCAACTTCCCGAACTGTTGAGAATAAACTGATTTTTAAGCTACCCATTCTATGGCATTTTATGGTATCAGAGCTATAGTATTGAATACATAATTCACATTATTGTGTGAATTTTTCATATAACTTAAATAATTTCTTAAACATATTTATTTATTTGAATTTTATATAATATTTCTGGATGACTTGTTTGAAATTCTAAACTACATAGATATTTTGATGCTTTCTATTATAGAGAATTATAATTTATCAATTACTTAAAAATAATTGTTTCTCTACAGTTTTGCCAGTGATGACATAAATTCATCTGCAAACTTTTATTCCTCTTGTCAGATTCTTATGTTTCTAATAGTTTATATGTTATATTGTCCATTGCTTATATTTTATTATTATATAGGTCTTCTTTGCCATATTTCTTCCAGAACTTTTAAACCAATATTTTTTTGTAAACTTTAATGTTCTCAAAGGTAAAACTGAAAATATTACTTCCATTTTAGAAGTCAAAAGTAATATCTCTTAACAAATTAATAGCATTTAGGAAATTTTAGAATCTATTAAATTTTTTTGTGTTTAGGTAAAATTGATTTTCTTTGAAGTATTAGTGTCTATTTATTTCAACTCACACTTATAAAATACTGATAACATTTCTCAATTAATGGAACTGTGTTAATGTTCCAGAAATCAGCCATATGCTACTGCTCTGCATCTCCTGTGGCTTTTGAGACAACTGCTCACCCAGTGTTTTAGCAAACCTTCTTTTCAGTACTGTGTTAAATCACTTGAGAAGTACTGTGATAACTATAATAGTCAACATATAACCTTCAAGTGTAGAAAGTGTGATTCTACTTTATTATCACAATTCCCTTAACATTGGTAAGCAATTTTTTTTCAAACTTTTTTTTTTTTTTACTGCAGATACAAACTACAGTTAAGTTAGAGATAAGAGGTTTTTGGTTTGTGGTTTTTTTTAATGAAAATAGAGTATTGAGCTTGTATACATGTGAATGTATGTGTGTTTAGGTATGTTCATTTATCTATTTTGGTAGACTCATTACATTTAGGATAAATAATATTGTTTATACATGTAGAATAATAAAATTTATTCTACATCTTCTTGGTCATAAACTCATGCCAGTTTAAAATAGTCAGGCAAACATTTATTTTATCATATCCAACATTATTTAGTAAGTGAAAACAAAATTGTTTATAGTGATAGCTTTTATGTTGTAAAATATATATATTTTTAAATATAATATGTATTTTTATTATTTATAAATGTATACATTTTATTATTGTATAAAATATTTTATATTTATATAAACATATATAAATATATATTATAAAATATAAGTCACATTTTATATATTATATTATATGTTAAAATAAATAAATCTTAAGATGCATAGAATATAGAAAGTGTATAGAGAGGGAGGAAGGAAGGAAGGGCATGAAGAAGTACTTTGGAATAAAATCTACCACATTCTGCTATGTCTATGTATTAATATATCACTATGTATTAATATATCACAATGCAGATATACACACACATGAAGTTTATAAAAATCTATTGGTTTATATATATGATCCGTATTATGTGTATATATATACATATAATATAATTCAATAGTTAAAATAACAATGACAGTAATCAATAATATAAGAAAAATCAGTAGATCAGAGCAAGTGGATCGGGAGAGGGAAAGGGAAGGTCCTGGGGAATAATTGATCAAATGATTTTATGTGCATTTACAAATATAGCATAACAAATCCCACTGTTTGTACAATATAATGCATCAGAAGTCCACTTTAATGCATAGACATTTTGCTTAAAATATTTTTATATCACAATCTGGTGATTGGGAGAATTTCCCTGACATTGAATTTCTATTCCTTTTTTATTCTTAACTTCAGACAAAAGATTTTTATTACACCAAATGCATATGGCATGGTAAATGATATAACCATGGAAAGGAGATGCTTGCTGACTACAGATACTATGCCAGTGAAACTCTGAAGAGGAAATCATCAAAAGGAAAGCATGAAACATGGGGCTAAAAAAATGTAGCAAGACAAAAGCTGCAGACTGAACCTGGGACTATAAGGGCCCTATTCAACTTTGATCTCTAAAATTGGATAAGATAGTGGCTTTTCCCCAGAGGCTGATTTGTATCTAATAACTCTTTGATTTAGAGATGAAACATGCTCACATAATTTTTCTTGAATCAAGATAAATTTTATCTGGAAGTTTATCCCACCCTCCAGATTCAGACTATTAATTGCCAATCCAAAGGGTTCTCCGAAAGGTAGAAGACCTAAGTGGAGAATCTTTACAGTGTCCTCTTCCACTGTGGTCATGAACAGTTGGAGGCAAAAATTGTGCTCAGAATCTTTTATTTTATGTCTCCTTTTAAAAGGTATGTCTAATCCAGTGTTATAAATAAAGATATGTTACTATGCATTATTTTTTCTGTCACTTTACCTATCATATTTATATCTATGATACATTTAAAATTAGTGTAGTATGAGAGAGTACTGTTTCATTTTTCTTCGTGTTGATATGCTATTTGATTAGTAGCAGTTATTATAGGGGTCACTGTTTCTCTATTTCACAATAGTAAGTGTTGTTTCTGAGATATATTAAAAAGTGTCAAGCACATCTATATGTAATTATCATTTTTTTGAAGATGCAAGCTGGGTATCATGGCTATGGAGATAGCATGTTAATAATTAAAAGAAATCACTTAAGGATGTTTTGGTAGCCAAGCCCATATTCTTCCTACTTTGTCTGATTTCAGTGGTATTCCTTGATTTGCTTCAGAATATAAATATATTTGGTAAATAAAAAAGTACCCAAACTGATGAATATACCACAGGTATAAGAAATGTTCTAAGCAATATGAAAAATAGATAGTGTCTCAGAGACTTTGTTTTTGCTGCAGAAGGGAGCATGTGCTAGATAGTACATGTCATAGTGTGTATGTGTGCATGTGTGTGTGTGTGTGTGTGTATGTGTACACTTGTGTGAGTTTGTGTTGTAGAGGGTGATGAGAGAAAGCATTCAAGATACAGTGGTGAACTCCTGTTGAGTGTAAAGTGGCATTTCAATGATAAATTTTTATAGAGGTAGAGGCATTGTCTTAGATTCAAAAAAAAGGGTGAGAGTTGGACTATATTTTATGTTGAATTTTTAACAGTGCATAAGACAAGGTTGATGTTCTTTTAATTGCAGCACAAACTCAGAAAAGTAAGGTCTAGTTATTGCACCATCTGTATTATAGCCATGGTATAGCCAAAACTAGAAATGATTCTTGAATGAACTTAACAAATATTACATAACTACTTTCTAAAAATGCTTGAACACACATTGAGAACCAACACTCACTGTAACATTTATTTACCAATAAAATTTTCATAATGACAACATTTAAAACAATAGCAATATCAGCTCAATTCACTGTGCTGTCAGGTGGGTTTTCCAGTTCTGCTTACATTGATGATATCCTGGCTGAGGAATCATCTACCCTAGATTCCTCAGATGTTTCTCATCTTCACCTTTAGTTCAACTACTGATTTTGAAAAGTAGTATCAATCTTTTCTTCTGGCCTTATTTAGTGTTTGAATACTTCTGTTTTGAACTGAATGGATTTCTTAGAATTCACTTTAAGAATGAAGTTCTTATTCCACTGATTTTTATATTTTTGTTGTCTATGAACATCTCAGAATATAAGACTCCTGCCTGATGTGTTACTGCCAAGAATCACTTTACCGATTTCTGTGACATCTTTCTTTCTTATTGAACATTTGATTTTGCATCTAGTGCCTTTGACAATATCGGACGTTTTTTCTCTGCTGTGATGATTGAGGCAATATTCCACTTTCTTCCGGAAAGAACACTTTCTGTTGGACTCTGAGCTCTAAATGCAATCCCTGTTGTCCAATTCCACAGCACTTTCTGTGTAACACTTTATTTGTTATGAGATTCAGATATATATTTTGCTTTAATTAATGTTTATTGGTCAGTGGATAGATTTTTAAACTTATAAGATGCCTGCATTATTTAAACTAGTTCTTATAGTTTCAAATTTCCCATCTCAATATTAGTAATAACAGTAATGACAATTAAAAATATGTGTTTTTCATAATATCTCTAAGTGTATTGGGAAAATTATTTCCAAAGTCTTATATTATTAAACCAATGCTCAGGGACAATTATGATTATATTGTAAGCTCATTTCAATGCTCTGGTTTTTGTTGTTGTTGTTGTTTTATTATTGTCACCTTCTCTGAAGCACACAAAGCACCAAAGTAGAAACAATCAAGTAGCTGAGGGTGTGTTGAAGTAAGGTAATCTGGGCTAACAGAGTTGTGTCTACCCAGTGGGTTTGTGCAGCACACACTCAGGTAATAATATTAGCATTAAGGAAATGAAAGTTTCGTGGTGAATATGAAGGAAACAGATGTTAGCCTGTGTGCAATACTGCTGGGAAAAATTAAAGAAAAAAAATCAAACCAACAGAGAATAAACCTAAGCACTCCAGAAAGAAGTCCAATTAAAAAAGTGCTTACTGGAGATAAAATGTGTTCAATAGAAAGATAACTACACTTCCCCTTGATTCTCAAGAAAAGTGCTAATTGCTAATGCTTACAGCTTGGCCCAGCGATGAGATGAAAATTCCTGATTAAATGCCCACAAAAGAAGAAAAGATGACTACATTACATTAATAAATTTATCAAAAGCTTATGTTTAGTTTTCATCACACTTAGAATCAGGGTTTGATCTCCCTCTAACTCCAGAAAAGAGAAAAGATTAACATGGAACTAAGAAAAAGACATAAAGCCATCCTTTGCATACTAGGTCACTCAAAATTAGAAGCCAAAACTTTGAGACCAGGTCAGTTTCTTCTCTTCTTGCTTTTGTCTTCAGTATGTAATAATTAATATTTGAGTTTTATAGGTAATTACAATCTGAAGGCACTAAAGTATATTTAGATATTGCTATAAACATTTGTAGACCAAAATTAAAGACAATTGAGAGAAAATTAGGGAGATGTAGGATAGAGAAAAATAATTTTAGCTTTGATATCATGTAGAAAATATGATGTGTATATATAAGTATCCCTACAGACAAGTAGAAGTTTCTTTCTCAAAGAAAGGCAGAAAAAAGGGCCAAAAGATGAATTTTTTTAGAAAATAATCTGGTTCAAAAACAATAGGTGACCTGATAATGAAAGCCTCTTATGGAGGAACATCTGTTATTCAATGAACTGGAATTATGCAAGGACATGGGGCAATTGGATTTGCAGACATTAGGCTTACATGTAACATTTGCCCCTATAGATGCACATTTTCTTTATGTTCAACATTTTATTTGGAAATATCAGGTGACTTGCTAGAAAGCAAATGGTTACAATGTAACAGAGGGCAGTGAGGAATTCTGCAATCCTCTCTTATTCTGCCACAGCAGTTTCCAACTGCATGAGATCTGGAAAAGTATCTGTAATTGATTAATCCTAGTGTTCATATGGCTATACACCCCAAATGTGTTCTAACATGCTGAGGATGAAAATAATTAGAGAAAAAGCAATAAATATTGAACCTGAATCTAGTGTTTGCTTTCCCTGTTACTTTGATTTGAAGATGATTGTTACCTGGAAATGTGACTCTCTTGAAATTACCAGATGGGATCTTACCTCTGAATGCAGGTTAAACTCCTCTCTAGACATACAGACCAGAAAATCATTGAGAAAATAAATGAAATCTAGAATGGACAATTTAACATATTCCCTTGTGTTACAAATGAGAAAATTTAAGTTCAATATCACTGAAATGCTCAGTAACTCTGAAGTCACACAGCTAGTTAGACAAATCTATACTAGAATACCACAAGTACATTCATTGCCTTTTTAATATCATTGTTTTAAAATTGTATATAATTTTTTTCTCATTGTCATCTCATTCATACTGTCTCTCAATTTTAGCAATGCTTATGTATTTTATTCATGAAAGCCTCATATGGGGTTTTCTACATGGTTGAGAAATAATGAGAAGTCAGGACTATAATTAATAAGATTCTCTCTTTCCTATTGAAAAGTATACATTTTAACTGTACATAGTTGTTCTACTAGTGAAACTTAAAAGTTCTAGTTTGATTAAGATTTAGTGCACGTATGTAAAACATTTGATATTGAAAAGAGAAAGCATTATAAAGGTCAACTGTAGTTTGTGAAAGCACTTTGAATTTCCTTATGTATATTTTCATATATCTTGTGCATTCATCTTACTTGGTTTGGGGTAGTTTTTATTTACACCTAGGAACCATGGCTTGGGTACATGGATTGGCCCTATATTGTAGCTATATTGAATGGTGAAAAGTGCCTAAGAAAATTGGTTCTGGAGATTCTAACCAAATATGTCTCAGTGAATGTGAAAGTTCAAGTTAACTTTAGTTCTCAGTTATCTCATTTGTAAAATGGGAAAATAGTACCTACCTTATCAGATTGTTGTAACTATTTAAGAACTTTTTATATGTATTAAAACCTCAGGATAATGGCAGGCTCAATAAGCTCTACCAAGTTGTTTGATGCTATTATTACCATTTATAAAATTTTATAATTTAAGATAGATATTCCAGAGTTACTAGAGTATTTTATATTGCATTCTTATGTTTTTCCCTTTCTCTCCCACTTTTGACTTTTATTATAATTATAATAATATTATAAGTAATTTCATACTCTGTTCAGAAAATAGCAGATTATACATAAAAAGGGGAATACATTCTCAAAATACAAAATGTACAAAATTGTAGTCCAGTGCTTACTATGTAACCAGGTACATATGAAGGTAACCATGTTCAACTGATAAGATGAATTTAAAAATAAATGGGTAAACAATGTTGCTGGAGTTGTATGTATCTTAAAAATAAATTTAAATATATGAATCAATAAGATGTATAACTACAAGGGCGCACACATTCTATTATGTTGGAAGATTCTAACACAACTTAGTAAGGAAAAAAACAAAAAAAAACTAAGAACCACACACAACTTGATAAATACAAATTAGAAGCTTGGTTAACTAGACATAAGTAGAAACATGTATAAATTTAAAAATGTATTTTCTTCAGCATACACAAAACATTTTTTTTCAAAGTTTCATGAACTTAACTATAAAAGAAATTCTAAAGAATGAGATAACATAGGGTAGAAATCCCAGCACAATAGTTCTCCCTAATTTGTGCTTTCACTTACCATAGTTTCAGAGTCTAAAAATATAAAATGGAAACTCCAGAAATGAACCATTTATAATTTTAAATGGTAAATCATTCTGAATAGGGTGAAAAAATTTTGTGCATCCCTGCTTTATTGTATCCAAGAAGGAAATCATTCTTTTATTCCATGTACCATACTAAATATTCTACCCTCCCTGTAGCTACTGAGTAGTCAGAAGATCTTTGGGTTATCAGATTTGCTCTGGCTGTACAACAGTGTGCAGTCCTCTTGCATGGCCATTCATTCAGGCTCCCAGACTAGGGGTGAGGAGATGGAGAAAAGACAGACAGACACATAAATAGAGAAAAAGCCACACCCGATGGGGGAAGACTGACCACAGTAAGTTTGGTATGTTTATTATATAGGTTTGAACATTGAAAGGATTTATTATGAGAAAGTTTCTTCAAAGCAAGAAACTTGATTTCAGAATCAAGGTCATGAGTATGAGCAGTCCAATTATGACTATCATCTTGAGCTCTAACTTTCTACCCACAAGCAGCTGGCATCTGAACCTAAGGACAAGAACTGAATAGCTTCATGGCTGGCATAAAACCTCCTATTTAACAGGTTGTCACCATAGCAACTGGGCTATCTTGAGCTGCACCTTTGCAGGAGAGTTCTCCAGAGGGGCATCCTCTCTGTCACAGGATAGTTCAAAACCCTTCAGTTACCACTCCAACAACAGTGCTTACATCAAGAAACTTTTACATAAGAGGTTAACATTATGTCACAATGCCTAGCCATTCAATTCTCTTTGTCTCATTACCTAGATACTGTATTATCTCACATTGCCACAAAAGGAAAGGTGCATATGGTACAATGGGATATTTAAAGAGAGAGAAAAACCATTCACACAACTTATTAAAATTTAGTTTTTTATTGTTTTATTTTATTATTAGTTATTGTTGTTATTCTCTGTGACTAAATTATAAGTTGAACTTTTTCATAGGAAAAAGAAACAGTACAAAAATACAGATAGTTCTTGGACAACTCTTTGAACATATTTTTTGCTAATGAGATTGGACAACTAAGTTCCACACAAATAAGGATAACAGTGACAAAACTAGTGTTCCAGTATATTTTAAAAATTATGAGTCAAATAAAAAAAACTAAAAGTTTAAAATTATTTAGAAATATCAACAATGAGGATTAGCAGCAGCATATCAAAAATTTTTGATTCAAATAAATTACCAACTGAAAAAATATGAACTTAATGTAAGAACAGAAAAAATCTTATATTTAATAAAATTTGATTATTCAATAGAAGATACAACCAAGAAAAGTAAACTGCAGATAAAAAGAGCATAAATCTATCAAGTAGAAAGTTAAGAACAACTGAAATCATTAACTAGACAAAAAAAATAAACTATAAGACTAGTTAAGTTAAAAACTTCAATTAAAACTAATCAAACACAGATTGCCCAAATAAGCAATACTATGAAATAAAAGTAATATACAACTATTTCTCAGTAAGGAGACACAATAAGATGCTTTGCCACGATCGATTGATACATGTTAACATGTAAAAAACTAGAAAATATAAATTTAATTTCAGAAAAACACAAGAAAGCATAAATATCCTGTAAGCATGAAAGAAATGAACAATAAATTTAAATCTTTACAAAAAAAGGGCTAGTCTCCATTATTTTGTCAAGGAAGTGATCATTCTGATTTTATAGAAAACTTCTAAGAAACCAGAAGATTTCAGTCCATTTTTGTGGGCTGGTTTTATCCTGATCTTCATACAGAAAAGTTTGACATTCCCTCTCAAAATTAAATATATCGAGCAATATCACTGGAAAACAAAGATGAAAAGTCTCCAAGAAAATTTTAGCACAATTTATTCAGGAATAAATGAAATGAATATTAGAAGACTGCAAGTTTGGTTCAATAGTAGAAAACATTTTAATATATTTTACTGGAAAATATTATTTTTCCTAATATTCATTGTTCCAACTTAGAAGAGAAATATGCTTCCCCATCACATTTATGTGAACATGCCAAAATATGTCATATACACATACAAATATATCATAATGAATCCCACCGTTACGTATCATTATAATGCACCAATAAAAATATATTTAAAAAAAAACCAAGTGAAATCGATTGGCAAAAACTGCACAAGGCAGTTTGGCTTTCCTGTGATTCTTTCTCTCATAAAACCAAGAATGCTCATGATAGAAGCTTTTCCATTAGCATAAATTCTGGTTGAAGACAACATAAATTAGGTCTGTGATAGACACAACATGACCAAGAAATAGGCTTCTGTTGTTTTAAGTTATTGAGTGGGAATTGCTTAGAATTCACATTTTGAAGACTAATAACCAAAGTGATAATTTTTGGAGGTGAGGTCTTCTGCAGGTGATTAAATTATAAGAAGAATTCCTCAAAAATGGGGAGTGGCCTCCCAAGAGAGTCTAGACAGCAACCTTGCCTCTTCTACACATGAGGACTCAGTATAAAGACAAGATGTGCCATCTATGAACCAGGAAATACATCCTCACCAAACTGTTTTTTTTTTTTTCTGGTTTTTCCATCCTCCAGAAACACAAGAAATAAATTTCTGTTTTTTAAAATATTTTCGTATAGCAGCATGAACAAAGTAAGATGAATCTATTTAAAACTGCAGTTTAATCTGACTGATTTAGTAGCTCATCATGTTAAGAAATTAGAGGTCCAGTTGTCTTATAGAAGTTAGTAATAAAGTTCAATGCCCTTTTGTAATAGAAACAATGACAATCAAATAAAGGAAGCATCCTTACCCCAAATGAACTAGTCATCAATAAAACAATGCAAAAAAAATTAATGATAAAATATTAGAAGCATTCTATTTAACATGAGGAACATACAAGGATATTTATTATATAAATATATAAATAATATATATAATTTTGTGTCAAAGAATAGAATTTATTATATTGGAGTTCCTGGACATTACAAAAAGTGAAAGAAACAAAAGCAATATATTTAAAAAAAAAAACCCAGAACTCTCATTATTTACAGTGATATAATTGCTTATATAAAAGTTCTAAATATTCTATTAATAAAGCATCATAATTAATATGAGAGTTTAAAATGTAACAACCTATATAAAAATTGACTGCATTTCTATATACCAGCAATGATGGGAAAATAGCAAAATCACCTAGTAATAATACATAAGAAATGGTGCAAGATACTTTTAAAGATAGTACACAATTATACAGAAAACCATTTTAAAGAACCAAAAGAAGCAGAGAAATGCACTATCATGGCTCTCATGCTAGTTTATCTCAAATTGATTTATAGGTTAAATGTAATTCTCATTGAAATGCTAACATTTTGGGGGGCTTGATAAGTTAATCTATGATTTATGTGTTAAAGCAAAGGGCTCAAAATATACAAAATGTTCATGAAGAATGGCATTTTTGAAAGATTTGCATACTAAATATAAAGATGTGAAAATAGTGTAATAATTATAAAAGTGTGTGATAGAGATAAAAAAGAGATATTTGATAAAGGAGTGAACGTAGAAATATTCCTCACATCTTGAATACTTCATTTGTAGATGCCATTGTAATTTAGTGTGAAAGGACCTATTTTTCTTTAAATGAAAATTTTATAACCAACTATACCTATCAAAATAAATATAATTAATGCATATTTTACAAATAAGAAAAAAATAATTAAAATAAGTAATAGGCGAATGTAAAAAAAAAGTTTAGGAATTTTATTTAGTGAAGTAACTAGAGTCCTAAAAAACTAATACACACTCATTTGGTATTCAATAAACTACTTGAACAAAGCTGGGTTAATGAAATCAGGTTAAGAATTGATTTCTTCAAATGAGTCTATTTAGAATATCATGGATAGAAGTGATAAATTCTGATAATTAAAGTAAGAATTTCTGTTCATCAAAAATTATTAAAAGATATTAAAACATAAACTACAAAGTAGGATAAAATATTGGTATTTAGAATATATAAAGAATATTTACAAATTGAAAGAAAAAGATAAACTACTGAGTTGAAAAAAAAATGAAACAAAGATACGAACAAGCATTCTGGTAAAAGATGCAATAGAAATCACCGGTCAACATATGAGAGAAAGAAAGCTCTGTTGGTAATATATTTTAAAGCTAAAAGTAAGAACTTGGATGTTTATTTATTAATAATTATTTTCCTTATATCTTATATAAAAAATTCATATATACTTATATATATTAATATTATATATATAATTTTGTGTGTCTGAAAATATTATAATGAAACCAAATAGTAAAATAATAAGCACCGTAAATATATATATACACACACACATACACATACATACACACACATACATATCTATATCTCTATACATAAGAGATATACATTTGATATATATGTGTGTATATATCAAACCTCCAGAGCTTACATTTAATTATTCCAGCAATTGTCCTTTTATTTTTCAATGTTGCTAGGAAGATATTATTCTCCAGCCAATATTTTTTAATAATAAATTTTGTGGGGAACAATTTTATACATTGCACAAGCATAAAAAACTACTATGAGAACTTAATAAGATCAAAAGATCTACTTCACTCTGATACATTTGCTTAACCAGAGCCTGTGATACCATAGTGTTTTTCAGTTCTTTCCCAGGCCATCTTAGAAGCTTCTGCCTCTTTCACACAGCTTCGTTTTCCATCAAATTATATTTCAGCTTAGATCTAAGATACATTTTTTTCTCAGTTAACTTTTATCCTGTATTATGTGCTATATATTATATGTTATAATATATGATATTTACAATTAAAATGCCTCTAAGTAGAAAACCCATCTGCCAGCAGCAAGAATTTGAGCACATGCAATATGGGGGATGCCTTGGTCTGGTGCTATTCAGGGTGAAAGCATACACTCTGCCTACACACAGCTAGAAGCTCACCCAAGCAAGTACTACCATCTCTTGGAATGTTAGAAACTAGATATGTTGAACAATTTTCCTGCACTGGTTGTGTCTGATACAGCAAATGGTTGGATGAATGTTTTATACATGTGAGAAGTGGAAGTAGGACCCTGAATGATCTGTATGTAAACAATGCATTAAGCACCCTTTTGCCAAGAACTATAGTGTCTTAATTCTATTGTTTAAGGAGATCTTGTCAGGTTTTCTGTCATACATGCAAGTTTAAAGCATATTTACATTTGTGTAAAAATAGGGTATTTGTGCCTGATGTTTTGCCTTTGCCATTCAACTCTGTGTTCCCTTTGTGAGAAATGAGAGACTTGTTCTGCTAGGAGCAATGAACCTCGAAAAGTTGTTTTATTAATTTCTCTAAAAAATAATCAAATCCTTAGGAATGAAGAGCAGGTGCTGCTTTCACATGTTGACAAGCTTAACAATAATCTGTTCTAGTGACTCAGTGGCCTCGGGTCAGTGTCTAAACTTTGCAGAATGATTGAAGACTTTCCTATGAAATGCTGTGGTGGTAAAGAATGCAAAAGATCAGCAACCAAGACAGTAAATTTTAATCACAAGTGCCTTCTTGAAATACATTTTTTGTCTCTAGAAAAATTATAAGAGAAGCTAAAATATTCACTAAACTGATTTAAGACATGCAAGACCACTCTCACCACAAAAATCTGAGGGATTTATGTTACTAATTCTGAGAATAGTGATAAGAATTTGAGAAAATTTCTTTTAAGTATGTGGAAAATATGAGTTCTCTCATAATTTAAATAATAACACTTATATTTAGAACTGTTTTCTAAGCAGAGATTAATGCTCTGACTGTAAGCATTAGTCACATATTTGAAATATATTCTGTATATTCTCAGTGGGTAATTCAGAAAAGTTCTAAAATATATTGTTACAAGTTGATGACCTAAGGTCATGATAATTTTAACTATGTAAAACACAGTATTTTGGTAGCAATAGTGATCAAATTTAAGAGAAAGCAAACACTTTAAAATAATGGAAAATCATGAGTTTTTTTTTCTAGTAATGAACTATGAAATCATTGTTAGTCTGTGACGTGGCACATAAGATAATCTACTACTAGTTATTTCTTTTAATAGAAGAAATGGTAAATTAATATTTTTGGAGTAAAAAGAAAAAGAAAAAAACAAAGGAGTGCACTTCAAAGTAATGTGATTACTTCTTCAGTGATATTTTTTCTTTCATCCACAAAGGACTTTTTCATCTTATGGTGTCTTCTTGCTGATATGAGTTATGCTGTGTAGAGAAACATTTATAAATGAAAAAAAACTATGATAGAAAAAAATCCAACAAAATCAGTTTTGTTCCCATTTATCATCTGCCAGTGTAAATATCAATTGTTCAGAGCCCTAAGAGCCAAAAATAACCACCCAAACCTGCAGAGAACTAGGTATACATAAAATTTCCATAATGTAGGTTTAAAAAATTAAAAAAAAATTAAAAGGTCAATACTGGAACTTCCCATATAAAAGAAGGACCTAAGCATTTGGGTGTGAGAGAGCTATATTCAATAGGGTTTCTATTTAATTTACATGCATATGGGTATCCAATATCGATTAGTTTTTCTCTATTTTCCCCATCCCAGCAAATCTACACATTCTCTTTATTCCCCTTCAAAAACTCCTCCAGCTGCACACACTCTCCTCACCTCTAATAGACTTGCCCAGGCATTGTTTTGGCACACAGTTATATTTCTACTACTGATCACATATTCAGGTATTTCAACAACTGTTTTTGAATTAAGAGTCACACCTAATTATAGGGGACCAGCAATAATCAAGACAGAAGCTTTGCTCTGAAAGTGTTAGTGAATGAGATACTGAAGTGAACTTCCAGAGTTGCTTAGTTAGGGAATTGGAGCAATCATATCATTTGCACAGATTTTCCATGTGACAGTCTGACAAACACTTTAAAGGATTCTCCATATGTAAAGCATCTTTCTGGACTCAGGACAAAGAGAAGCTAGCTTCCCAGTCAATGTTATTACACTATCTCCAAAGGAGAAAGGCAGAATGGCTATAGTACCCCCATGCAATCTTCCCCATAAGTGGGAAGGATGGCTTCACAAATGTGGTACCTCCTCTTGCCCCACAGCAAAGGTCTGCTATGGGATTAGATGATCTAATTCAGATACATCCTATTAATTCCTTATACTTCATAAAATAGAAATTAAATAAAGTTAACCCATGATAAACAGTGCATTATGAGAGGGGGAAAAGAGCAACAATTTTGCAACCAAAGTCTATTACCATTTTTCTAAGGGGAAAATGTAATGCTAACATGATACTGGAAAGTAAAATATCCTATTTCTGTATGTTCACTGTAAAGATAATTGAATTACATGGTGATAATGAACAAATTTAAATATATATTTCAAAGAAAGGAGACTATCAAAACTAACCTGAAATTTAGAATCCTATTTTCCAAGATGCAAATTGCAAATAATAATAGACATAGGAACATTAACATTAAAATAATGATAGATGTAATCATAGTGAAAGTATTTTGGGGGAAATATTACAAAATATAAAATTTAAAATGAGAGTTATTATTAGTGTGGAACTTAACAGCACTGACTCTGGAATCAAGATTTCCTCATTTAAATCTTGGCTCTGCCACTTATTTACTATAACTTCAGGGTCATATAGCATTTTGCCTTACTTTTCTCATCTACAAAAATGGGAAAAATAGAAAGGTATTAATTCATTAAAAGTATTTTGAAAAATATTTGTGCTCATTAAAGCAGGCAATAATTATTATTAAAATTATGTAAGTGATCACTATTATGATTAATTATGTGCTGTTATTATTAACCAAGTTGGATCTTAAGTATCCCCCAAAGGCCCATGTGATAAAGGCTGGGTCCCTAACTTGGCACTGTTGGGAGATGGTGGATTCTGTAAGAGGTGAGGGCTTGTTGGGAGGTCTTCAAGTCATTGGAAGAATACCAATTAAGGGCATTTGGAAACCTTAACCTGTCTTTTTTTCTTTTGCTTTCTGGCCATAAATAGTTTTGCTCCACCATAATGTATCATCACAGGCCCAAAGTAACATGGCCATTCAAACTGAAATCCCCCAAACTATGAGCCAAAAAATAAAAAAATTCTTTGAAAGCTAACACACCATGACAATACTAGAATAATAATCTGAATAACACTGACTTATTCTTCATTGTATTTTATTTCTGCACTATTCTTCCAATCATTAATAATGCTTTATTGCTTCTGGGATAATGTCCTGCTCTTGAGGTTACCATTAAAAGAATCACCTGATCCCAAAGCAACTCACTGTCCTCAAATGATCTAGCTGTGATGTTTCTTGTTGAAATCCAGTGTTCATCTTCTTTTCTCTTCTTGGTGTCTTTTCCCTACCATTGCTATCCCTCTCACAATACTCATCATGACAATTTGTTGCACTTTCTTACCCCTATTCTGTACCTATATAGAAACCATCTGTCTGGTAGGCTAGTTCTTCCACTAAGGATGATGATTGCTATGTGTTATGCTCTTGGCCTTTGGAACTTTGCCCAATCATTTTACATTGTAGATGCCCAATAAATGTTTGATAGATGAACAATTAGAATTATCAACTGATGAAAGTGCCCTGGAAATAAACTTTATTGTGTTTTTGAGATAGATATTCTCTGTCTCCACTACTAATACTCAAGTTTGGCATCACATTAAAAACCACACCTCTGTACTCAGTTCATAAGAATATTTATAAAGGAAGTCTCTTTTAAATCTCAATCACTATCCCTGTGGGGTGCCCTTAAGAGATTCAAATGAATAACAAGTATTTAACAAAACTGTCATGTGAGGGTATAACTCAGCCATAAGTGCATGTTCAACATGTTTGAAGTTACAAATGGCCCTGGGTTCGATCTCCAGCTCCCACTCAAAACAACTGTGATACTTTTGATATTATTAATCAATTTTTCAATAACTTGATGGGGCTTTATTACCCAACAACCTTTGAAAGTTACTTTTTATTTCTGTCAGTTAACCTAGATGAGTTGAATGCAACTGTGCCTGCAGGGTTTTATTTAGCTACAGAATTAGGTTGTTAAGATGTCAGTCCTTGAATGCCCTAACTTCCATTTGGGTCATGGTTAAAAAAAAAAGTCCCGAGTGAATAATGAATTTGGAAATTTATGTAAAATTTTCCTCTCTTCAATGTTCTGTATGCAGCCCAAATTCCCAATTAAGACTTTAGTCACTGTAAATTTTTATTGGTGTTTTCCAATTTCAAAATATATACTTTGAAAACATTACTTCTTGTGATTTGAATTTTAGTATGTATTTAAATGGTCACCAGAAATATTAGCTGATTATATTTCATTAAACAGAATGAGGGCAGTATAATTAAAGGTGTAGTTTCTTGTCCTAAGTTTCATGGTTAATGCAGGTTAAAGTCAGAAAAGTTAGCCAGATCATTGATTCTGTTATGTTTTAACAATATTTTCTTTCATACAAATATATAATTCAACACATCAAGTTCATTTTAATTTCTGAGATTTTAAAGCTATTAGAGCCATAGACTGATTTCAGTTTAAAATACTGTAACTATTTTTAAAGAGCTAATTCTCCTTGTCAGTATATTGGTATGACATGTTATTAGTAATATAAATCCTTAATCATAGATATTTTTATCTTCATATTACTATTTACAAAAATTTGAATGTCATAAAAATAAAGGCAATGATGCTATTTATTTACTTTTTGTATTGAGGATTAAACCCAGGGATGAACCCAGGGACCCTTAACCATTGAGCCACATCCCCAGCTATATTTTGTGTTTTATTTAGGTACAGGATCTCAATGAGTTGCTTAACACCTCACTAAGTTGCTTAGCACTGCACTAAGTTGCTAAGGCTGGCTTTGAACTCCCATTCCTCCTGCCTCAGCCTCCCCAGTTGCTGGGATTACAGGCATGCACCACCAGGCCCAGCTAATAATGCTATTTTAGTAGCTTAAATTGCCTCTGTTTTTGGAATGTGCTCACTTATTGATGGAGTTATAAAGTTTCCTGTTTTCCATATTCCAAGTTCAACTAAATTCCTTTTTTAACATGTGAAGAAAACTTTGGTAGACAATGTACATACTTAAAATGAATTGTGATATTTAATTTATATTTGGAAGATAAAATTTTCTAAAGGTAAATTTTTAAAAACATTACAAAATTGAAAGGCAAAGCATAACTTAATGGCCAAATATCATAGAAAAACAGAAGCATTAGATGATTTCCACTAGCTTTAAGAGTAATCGTTAATACTCACTTCCATCTTAGATATAATTTTGCTTATATATGTCTAAATTTTAGAAAAAGAAAGAAGAAACTTGGCATGCTCATACCTATAATCCCAGAAGCTCTGGTGGCCTAGGCAGGAGGATCTTGAGTTCAAAACCAGCCTCAGCAAAAGCAAGATGAGCAAGACTTTTTGACTTTTTTGCAGAGATGGGAAAGACTTTTTGAAACTCATAAATTCATTTGTAACCACATAATATGAATGTTGAATACACCCTTTTATTAGACCCATTGCAAAACTAAATCCTCATCAAATCCAAGATCAACCACTTAAGAGGGTATCTTTAGAAAATTTTGTAAGGGAAACGGAAAGGAGATTATTGAGAATACTTATTAAGTGATGACAATGGAAATTATTCTCAGTTAATTCATAGATAATATAATAACATTCTTTCTAAGAAATACCATGACTCTGGTTCTAATACCAAGAACTTCAGGACATTTGTCAATCATAGTCAGTTCCAATTTGATGATATGAGTGATAAAATGGAAGGGTAGATACTGGTCATGTTGGCTCATGCCCATAATCCCAGAGGCTCAGGAGGCTAAGGCAGAAGGATTGTGAGTTCAAAGCCAGCCTTAGCAACTTTGTGAGACGCTGAGCATCTCAGTAAGACTTTGTCTCCAAGTAAAATACAAAAAAAGGGCTGGGGATGAGACTCAGTGGTTAAGTGCTCCTGAGTTCATTCCCCAGTACAAAAAAAAAAAAAAGAAGATTGGGTTAGAATATGTGCTGTCAATACACAGAAACCAGGATAAGTAAATTTCAAAACCTCCAATAAGATCAAAATGTATATAAAATATAGTGATATAAATATGTATCCTACAAAGTTCTAATATTTTAACTATAAAGCAAAGACTATACAAAATGATAATTGGATTTTTTTTTACTAAATATTATCAGAAGGCAACTTGGAAATGTTTTTGGTAATCACAAAACTGACTTGATTCAAAGATGAGTGTATATACTCAGTATCAATCTGTGTTTAACATTTGCATTTGTATTCCTTCTTTTATAAAAAAAGAAAATGACATAAATTAGACTAAACAATATTTATGTAATAAATGCTTATGACCTCATATGTGTTTATTGACATGTTTTTCCAAATCAAATGGATTGCTAAGTGTGCAATTCCTTTTTCACCTTAACTTCTTTTTAAAATGTGCTGAATGTTTCTACTTCCTTTCCTTCTCTGCCATAGGTATTCCTCATACTATTTCCATATAAGGTATGTTTAGCAAATTGTAACTCAAACATGTAATGAAAAATAAATTGCATTAACTTTGATTTAAATGAGGAATTGAAACTTAAGAATAAAGATCTTTACATTATAGTAATAAAAATTTGATAGAATAAAATTGAGTAAGATTTAAACGATATGGTTTGCAGTGATGGGAAAATATTTTGCAAACAATTTCTCCTAACATCAGATACAAGCAATAAAATAGTATGTGTGTATGTGTGTATATATATATATATATATATATATATATATATATATATCCATATCCACAGTCTGGCTGGGCACAATTCAGGAGCCACTTGTCAAAAGAAATGAACTTTATTTTTAGAACCACACACGCCAAACAAAACAGCTCCTCAGGAAGAACCTTCAGAGCCCAACTGCAACCACCGGCTTCCCACAAGCCTCTCCCCCTCTCCCACTCCTCCTGCTCTTGAGGCCAATTGACTGGGTCACGTGGGCGGAGCCCAAAAAGTCCCCCAATGAGCAGCTCCGTGGTCTGAAAGGGCAGGGAAACGGCCCAATGAGCATCACCGCAGAGGACCCAATCAGTTGGCAGCTAGAAGTTGCTGGGGCTACTGTGAGCCAATCATCAGCTGGCAGCTGGAAGTTTGCTGGCAGCTGGAAGTTTGCTGGGGCCCCTTCGGCTGTGGCTCTCAACATCTCCCCCTCTCTGTTTAAACAACAAGCATGTGGCTTAGGGACCGTGCCTGCCTTAGGTTGTCCAATAGTACATATGGTCCTTACCCATTATCGGATGAGCTGACCTCAAGACGTCAGCCTCCTGTCTTAGGTTGGTACCATTGCAATTGGATCTTACCTGTCACTGACTACCCATCCAGTATACAGCCACACCTGTGGATAGGTCTTTGTACCAGTGGGGGGGTTGAGGTTCTTTGCCTCACCTCCGTTGGCCCCCAAATTTTAGCTGAACGACCATGACAAGCAGAGGGGAGGAAGATACACCAAGCCAATTGATGGCTCCTTTTGGAAAAATTGTACCACCGATGACATCATCAGCAAAAATACCCCAAAACTACCACAAGTCGCTGTACCAACAGATAGTTCACAATGCATACAGGTGAGTTCACAATGCATACAAGTGATTCATAGTCCAGGCAAGTTCTGCAAGAAGTTCAGTGATGGCTCCTTTTGGAAAAATTGTACCACTGATGACACCATCAGCATAAATACCCCAACACTACCACAAGTCGCTGCACCAACAGATAGTTCACAATGCATACAAGTGAGTTCACAATGCATACAAGTGATACATAGTCCAGGCAATTTCTGCAAGCAGTTCAGTGATGGCTATTGCAGAAGCTGTAGATTGGTTTTATCTTTGTCTTCACTGGCACTGGGATGAAGATAGGAATTCTGGCAATAATGGCTAAAGAAAAAATTATATAACATTCCAGAAGGCACTAAAAGAAAACAATTTTCTTAACAATGTACCTTATCTTGAACAGAATTATTAAATAAAATGAAAAGGAAAGGCGAAAGTAAACAAACAAATCTGTTAACCTCCTTTTTTGTTCATATATTAAAACAATCCTCAACAGCTGCTTACCCAATTTAAATTAAACCATTTAAATCATGTGAAAAAAAAATATTTGGATCCATTTTTTCATGAGTGCTCATCATATATGATATATGGACATACGTATATTCAAACATATAACATAAAACACAAGTGTGCACACATAATATAATACATACAACATAACATAATAGTAAAGGCCTTATAACTTTTTACAGGGGAAATCTCCATTGCAATGTTTAAAAACTCTATAGTCAAAAAAATATAACTGATAAGCAAAACATTAACCTAGGTCTGTATGAGCTCAAAAAACAAAATAGAACTTCATGATGTGGGAAAGGGCAATAATAAAATAGATATTGACAAAAGCATCCTGGTTTTGTCACAGATGTAAGAATAGCCAAACTGGAGTTTTGGATATCAGTTGTTATGGATTTGAGCCAAATCATCTTCTTTTTGGTCTGTAGAAATCGCTTTAGTTAATCTTTCTGAAATCCAAATCGGCTGCTGTTCTCCTTGTGGAAACACATAAACAGACCCCCGACTCCAGACAATCACTGGATCAGGACCTTAGTTAATCTCTCTGGAATCCAAATCGGCTGCTGTTCTCCCTGTGGAAACACAAACAGACCCCCGACTCCAGACAATTACTGGGTCAGGACCTTTCCATTGTCCTGTTAGAATATCCTTCCAAAGTACCTTAGGCTTATGTACCTTAGGCTTATTTTGGACACATATGCCTTTCCGCAGCACTAAGCCCTGATGAATCCAAATTTAAAAAGTTTAGAGTAAAAAGGGTTATTTTAAGTTTATCTTTGGGGAATATATACCCCTTCCCAATTCCCTCCTTTTGTTTTAATAAGTACATTTTAATAGTTTGATGAGCTCTTTCAACTATGCCTTGTCCTTGTGGATTGTATGGAATTCCTGTTATGTGAGTAATGCCAAATGATGAGCAAAATTGTTTAAAAGAGGTGGAAGTATAACCAGGACCATTGTCCGTTTTTAACTGTTTTGGAATGCCCACAGTGGCAAAATTTTGTAAGCAATGAGCTATAACATCTTTAGTTTTTTTCTCTGGCATGAAGGGAGCCCATCAAAAATCCAGAAGAAGTATCAACTGTAACATGCAAATATTTTAATTTTCCAAATTCTGGCAAGTGTGTGATGTCCATCTGCCAAATATGGTTATCAGTCCTCTAGGATTGACTCCAAGATTAACTTGTGGTGAAAAGGTCACACAATTTTGACATTGTTTTATTATTTGTCTAGCTTGTTCCTTAGTTATTTTAAAACGCTTTTGTAAAGTATTAGCATTGACATGGAACTTTTTATGAAAATTCTTAGCTTCTTCTAGTGTAGAGAAAATATGTATGTCATGTGTAGTTTTATCTGCTAAATCATTGCCCAAACTAAGGGCTCCAGGCAATCCTGTATGTGCCCTGATATGTCCTATAAAGAACGGATCTTTTCTGTCCCAGATTAGACTTTGTATAGTGGAAAGCAAAGAGAAAACAGTAGAGGAAGGGGAAATCCTACCAGCATCTTCAAGGGATACTATAGTATTAACTATATACTGACTACTGGAAAATAAATTAAATACAGAATCTTTAAACATCACAATAGCTTGTAATACTGCATTAAGCTCTACCTTTTGAGCTGATTGTTTGGGTACTAAAAATGTAAAAGTTTGATCAGGTGTAACTATTGCTGCTGTACCATTATTTGACCTATCAGTGAATATACTTGGAGCATTCATAATAGGTTTTTTTCTTGTCATTTTTGGAAAAATTACAGGATGCAATGACCAAAAAGACAATAAAGGATTAGATGGTAAGTGGTTATCAAATGAAACATTAGATTTGCACATGATTATTGCCCAAGCATTTAACTCATTAGCTAACTCATCAATTTGATTCATAGTATATGGAGTAATAATTTTATTAGGAGAAATTCCAAACACTCCCTTTGCTGCTTTTATTCCTTTGAGTATTAATTGTCCTACAGCCTCAGGATACCTAGTAAGAATAGTGTTAGGAGAATAAGATAAATGTATCCATAATAATGGACCTTCTTGCCAAAATACTCCTGTAGAAATATTTTTTGTTGGTAGTACAATAAATAATAAAGGCAAACTTATATCAATTCTTCAAATGCATATTTTCCATATATGTTTCGATGATTTTTAATGCCTTTCTTGCTTCAGGCGTTAACATGCGAGGTGAATTTGGATCTGATGGACCTTTTAGGATATCAAATAAAGGTCCCAACTCTCCTGTTGGTATATCTAGATAAGGCATTATCCAACTTATGTCTCCTAATAACTTTTGAAAGTCATTAAGTGATTTGAGTTGATCTACTCGTATTTGAATTTTTGGTGGATGGACCATGGTTGAGGATAATAGAACTCCTAAATAATTATTTGGAAAATTTAATTGTACTTTATCTATTGCTATCTCTAGATTATAATTTTTTAATAAGTTTGTAAGTGTGGCATAACATTCTAGCAATGTGTTTTTATCTTTGTGTGCTAATAATACATCATCCATATGGTGAAATATTTGTAGTTCAGGATTTTGATTTCTAAGTGGCTGGATTACTTTGTTAACATAAATTTGACACATAGTTGGGCTGTTAGCCATCCCTTGAGGGAGTACTTTCCATTCATATCTCTGATCAGGACCTTCATGATTCAGTGCAGTGATAGTAAATGCAAAATGTGGACTATCCTAAGGATGAATTGGAATTGAAAAAAAAAAATCTTTAATATCTACAACTAAAACATACCAGGTTTTTGGCAAAGCAGACAATTGAGGAATCCCCTGTTGAGCAGGTCCCATAATAACCATTTCATTATTAAGAGCTCTTAAATCTTGCAGTAATCTCCATTTACCAGATTTCTTTTTGATGACAAAAATGGGAATATTATGGGGAGATACAGAAGGTTGTGTATGTCCTTCCGCTAATTGTTGTTTGACCAGGTCATGGGCTGCTTGTATCTTTTCTTTAGTCAGGAGCCACTGAGGAACCCATACTGGTCTTTCTTTCTTTCTTTTTTTTTTTTTAAGAGAGAGTGAGAGAGGAGAGAGAGAGAGAGATATTTTTTAATTTTTTTTTTTTTTAGTTCTCGGTGGACACAACATCTTTGTTGGTACGTGGTGCTGAGGATCGAACCCGGGCCGCACGCATTCCAGGCAAGCTCACTACCGCTTGAGCCACATCCCCAGCCCCCATACTGGTCTTTCTGATTTCCAAGTAATTTTTATTGTCTCAGTGGCCCTTTCTGAAAATCCAACCCATGTCTGTCTGTTCCTTGATCTATTTGTATTGGTGCTGCTATACCTTGTTCTTGTTTTTCTAATCTTTTTCCTTTCCTAAAACCTTGTCTAGACATAATAGTGGGTGCATTTTGGTTGATGTTATTTGTTAATGTCAAACCTAATTGATCTAGGACATCTCGTCCCCATAAATTTACGGGAAGATGATCCAATACATATGGCTGTATAGTTCCTTCACATCCTTCAGGATCCCTCCAATCTAATACCATTGCACTTCTATGGGGATTAGTCGCCACTCCTAGGCCTCGAAGCATTTGAGTGGCTTGTTATAATGGCCAATGTTTTGGCCATTCTTGACGAGAGATGATGCTAAGGTCTGCACCTGTATCCAGTAGCCCATTAAATTCATGTCCTTGAATAATTAGCTTTAGCATGGGGCAAGAATCTAAATTTAAAGAAAGCATAGCTCAATCTACACCTTTGGAGCCTAATCCCTTGGAACCTCTTTCTACAGTATGACTGGAAAATTTATCATGTAGGCTGGGTATTATTAGTAACTGTGCTATTCTATCTCCTGGTGAAATTACTGATATACCCTTTGGAGAACTGGCTATAATTTTTATTTCACCTTCATAATCGGGATCAATTACCCCAGGACTTATCATAAGTCCTTTTAGAGTAGAAGAACTGCGTCCCAATCATAAGCCTACTGTTCCTTTGGGAAGAGGTCCTTTTACCCCTGTGGGAATGATTTGAACTCCCATCTCTGGAGTTAGTACTGCTCTGGCGGAGGCACAGATGTCCAACCCTGCACTCCCTCTGGTTTGTCTGATGAGGGATCTAATGGACAATGTGTCCTGGGCACTACCCTGATGGGATTGCTGGGTTCCTCCAGTGCTCCGTATATTTGAGGTTTTGGGCCCCGGAGCATTGGGTCCCCCTGTCCATTTTTTGGCAATGGAGCCCAATGCCTTTCTCCACGATATTGTGGATAAACACCTGGTCCTTGTTCATTTTTTGATAATGGAGTACCCTCTATGGTGGTTTGAGAACGGCATTCATTAGCCCAATATCTCCCTCTATGGGATCGTGGGCAAATACCCGGTATTCTACTCCTTTGATATCTAGTTTTGTTAAACCCTCCTCCTATGGGGCAATTCCTTTTAAAATGTCCTGTTTGTTCACAATTGTAGCATGTTCTTGGCCTGGCATCTAAAGCCTGTTTTAGTGCAGCTGTCACGATTTGCCCTTGTTCATTAATGTCTCTGGCATCTAAAGCCTGTTTTACTGCAGCTGCCATGACTTGTTCTTGTTCATTAAGGTCTCTACATAATTTAATATATGTGTTTAAATCTTCATGTTTCCATGGTCTAATGACTTCTCTGCACCAACAATTCACTTGCTCATAAGCCAGTTGTTTTATTAATGGCATTGCTTGCTCTGTATTCCCAAAAACTCTGGTAGCTGTTTGAATAAGCCTATCTACAAATTCAGCGTAAGATTCATTAGCTCCTTGTATTACCTTAGATAATTGACCTTGTAAACCTCCATGTCCTTGTAAAGTCTTCCATGCCCTAACCGCCTCTGCAGCAATTTGTGCGTATACGCCAGGATCATATGCAATTTGTTGCTGCTGATCCTCATAAGGTCCCTTTCCTAACAACATATCTAGATTTCTCTGAGGATAACCAGCTGCTGCATTTCGCCTAGCCGTCTCCTTGAAAAATTCCTAATTGGCAACCTTCCATAACAGGTATTGACCTCCATTTAGCACAGCTTTACACATATTAGCCCAATCTGCTGGCGTCATGTTCAAGTTGTTAATGGATTCGACCATGCTTACAGTGAAGGGTGCTTGAGGACCATAGGTTGTTACAGCCTCTTTTAGCTGTTTCACTGTTTTGAAATTTAAAGCATGGTGAATTAGCTGCCCTCCTGCCTCAAATACAGGGCATGTTAATATTTGAGATCCTGTCTCAGGATCCCAACTATCAACTGCAGGGGTTGGGAGCCTCCCAGCATATGGAGGTGGCGCTGTTGGTTGGACACTTATTCCCTCTGGTGATAGAAAGGTGTTAGTAGCAGTCTCCTGTTGTAACTTTTCCCCTGATGGCTTTTCTTCTCTAAGCTTTCTTCCTCTGACTAGCTTGAAAGACCTTCTCTTTTACTTGAATCTTTTCCTCTTTCTGACTAACTTGAGAGACCTTCTATTTTACTTGAATCAATATGTCTTCTCCTTCCTCTACCTTTGTCTGAACTGAAGGCTTTGGACTAAGCAAACAAGATACCAACGTCCACAATGGCAATGTGCCAACTGGCAGAGTCCCTGGGCTTTTCTTTTCTATTCTTTTAAAATCTTCACCATGATGGTTCCATTGTGATATATTTAACAACTCTTCCTTAAAAAGCCATGGGCTACATTTTTGTATTGTATCAATGTATGCCCTGACTGTTCTTGATTTTACTGAGATGCCTCCTTCCTCTAACAATTTACTTAACACTCTTTCAGTTTGTTTTTTACTAATTTCTGATCCCATATTTCTACTATAATACAACCCAACAAGATAACGCCTAACAAAACTGAAACAGAGTGAAACAAAATTGGAACAACACAAAATCATTATAATAGCCTCCTGAAATGTCCATCCATCCTTTCTCCCTATCTGTTCCTCAGATGTGAGCGGTTTTTCTTCCATCTTACACATCTCCAGGGACAGGCAACTTAAAACAAAAGTGAAGCAAAACAAAAGAAGAATCTTAAAATGGCTACCCATCCTCTCTCCCTGCCCTCAGGGGCAAGCAGTTTACCTTATCACTTACCCTCAGTCATTCCCCGTGCGGGCCACCAAAATGCCGCAGTCTGGCTGGGCACAATTCAGGAGCCACTTGTCAAAAGAAACAAACTTTATTTTTAGAACCACACATGCCAAACAAAACAGCTACTCAGGAAAAACCTTCAGAGCCCAACTGCCACCACCGGCTTCCCACAAGCCTCTCCCCCTCCCCCACTCCTCCTGCTCTTGAGGCCGATTGGCTGGGTCACGTGGGCGGAGCCCAAAAAGTCCCCCAATGAGCAGCTCCGTGGTCTGAAAGGGCAGGGAAGCAGCCCAATGAGCATTACCACAGAGGAGCCAATCAGTTGGCAGCTAGAAGTTGCTGGGGCTACTGTGAGCCAATCATCAGCTGGCAGCTGGAAGTTTGCTGGCAGCTGGAAGTTTGCTGGGGCCCCTTCAGCTGTGGCTCTCAACAATATATCTTGTTCTACTTAGTTGTACATAAAAGCAAAATACATTTCAATCATCGTACACAAATGGAGTACACAAGGCTGAGGTAGGAGGATGGAGAGTTCAAAGCCAGGAGCTAAGCAACTCAGTGAGACCCTGTCTCTAAATAAAATACAAAATAAGGCTGAAAAATTCTATCCCTGGTACAAAAAAAAATTAAAAAAGAAAAAAATGTAAATGTAGCATAATCAAACTCTGAAGTAACAGATGAGAGTATTTATATTTGGTGCTAAATTTAGAATTGGACTATCTCCAATATTTAAGACTGAGAAATTTATTTGGTGCCTAGGCCCATTTGTTGGAAAAAAGTTCTATTTTTGTAACTATTGGTGCTTTTTTTATTTTTTAACCCTTTTAAATATATATAATGTACTGATTATCTCAAAATGTCCTGGGTGCCCAGTTGCAGTGGTGCATACCTGTAATTCCAGCCACTCAGGAGGCTGAGATAGGAAGATCACCAGTTCTAGTCCAGCCTCAGCCTCTAAACAAGACCCTAAACAACTTAGAGTGACTCCTGTCTTAAAATAAAAAAAAGCTGGGTTTGTGGCTCAGTAGTTAAGCACCCTTAAGTTCAGTACCCCATACAAATAAATAAAATTGTCTTGAGGGAAAGGCACACATTTCTCAGGCTTTAGGTTTTAGAAATAGCAATATTGGAACAAGACCATTATATCCTACAGAACAAAATCATTTTTGTTTTGAAAGAAGAAAAAGAGCAAAACCCTTTTAGTATGAAGTTTGAAGGTAGAGGGGTCTCTCCATTATAATAATTAATTATACTCCAGTGGTTCTCTATGAATTATTTCATGTCTTTTCCCAGTTTCTCACCAAATTTGGAAAATTAGCTTAGGTGACTTGCTTGAGGTGTTACAGCTAGACTGGCAAAATAGGGGTGGGAATTTGACCTAAGTCTTGATTGTCATAACCTATTTCAAATTAAAAAAGAGAGATAGTAACATTCACTGAGTATCTATCACATCCAGCCACCATTAGAGCAGAGACATTTTTTCATAATCATTTCATTGAAGTGCAGCTTCATAATTTTTAAACTCCTTACTAATGCAATTATTGTCTGCCATAAAATTACTAAACATTTTCAATTTTAGCTCTAAATATTTTAACTTATAAAGTAGGAATCATAAAATATCCATGCACAGAATGCTCTGAGAAATAAGTGAAATAGTATTTAAATATTGATAATTTAAAAATTTATAAAAGATTCTAGCACATTATAAGGCCTTACTAGATATTGCCCATAAAATTGGTATATTTTTGTTTTTACTTGTATTTAATTCTCACAATAATTGATATGGGTAAATATGATTCCTATTTTTATTAATAAGAAGCTAAGATTTGCATCTTTAGTATTATATCTTTTTTCTAAGGTTCTAAAGCATAACACAAAAGCCAAGCTTCAGGCTAATAACTACTCAGTTTCTGTTTTCTGACTTGTGCTTGCATAACAAATGTTTTAAAACTTCAAACTCTATAGATTATGTTTCTTGATTTAGAATTTTCTCAGAATTTGTAAAAAGACTTTACAGCCTCTTTTATTTTCTTACTCCCCACCCCCAATATGAGTTGTTGTGCTGGTAATTGAATACAGGACCTGAAGCATGCTAAGCTGTATATTATGAAGCTATATCCCCAATTCTATCTTTCCTTTACTTCTTCAAAGTATTTACACAGGCATATAATAGATTTAAGTATCTGAAGAGAAAAACAAACGTGCTTTCAGAACCACCATGAATGTCATTTTAGCCTACAGCATATGGAGAAAGATGAGTGATTGTTTACAGGGACAATTATATCTAGTAAACTCATTGTGAACAAATCTCAAATTTTTGAAATAAATATCATTGAAGTATTTTTTAACTTAGCAAATAAATTCTAAATGATATGTATTCTACAGATTTTTGAAAAGCCTTAATCATTTTAAAAGAGTAATTGTAGCCTCCTTGAAAAAAACAAATTTTAGAAAGTACTAAAAATTATAAGATAATAAAATGTCTCATGAGTTTGGTATTCATTTTCCATACCACAAATACTAAGATTGATGAGAACATTTTTATTTGATTTATTCATCATTGTTTTGACATTTTTATAACTTATAGGTAGTACCAAATAAATATGTATTAGTAATGACATAATTTAATCCTTTGCAATTTAGTCAGTGGATGCAAAAACTTTAATAATACTTATAAAGAAGTTGATATGTGAAAATATGAATATATTCTAATTCTATATTTTAAACCACACTTATATGGCTGACTCTATTACCTTGAGAGTTTTGCAGAAGATAATTCAAAGCAAAATAAAATTTGCAAATCATTAAACTTTGCTTCCTTTTCTCTATGACTACATGGCTAGTATACCCTTATAATATATCCATTCATGGAGTATTTTATAGTAAATATAGGGTTCTATGTGGTGAGTCTAAATGTGTGCTGTATGATATTTACACACATTTTCCTTCTATACTTAAATTTACCTCTTTGAGGTTTTTTTTTTTGTTTTTGTTTTGCTTTTTGTTTTGTTTTATGGTAAATTATTCATCCTTGCTTAGCAAGAGAAACCTCTTATACTGAAATGAGGCAGGCTGTTGTGAAATGGTTGTTTGACCTGTAATTATGATTACTGTTAAATGCCAAAGGTGGAAACAATATTTACAAGTGTTTCTCATTGTTCAGTATTCCCATGAAATTTATCTCCACTTTCAATTTCTACAGTTTTAATTAACCCTCAACAACTGTGGCAATTTGATGGAAAAATTCCAGATATAAACAATGTATGTTTTCACTTATGTATGCTTCTGAGTGTTGTGATGAAATCTCTCACCATCCTTCTCTACCCCACATGGGATATGAATAATCCCTTCATCTAGCTTATCCATGCTGTATAGACCACCCACATTAATCCCTTTGGTTGTCTTGATGGTCAGATCTATTGTCACAACATCACAGTGCTTGTGTTCATGTATACTTACATGTAGTGTCACATATGTGTGTGTCATTTACCTCACTTCATGGCATCAACTGGACATTGTAGATATTATTACAAGGAGAAAGGTGAGCACAGAAATAAGATATTTTGAGAGACTATGTTTACATAACTTTTATTACAATCTGTAAATAAAATCATTTTATATTTTGATTATTTTGTTGTTATTTATCTCTTACTATGCCTGATTTATGAGTTAAATTTTGTCATAGGTAGGTATTTATAGGAAAAGCATATTCTATGTAAGTTTTGGAACTATCTAGAGTTTCAGACAACTACTAAGGATCTTAGAATGTAACCCCATGGATAAGGAGGACCACCACATTTAAGTGATGATTATAGCTCTGACCACTTATGATAAATCTTGGAAATTTTATTATGGCGTAATGCATTGACTTTCCTCCTGGCAACTGAGGACCTGCCACAGATGTAGTGGCAAAAGAAGCCAGCTTAAAGCACACTGTACCTTTCATACTGAAGATCCTTTTCATGATAGAAACTGGAGAGTGTTATGCATGCTAAATGTTTACTGAATTATTATTCTTTTGCAATGGCCCTTCCCTTTAGCATCATCCAGGAAAATACGTACTGGATGGGTTATTTTATGAGGATACTAATGTTAGATTTCATACAAACTATACTTAATCTTATCTATTTTTAGCATTCCCTTTCTTCAGAGCAGGGATGGGGCATGCTGATCATTGAATCAGATCTGAATATTCAAAGAAAATGGCATCAGCCAACAGCAAACAAGTAAAAGAAAGGCTTTAAAAAATCTATATATATAAATAAACAGCAGAAGTGAACAGCTGTAATGAGTGACTTCCTCACCCACCACAAGTCAAAATGGGGAAGGGCTAATGGAGGAACCTAAAATAATAACAGCAAAAGTCAAAACGACATTTTTGTTTTTTACTAATTACTAAATATGGATCAGGATATGCTCTAAGTGATTTATATTATTGTATCATTTGCTACTTTTAAAAACAGAATTTATTTTATGTAGATAGGAAAGCTTTTCCAAAGTGGATCAAGGTAAAATAATTTGTAGAAAGGAAAATAGAGGAAAAATATCTATGACTCTTATGTAGAACCAAGTTCATGATTCCACCTAAGTGAAATTCACCACTTTGGCTTACCAAGACACATGAGGTAAACTCTTCAGCAAGATGTACTTTAAGCTGGTAGTTTCTAAGTTCTAAGGCCCTGAGTGAGGACAATCAGTTTAAACTCCCTTATTCCCCTTCGTTCCACTTATTATCACTCATTCTGGATATCCCAGGCTTCTTTCTTGTCCTGAAGGCTGCTGCCTTAGGTACTCAAGTTAAATTAGTTAGCTATTCAATGCCATGACCATAATACCTAAGATAAATCTAAGATAAATCAGTTCAAGGAGGGAGCCTTTATTTTGGCTCATGGTTTCAGTCTGTGGTCATCTGGCTCTAAGGCAGAACATCATGGCTGAAGGCCCTGGTGACAGAAAGCTGCTTGATTCATAGAAGTCTGCTGGGAATGGAGAGATGAAGAGAAATGGACCAGTAACAAGATACAATCCCCAGAGACACACTGAACGGCCCACTCATTCAACTAGGTTCCACCTCCCATAGTTCCACCTCCTCCCAAAAAGTCCACTCAGCTATCTATGGATTAATGCACTGATTAAGTCATAACCCTCATGATCCACTCACTTTCCAACTCTCCAGACTACCTCCAAACACTATTGCACTAGAAAACAAGCCTTTACTACATGGGACTTTGGAGGGCAAACTATAACAGATGGCCAAATTGGGTAGGTTATTGTCAGCCTGAGAAATGTCTCCAGGGATAAGCATTAGTTACTATATACTAAATCACTAACTAAAAACTACCAGGATTTGTTTCAGTTAATTCTCATAAAATATTCATACAGAAATCTGGACTTCTCAGAAGTGAGCAGACAAACAAAAACTCCTGGTTCTAGAATCTTAACAAATCCTTGTAGTCTTCAAGTAGGTCAAATTAGCATATCACAAATGCAAAATTTTGTATGATAATACAAAATGAAGTTTAATGTCAGTTCTTTGCTTGATTTAGTCAAGATTTTTTAAATAAAAAAACATGTTCTTATTTTAAAAGTTTAAACGATTGCAAAAAGAAAATTTGGAAGATACTTGAATCCTTGGAAAATTAACAGTGTGTGTGTCTGTTACTGAGTATAAATAAATGAGCTTCACTCATTAAAATTATGAAACTGACCCCATGAATGTAATGGATTTTGACATCTGGTAAATGGCAGTGAGAAAATGTTGCTTAGTTGGATGTCTGAACAATCACTGTTAGCTATGACTTTTGTATTGTAAAAGAGTCATATAAACAACAAGAAAAGAAATAATTGTGATTTCCACTGGAAATATAATTCTTAGTTTCTTAGGACATTTTATATTTTATTTCTTAGACATTCTAAACAGCCATTGAATGACAGATGTTTAGTTTTCATGGTTAATAAGACAAGAGTCCTGGCTTCAAGGAAATTAAGTTTTTAACATTTTATTTCTCTCATTGGCAAAATATAAGATTCTAAGATGAGGCATAATGTTGCTTCTTTTGATTTGATACCATTTCCCAGTTTGGTTGCTGGTAAATAAATACTCAATGTTCTAAGAATATCTACTTTGGATACATAGGAATCCATCCTCAGCAGTGACAGTAATTATAGCACCACCAAGCAAAATAAAAATTGGTTTCAAGGAGAGAAAATTAAACCTGATCACAATGGCAATTATTCTTTAATCCCTTCTTGGATCCAAAATTCAGTCATTTTTGACTGAATTTATAATGTCATTACAAAGTGAGAAGTTTCTTATTTTGAAGAAACTATCATTTAGTGTTTTCTTAGAAATTTGATTTGGCCACCTGCTGAAGATGTTTAAATTTCTTAAAAATGTTTGCCTTAAGCAAGTCTCCATATAAAAGGACTCAAAATCCATGGTGACATATTTTCATAGCCCTTTCAAAAATCTTGTGCAAATATTTAATTCTTTAATTCAAAATTTAATTTTGACAGCGTGAAAATTCAAAATTTAATTTTGACAGAGTGAAAAATATGTAATAAAGTTGTATGTATACATTTATACTCTTGCCTAGTCTTTCCCCCCCACACACACACTCGTGCACACACTCACATACACACACACATACTGTCAAAGGCATGACTAGTACTATATTAGCTATAGGGAACATAAAGATATATGCAACATATGAATCTTCTCTGTTTTGTCACATAACTCAGTTTTCAGAAAAAAAAATTGTTAAAATTAATAACAAAAAATCTTTGGATCTGATCGTGAAAGAGAAACTGATATAGGTTTTACTGCCTACTGTGAGGAACTTATTTAATTTGGATCAAATGTAAATAATGTGAATAGTTTTGAGGTAGCAAAAAACATGGGTCTATCATGTCTGATAGAAAGAGAATATATCCATGGAGATTTTCTCCCTGATAGCATTTTCCAAATTGTAGCTGAAGGAATGAGGTCAAGAATCTCAGTGTGTAGAACAAAGAGTCATCCAGAATGCAACAGTTCCAAGGTAAATGGGATCTGGGAGCATGATGCCAGTGAGAAAGGAAATATAAAGATGCCCCAAAAATCAAATAAAAAGAACTAATAAAAATACATATAAATAATAAAAATATGCCCCCAAAATTCATGCAAAATTTCTCCTTACATCTTTAGCCAACTTCGACTATTAATCTCAGAGGTCAGGTTGGAAAAGATACACACACACACACACACACACACACACACAAACAAAAAAAAACAAAAATAAAAAATAAAAAAAATAAAAAACCTGCAAACAGAGATTTTTAAGAAAGTTTTGAATTTCATAATAGTCCAAATACACCTTTCAGGTGAAAATACTTAAAGTTTACTTCCTAGAAATTATAGCCCTTGTCTAGAAAAGACTTAGGAATAAAGGAAAAAAATAAAAGAGGCCTAGTTTAATGGGGCCTGAAACCAAGACTCAACAGGATTGACTCAATTTAACCTGTAGTCTTCTCCAGATGACGTTTTAACACAGTCTCTCTATAGCATTTCATCTTCAATGTGGGCATAAAAGAAAATGATCAACCAGACACACAAAGAAGTGAAAGAAGTGACTGATAATAAAACGGTAAGTAAAATTAGTAGAGGATGATGCAAGGAAAACAAGATATGAGAATTAGCAACCAAGGACTCAAAGATAATTAAAGAAATAGGTAAGAATGGATTAAAACATAAAGCATTTCAAACAAGAAGTCAATTCCATAAATCAAATTAACATTTTAGAACTGCATAAAATAACATCTAAAAATCAGAACTAATTGAATATGTTTCACAGAGCACTAGATACAGAAAAATAAGTGAAAGATTTAAAAGAAATGTCAATGGGAAAATGTTCAAACTAATATAAAAAGAGTGAAAGTGCATGTGTTCTATAGAGAGAGTACGTGTAATATATATATATGTGTTATATATGAATATGTATTTTATATTTATATATAGTATGCATATTATAGATACAGAATTTAGACATTATAATATTATATATAATATATATACATATATATGTATATATATATATATGACTTGCTTAAAAATGGTAGGACATTAAGGAGACCCTGTCTCTAAATAAAATACAAAACAAAGGGCTGGGGATGTGGCTCAGTGGTTAAGTACCTCTGGGTTCAATCCCTGTTGCCAAAAAGAAAAAATAAATAGTATAGGACATGTGTAGTTGCAATATAAGACAGAAAAAAAGAAAGGAAATGAAAAAGAAAATATATATTTAAAAAGATATTATGCAGGATTATTCAAAATCTGGTGAAAGACATCAAACTGTAGATTAAAGCCTCTTGGTGAAATCTAGAATAATTATTAAGACTGTGTTTATCTTTATATTTCTTCATCTGAAAATAGTATAGCCAGTTTGGAATTATTGCAGTTATATTTTAAAGTTTCTGGTGAGTCCTAATCTTGGTATTATTGAAAATAAAGTTGAAAAATAATCATTGAAAAGATCATAGAAACCACAGCGTTTACATATATTGTTAGCTATCCAACTAATCCAGCTCTCGAAGATGTCAAATAACAGACCCAAAGTAAATTTTCCTATGGCAAAGAAATGATGACACCCTTCCAGTAAACCTCTGATCAATATAAATGACTGCTTTTCTTATGGTTTCCAAGCATTTTAGAGGACTATTTTAGTAAATAGTTTATCTTTTATATAATAGTATAGTCATTCTTAGAGGATTCAAAGGTTTTTTATTAAATACAAAAATCTTGTACCGGGGGTAGACAGGCACATGAAAGTATTATGGTATGGTATCATACTTAAAAATAGTAAAACTATAACTGTCATCCATACTACCTTTAGTTAACAGGATATATATGGTTAAATATTCTTCCAAAAGTTATAATCAGAAGTTAAGTTAAATAACATATTTTATGGTTTGAATGTGAAATGGCCCTCAAAATCTCATGTGTGAGAGAGACAGTGCAAGAAGGCTCAGAGGAGAAATGATTGGGTTGTAAGAGTCTTAACCCAATCAGTGGTTTAATCCCCTGATAGGGATTAATTGAATGGTAAGGGAAGTAGTAGGTGAAGTGGTAGGGTGTGACTAGAGGAGGTGGGAATTGGGGCATGGCTTTGGATATATCTTTGTATCTGGAGTGTGGATTGTCTCTAATCATGATGTAAGCAGCTTCCCTCTGCCACACTCTCCTGCCATGGTGTTCAACCTCACATCAAACCCCAAGGATGGAGCTGGTCTTCTCTGGACTAAAACTTCTAAAACTGTGAGCCCCCAAATAAAATTTTCTTCTTTAAAATTGTTCTGCTCAGATCTTTTAGTCACAGTAGGGACTGACTAAAGCAAATAACACTGAAAGTTTCTCTCTCTCCCTTTCTCTCTCTCTCTCTCTCTTTCTCTCTCACTCACTCTCTCTCTGTGTGTGTGTGTGTGTGTGTGTGTGTGTGTATGCACAAACATGTATGTGTATATATCAAGGGCCAATAGTGAATTGTATAGAGCCCACTGTGTAGTAAAGTAGCCATTGGTCATCCATGGCTATTGAGCACTAGAAATCAATATCTTTAACATTTTCTAAATCCTAGAGAAAACCATGAGGTTATCTATACTTTCTGCTTATAGTGTTCTATATATGATTATTTTGTCCTTTATTCTTATTATATTGTTAACTGATTTTGATTTTTTTAATAAAACAGTGTGATCTTTTTCCTTATAATTTAGGCAATTTTGCATAATATATATTGAGACTTCCATACTCAACATACAGATGTAGAAATTCTATGGCTTCCCACTAAATAAAAACTTTTAATAGATATTAAATAATTCTATTTTAACACTAATACATAGTTTTGGCTTTGAAGTCTATTTTTTCTGATAAAAAAATACTACCCCATTCTTTTTGGTCGTGTGTAAATGGTATATTGTTATTCATCCATTAATTTTAAACTTTGGATAATTCATGTTTCTGATGTATGTATTATAAAGTCAAAACTCATTTTTATGCAGTCTTACAACCTTTAACTATATAATTCAGTTCATGAGCATTTAACGTAGGTGCTAATTTATTTGAGAGTCACATCTACTATTGCACTGTGTTTTCCCTATGTCCACATATTCTATGTGTGATTTTCTTTTTTGTTTGCCTTTCTATTGTTTTCCTTTAAAAATAATTTCATCTATACTATTAATATTTACTGACTTTTTTCATTTTTGCAAAAAAATTTAGCATCTTTACTGTTATTTCCTAATTCATTAGTGTGTCTCCTAAAAATTACATGTCTCCATGACTAATCAAAATGAAATATTAATTGGTGCTTTTTCTTATGCAAGGTGTTTGGAATACTTACACTCCATTAATAATAATAATAATTCTCCTCCTCCTCCTTCTTCTTCTTCGTCTTTTTTTGGGGGGGGGGTACTGGAGATTGAACTCTTGGCCTTCAACCACTGAGTCACTCCCCAGCCCTATTTTGCATTGTATTTAGAGACACTAAGCAATAGATCTCAAAGTTTATTTCTCCAGTCTAACTGAAACTTTGTACCCTTTGAAAAACATCTCATTCCCTGCTTCCCTTGCCTGACCTTGTCTTCTGCCTTGGGTTTGTACCATTTTACTCTCCACTTCTGTGAGTTTGACTTTTGCAGATGCCACAAGTAAGTCAAATCATTCAGCATGTCCTTCTATGCTTAGCTTACATTATTACCTAGTTTGCTTGCTTGATGGTGGCAGTTAAATACATTTGGCCTTCTTATTGTAAATGTTCAGTTCTTCTTAAGGAAAAGTTATTATTTTTTTCAATGAAATAATCACTCTTGATGGTAAAGGTTAAATGCAACTGATTACTAAGTACCAGCTAAATTAACCAATATTTAAATGGTGACATTTTGCATTATTTTATTCTTGCATTTCTTTTTTTATTTTCCTGTTTTTCTAATCATTAAAAGTTCTTTAGTATATACAGAATTAAGTTAGGTAAGAATGTGAATATGAGCTTAATCATTACTTCAGATAACTAGTCATAAATTAGAGACATATTAATGAAATGTCACATTCAAATAAAGAATAGTGTTGAAGGGACAGAAAATCATTATGATTAAGGGTGATTTGGATGAAATACTAAGTGATTAGAACGAGATCCTGTTATCTTGGTATGAAGCGTGGTGTGATTTTTCATACTGAGATGTTTGCTTCTTTAGAACTATTATCCACCGAATGTTTTTATGCCACCCTACTTGCCATATTACTGACACAATGAATATTACAATTGTCTATATGCAGATTGCCTCTTCAATATCTTTGGTAAAGAAATCAGCATTCTTTGTTAGCAGAGCTCCAAGTATCCACTTCAATTTTACAGTTAAATGAATGAACATGAGTGTTAATGTCACCTGTATGGTAATCAGGAGAAATTTATTCATGCATTCTCTTATAACAGAAAATTTACAGAAGTTCCTGAAATTGTTTGTGATTTTAGAGTAGTTAACTTGTGAGATTGAGGACACACAAGGTCTTCTACAATTTAGTCCCCCTTATTGTAGAAACTGAGTGCATAAATTCCTCTTTTGTCTCCATACCTGTATTCCTAGTGTTTAATCATTTTACATGGGCATGACAATGTCATGGGAGCTAGTCTACCAGATTGTGAGCAATAAGGAGGGAAATTGTCTAAACAATTGAAAAAACAATAAAACTACTCAAGATCAATCCAATTGCACTAACAATTCTAAATATGGTCAATGATAGTATTCTTCCACTTCAGAGTTGTGACACATGCCTGTAATCCCAGCAATGTGGGCGGCTGAAGCAGGAGGCTGGCATGTTTAAGGCTAGTTGTGCAACTTAGCAAGACCCTGTCTTAAAATTTAAAAATTAACAAATAAAAAGGCTTGGTATATAGCTTAGTGATAGAGCACCACTAGGTTTGATCCCTAGTACTACACATACACACAATGTATAGTATTCTTCAGCCCAAACCTCTTTTATTAGGCTAAGTTTGAGACCATTGCTGCAATTATGTTGTTATGTAATAATATATGAAAGCTTTACAGCTGTTTATTTTTACTTTTTAATACTTAATAAAAATTAACTATATATTGTCTATATGCATATTGTATATGTGTGTATATATTATAAATATATATATATATATATATATATATATATATGTATACACACACACACACACACACACACACACACACACACTAATTTAGAGGACCTTGTGCATTCTCCCTAATGCACAAGGACACTACTGCATGTGATGGTTTGGAGTACAATTGGTTTTGGATCTTTTCTTATCTAAATGGTTTGAGTTCATAAACATATGATGGGTCTCACTTACTTCATATACTTATGCATTCCTTTGGCTCTTTGATTATTTTATTATGCTTCAAAATGCATCACTAAGTATTTTGATTTCTCATATGTCTTCTGGTGGATGTCAAATACTTCTTTGCATAGTTCCCCCAAAACCTGATAATATTATTTTCATGTCATTTATAACTATTACATATTTATTAAATATTTGTAAACAATTCAAGTGAATGAAATAATGCCCTTCACATTTCTTTATATTTGTAAACACACAAAATAAAGCTAATTCTATCAAAAGGAGAAATAGATTCTAGAGGCAGGAAATACTATTTGGGATAATTCAAATCACTGTTTTTAAAATCTTTACTGAAATATCTTTCTTTGGCGTTTTGTTTTGTTTTTGCTTTTGCTTTGTCTATACTTTTCTAGAAAAACACAATGATAAAATTTAAAATATTATAGAAAAATGAATTTAAAGATATTAATTTTAAAATCTAGACCCATAAAAATACTAAATTATTTTTATATTATGGCAAGCTATGTTTCTAGATGAACTCAATAACTGAACAACTTAACTATGAAGGAAACATAAATATTAATTTTTCAAAGCAAAGTAAGATTAAGTTCTAAGGCCATAATTTAAATAAAATAATTTACGCAACATCTTTAATTTTAAAATTATAATTTACAAAAATTAGACAACTGTGACATTAGTAAAAAGAATTTAAGACTAAAAGTATGTTAATATATAGACAGTGCTATAACTTCATATAAAGATTTTTTCAGGTGATATAAAGGTAATTAATGTAAAAAATCAAGATAATAGATAAAATGTATTTTTAGAAACTTCAAATATTGTATCTTGGGGGAGAGTCAGCTAATTAATGAAAATATTGATCATTTCTAATTATCTAGTTATTTTAGGTTATTATTAGAAAAATACATTTGTATAAGATTTAATATATCCTCACACAGTCATTTTGCTTTGTAAAGGACAAAAACTTTACTTCTCACCAAAATAGCATTTCATAAATTTCTTTATTTTATGGGAAAAGAATGGGTAATTTGGGAGCATTATAAAAAAAGTTGTTTTAATTATTCACTGTCTATAAAAGAAACACTATAAATGTGAGAAGGAAATTTTCTTTGGGGCAGGTGTATCCCATGAATCTTTCTTCAAATAATCATATGAATTTGAGAAACCTATATAATTCTGAAAACAAATAAACTGAGCTCCCAATTTAAGCAGCAAAAATGTCTGAAATTTATATTTTAAAGAGTGTTAATAAAAGGTTATCTCTAGCTGACAAATTATGGCATGCCAGCTGTAAGCAGTTAATTATGCTTGAATACAACAACCTTTTCTAACTTATACTGACAACCCACCTGCAGGTACTTGAGCTTGGTTTCCATTGTTTCTTTTAAGATTTAGAGGATTTTTAAACTGTACATTATAGTACGATATTAAAGTTGATGCAATGCAATTCCATACACATAAAAATATGTAAGAGGATTTAAAAGTAAATCACTTTTGATAAAATGAAGATGATTTTTAAACAAACCTTTTTATTGACTTTTTAAGAACGAGGAACTTACATAAAATCTAAGGAGTACGTGGCGAAATATGAGCATATAAAGTTTGTTTATAAGGTCAAGCTTTTAAAATTGACAGAATGTAAATCAATATTTATTGTGGAATCAGGACATATCCTATTGTGGAATCAGGACATATCCTATATCTGTAATCCTTCTGCATAGAAAACACATAATGACATTCCATAATATATTAAACACATCTGCAAGCTAAAAAAACGTGACACAGAACACCATGTGCCTGCATATTTTGAAAGACAACAGCAATTCATTATCATCTCCACACAGCCATCCTCAGCTCTGAGATTGAATGCTACCTGTCAAGATCATATCACAGCACATCACATCTCAACTTGAACTTGGAAATAATCACATTTTTTCTTAGTAAACATGAGAATATTTCAACCCAAGACTTCAAAAAATTATCATTTTAATTAAATATCTATTAGAAAAATTGGAATATTCTCATGCCAATAATACCATGAAAGCATTGACCAAGTTGTACTCTACATGTTTCAGAAGTTGGAAGTATAGAGAAGTGTATATTTAAAATTCTACCAGAGGATAAATTGATTTTTAAATATATGAAGTAAGAAAGCAATAATATTTAGAAGCATATAATACTGGAAAAGAAGAGCTCTTAGATGGGTCATTTTATTAAATTAATTTTCTATATTATATAACTGAAATAAATTGCCCAGAGTTCTACAGCATGGGTTCATTCTTGCTAGAGCAAATGTACTTCCAGGGTTGATTTTTGTTCCAGCATGATTATTGAAATAATTAAGTTTTGTTCATAAATGTCTCAGTTTAGATAATAAATTAGTGATATGAGCTCCACACTGGAACTCACATGATAGGACAGACAATGGCTCATCAGAATTGAAGAACTGGTAACCATTTGACAAACACTTTGTTACCTTTTTTGCCTTTATGTTTAAGGTAAATGTTGTATATTTTATTTCATGTCACTTAAAGAAGCTCATGTATTGGTGTAATATGAAAAAAAATAACTTGACTCCTTTGAGAAAGAAGTTTTTCAGTTACACTGAAGCCAATTAGGTAGTATTGGAAGTGTGTCAGAAACTCAAAGCTGTCCACCTTACACTTGCTGATTCTTTGTTTAAACAATGACAACACCAAGTTAATGTTCTTCTGGAGTGTGAGGGGCTGAGTAGCTACCATTTTCAACCCAAAGATGGAGAAGTAGTCATTTTCTAGTTGAACTCTAATTAGCTCAATATAGAACTGACTACTGCCTGCAATAGTCGCAGGGCTTCTCCTAGCTCCTGTCATCAGCATGACCATCATCTTCAAAATAATTATAAAAGAAGTCCAGGTGGGAATGAAGACTTCAGTGTGACTCCTTGGCTGTTTCTTCTGAAGATTCTCTTGTGAGTGGGAGGGTTCCAACTTGTACTGAATCAGAGGCTTTCTTATTTAGGAAAACACACCCTATGAACTAGATGATCCTTTTGAATGGATAGACTTAACCACATATACTTCATTTTTGCACATGATGCATTTTGAGATAAAGCCATTATGTCAATGTGCCAGTGGAATCTCTCCAAGAAGGGGTCAGGCTGGGATTGTGAGTGTTAAATCCAGTGGATGGAGGTGAAAATTATTTTCAGAGGAAGGTTTGCATATGAAGCCTTAAATTGAATTTACCTTTTCCTTTCTTATCCTCCAAAATAATGAGAAAAGCTTTAAGAAATACTCTTAATAACAGTAATTTTGCAAACTGCTGAAGTTTGCAAGCTACTTTTCATATTCTTTTGTTTGTATATCCTTAAAATATGGAGAAGTTACTCACACAAGGCTTTGCAATAACTCATGATCACAGCATAGAGAGAAATTGTTAAAAAAAAAAAGTGACAATTAGGCGATTAATAGCTAGTCAGGAAAAAACATTCCTCTGGTCAAATAGTCATGGAAAACCAGATAATAGAGAATACAAACCTAGCAACTGCTATGATATTAGAAAAAAAAGCTTGAGATTGGGATGTGGTCCAGTGTTAAAGCTTTTAACTAGCATGCTCAAGGCCCTGGGTTTGATCCCCAACGTTACTAAAAGAAGCAGAAAATGGAAGAAGGGGGAGGAGGTGGGGGGACAGAGGCAGGTGAGAGGGGGAGGAGGGGAAAGATGGGAGAGGAGGAGGAAGAAGAAGAAGAAAGAAGCAATAATTTTTATTTTTCTTCTTGATTTTCTAAAAACTTATAATACCTTAAGAATAGTTACATACAAAGAGTTAATATAAGGTCAAATTCTCTGCAAGCATGACCTCCTTTATTAAGTGGGTAAGTTATTCTTAGTTCTTTAATAAAGATGACCTGCATAGTATTTGGGCTCAGAAGATAACACCCAAAAGTATAGCACTTTGACATGCTGAGTGGAGAAACAGTCTCAGAACCAAGTTCTCTCTGACCTCCCAACAAACCCATCACCTTTGACCCACTTTCTCTTCTAATGTGCAGGGAAAGACTCTTTCATGAAGTTCCAATATTACCTAAAGGCTGGGTTCACAAAGAGGAACACAATTACCTTCAAATCTTCTTACTGACATTTCATTAACCAGTTTCACACTAAATTCATATTATAGAGGAAAAGATTGAAAAAATTCAAACCTCATACCTAAAGCCTAGAGGATCTACATCCCACGCCATTGTCTATTTTCCTGTCTCATGCTCTCCCTTAAAAATCACTTACCCACTCTCTAGAGCTGCCTACATCTCACCCTCCCTCCATCTCTCTCCCTCATGAAGAGGTTATTCAAGTTTCATCTGCTCTTTCTTTGAGTTTCATATATGTATGGGTCCAGGGTATCTTTAAAAAATTGTCATGTTTTTCTTCAGTTAACATACCATTTTTTTAAGTCAATCATGACCCTTTTTAATGGACATAAAAGGAATCATTTCTATTTTCTTCCCTTAGAAATCTATCATCTAAGGTGTACATGAGATCTTTTTAAAATTTTGTATATATTTTTATTTATTCTTATTAATTACACACGGTAGTCAAATGTATTTTGACATATATATATATGGACCATAACTTCTCATTCTTCTGGTTGTACATGATGTAGAATTACATTGGTCATGAAATCATATATGCACATAACATAGTAATGTCCTGTTCATTCTACTGTCTTTCCTATTCCCATCCCTTCTCCCTTCCCTTCATTCCCCTTTATCTAATCCAAAGAACTTCTATCCTTACCTAGCCCCCACTTCTTGTCAGTTAGCATCTGCACATCAGAGAAAACATTTGGCCTTTAGTTTTTTGGGATTGGCTTATTTCACTTAGCATAATATTCTTCAGTTCCATCCATCTACTGGCAAATGCCATAATTTTATACGTCTTTTTGGCTGAGTAATATTCCATTGTGTATACATACCACATTTTCATTATCCACTCATCTGTCAAAGGGCACCTAGATTGCCTTCATAGTTTAGCTATTGTGAATTAAGCTACTATAAACATTGATGTGGCAGTGTCACTGTAGTATGCTGATTTTAAATGTTTTTTGTATAAACTGAGGAGTGGTGGTTCCATTTCAAGTTTTCTGAGCAATCTCCATACTGCTCTCCACAGTGGTTGCACCAATTTGCAGTCCCACCGACAATGTATGAGTGTACCTTTTTCTTGCATTCTTGCCAACATTTACTCTTGCTAGTATTCTTGATAATGGTCATTTTGACTGGAGTGAGGTGAGATCTTCCTGTAGTTTTAATTTGTATTTCTCTAATTGCTAGTAATGTTGAACATCTTTTCTTATATTTGTTGACGGTCATCTTTCTTCTTCTGTGAAGTGTCTGTCTAGTCCCTTTGGCCATTTATTGATTGGGTTATTTGTTTTTTGGGGTTAATTTTTTTGTTCTTTATATATCCTGGTGATTAATGCTATATCTGAGGTGCAGGTAGCAAAGATTTTCTCCTATTCTGTAGACTCTCTCTTCACATTCTTTATTGTTTCCTTTGCTGTGAAGAAGCTTTTTAGCTCCCATTTATTGATTCTTGATTTTACTTCTTAAGCTTTAAGCTGACACAATGTAGACTTGGGCCTACTTTTTTTTTTTCTAGCAGGTGCCTTTGATCCACTTTGAATTGAGTTTTGTGCAGGGTGAGAATTAGGAGTTTAATTTCAGTTTACTACATCTGGATTTCCAGTTTTGCTAGTACTATTTGTTAAAGAGGCTCTATTTTCTCCAATGGATGTTTTTGGCACTTTTGTCTAGTATGAGATAACTGTATTTATGTGGGATGTCTTTGTGTCTTCTATTCTATACCATTGGTCTACATGTCTCTTTTTCTGTCAATACCAGCCATTTTTCTTACTATAGCTCTGTAGTATAATTTCAGGTCTAGTATTATAATGCCACCTGCTTAATTTTCCTTGCTAAGGATTTCTTTGTCTTGTATGGGCCTCTTATTTTTCCAAATGAATTTCATGACTGTTTTTTTCTCTTTCTATTAAGAATATCATTGGCATCTTAATAGGAATTGTATTAAATCTGTATAGTGCTTTCAGTATCAGGGCCATTTTGACAATGTTAATTCTGCCTAACTAAGAACATGGGAGATTTTTCCGTCTTCTAAGATCTTCTTCAATTTCTTTCTTAAGTATTCTGTAGTTTTCATTGTAAAGGATTTTCACCTATTTTGTTAGATTCATTCATAAATTTTTGAGGCTATTGTGAATGGGGTATTTTCCTTATTTCTCTTTCAGTTGATTCATCATTGATATAAAGAAATGCAACTGATTTATGGGTGTTAATTTTGTATTCTGATACTTTGATAGATTCATTTGTTAGTTCTACAAATTTTCTGGTAGACCTTTTTTGATTTTCTAAATATATAATCATGTCATAAGCAAATAGTGATAGTTTGAGTTCTTCTTTTCCTATCTGTATCCTGTTACTTTCTTTCTTCTGTCTAGTTGCTTTAGCTAGAGTTTCAAGAACCATGTTGAATAAAAGTGGTGAAAGGGACATCCTCGTCTTTTCCAATTTTTAGAGGGAATGCTTTTAATTTTTCTCCATTTAGAATTAAGTTGACCTTTTGTTTAGCATATATAGCTTTTACAATGTTCCTACTATCCCTAGTTTTTCTAGTGTTTTGAATATGAAGGGGTACTTTATTTTGTCAAATGCTTTTTCTGCATCTATAAGGATAATCATATGATTTTTGTCTTTAAGTCTATTGATGTGATGAATTATGTTCATTGATTTCTGTATGTTGAACCAACCTTGTATCCCTGGAGGAACCCCCCACTTGATCGTGGTACACTATCTTATTAATATGTTTTTGTATATGATTTTCTAGAATTTTATTGAGAATGTTTGCATCTATGTTCATCATGGATATTGCTCTGAAGTTTTCTTTTTGGATGTGTCTTCGTTTGTGATTTTCATATCAGGATGATACTAGCTTTATAGAATGAGTTTGAATGGGAACTCTCCCTTTCTATTTCATGGAATACTTTGAGGATTATTGGTATTAATTCTTCTTTGAAGTCTTGTGGAATTTGCCTGAGACTCTGTCTGGTCTTGGGCTTTTTTGAATTGGTAGGCTTTTGATAGCATCTTATATTTCATTGCTTGACATTTATCTGTTTAAATTGTGTATGTCCTCATGATTTAGTTTAGGTAGATCAAATATCTCTAGAAATTTATTGGTGTCTTAAATATTTTCTATTTTATTAGAGTATAAATTTTCAAATTATTTCTGAATATCACCTGTATTTCAGTAGTGTCTGTTGTGATATTTCCTTTTTCATCATGAATTTTAGTAATAGGACTTTTTTCTCTTTATTAGTTTGGCTAAGGCTTTATCAATTTTATTTATTTTTCAAAGAAAAACTTTTTGTTTTGTCAAATTTTTGAATTGTTTCTTTTGTTTCGATGTTGTTGATTTCAGCTCTGATTTTAATTATTTCCTGTCTTCTACTGCTTTTTGTGTTCATTTGTTCTTCTTTATCTAGGGCTTTGAGATGTAATGTTTGGTTATTTATTTGGCTATTTTCTATTCTTTTAATGAATGAGCTCAATGCAATGAACTTTTCTTGTAGAACTGCTTTCATAGTGTCCCAGAGATTTTGAAGTGTGTTACTATTCTCATTTAGTCTTAAATTTTTTGTTTTGTTTTGTTTTTTATCTCAGATTTCTTCTGCTATCCATTCATCATTCAATAGTGTATTATTTAGTTTCCAGGTATTAGAGTAGCTTAATTTAGTTTTTGTTTGGAGGATCTATTCAGTATTGAGACTATTGTGTTAAAGTTACTCAGTATTATTATGTTGTGGTCTATTTAATTCTTGGAATTAAGAAGGGTTTTTTAACATATGTAGATGCTCCATTGTTTGGGGCATAACAATTTACAATTGTTATATCTTATTTGTGTATAATTCCTTTAGGCAGTATGAAATGTCCTTCTTTGTCCCTTCTGATTAACTTTGGCTTGAAGTCCCCTTTATCTGATATGAGGATAGAAACCCTAATTGTTTTCAAGATTCATTTGAATGATATGTTTTTTCCCATTATTTCACCTTATTCTGTGGATGTTTGTGCCTATGAGGCGAGTCTCTTGGAGACAGCATATTGTGGGTCTTATTTTTAATCCAATCTGCCAGTCTGTTTGTTTTGATTGATGAGTTTAGGCCATTGACATTCAGGGTTAGTATTGAGATATGATTTATATTCCCAGTCATTTTGTATTATTTCTGGTTTTTAGTTTGAATTAATTTCTCCTTTGATTGACTATTCCTTTAGTGTTGTTCCTCCCTTTGCTGGTTTTCACTTTTATTTTTCATTTCATCTTCATGAAATTTTTTGGTGAGAATGTTCTCTAGTTCAGGCTTTCTGTTCTCTTAACTGTTTTTAATCATGAAATGTTTTTATTTCATCTTCAAACCTGAAGCTTAATTTTACTGGGTAGAGTATTCTTGGTTGGCATCCATTTCTCTAAGAGCTTGGTATATATTATTCCAAGACCTTCTAGCTTTGAGGTTCAGGATTGAGAAATCAGCTGAGATTCAAATTGGTTTCCCTCTGAATATAATCTGATATTTTTCACTAGAAGCCTTTTAAATTCTGTCCTTATTCTGTATGTTCAGAATTTTCATAATAATGTGACTTGGTGTGAGTCTGTTGTAAGTTTGTACATCTGGGGTCCCGTAAGCCTCCTATATTTGATTTTCCATTTCATTCTTTAGATATGGGAAATTTTGTGACTTAATTCAATGAAAAGATTATGCATTCCTTTGGTTTGTACCTTCATACTCATCTATCCTGATAAATCTTAAATTTGGTCTTTTCATGGTATCTCATAATTCTTGTAAGTTCTGTTCATAGTTTATTATCATCTTCTCTGTGTGGTCAACTTTATATTCAAGATTATATATTTTGTTCTCACTGCCCTAGGATCTATCTTCCAAATGGTCTAGTCTGTAGGGGATACTTTCTATTGTATTTTTACTTTGGTTTATTGATTTCTTTAGTTTGAGGATTTCTGCTTAATTTCTTTTCATAGCCTCTATCTCTTTATTGAAGTGATCTTTCAGCTCCTGAATTTTCTGTCTGATTTCACTCCATACATCATCCTTTATCTTCTGGATCTGTTTAACTATGTACACTCGAAACTCCTTCTCTACCATTTCTTCTGAGTAGCCATCTAGTTATGTGGATATGAGGCAGTACAGGTTCTACCCTGTAGATTTGTAGTGTCCCTGAAGTTTTCCAGTACCTTGCCTTTAAGAGGGAGACAAATAATAACAGCAAAAAATGCAAATTATATACAATATTTAAACAAAAGAGTTCCTACTAAGACATCTTCATAAACATACTAAGACATCTTGCAATAAACAAAAATGATATATTCAGCTATAGCCTATAATGAAAACAGTAAGTTTGCAAAAAGATTTACATTTTCAAATGATGGACAAAAAGAGAACAGAATTTGTGTAGCATGTGATATTTATGAGAAAGGATAAGAAAGATAGAAGTAAAAAATTAATAGAAGAATGAAAGAGGGAATAATAGAAGTTGACTGTCAGCAGGAGAGAAAAGAGAAAAAGAATCAAGGGAAAGAGATAAGCGATATATAGATATATAGATATATTTTAAGAAATAGTACAAAACAAAACTGAAATACACTAATCTGTCATTCTAGTCCTCAATAAACTGATGCATGAAAAATATTTTGTTTCAAAAAAGATAGAAATGTGAGACAAAAATGGAAAAAAAATCTTGAAAAATTGAACAATTGTTTCCATTGGAGTTCAAAAGATTCTCAGCTTCCCTTATCATCAGTTAGGTGGGATTGTCTGGAATGTGATGCTTACTCCATCCTCAAGGAGGGGTTGCTAGAATGAGAGGGTTAATCCTGGAGGTAGAACTCCTAAAGGTGGGGGTGTAGATTTAGGTGGGCTCCAGTCTCTTCACTGAATGCCAATTGGTCTGTAGATTTTAAATCAGCACACCTACAAGGCCCAGAAATTGAAGACTGCACCCCAGGAATCTCCTTTGTGTTCCACTTGTGTGGTGTAGAAGCCAGTTTTTAGGCCACTAAATTGCCTAAGCACCCCATGATTTCTAGTCTCTGATTCTGTCTTCAAACTCAATCTCTCCCACCCCTGCCCTTTCAAATTCCCAGTCAGGTTCTTCCCTCCTGGCTGGTCTTGCAAGCAGCCAGATTGGAAGGGGAGGGGGAAGCTTGGTGTGTTTTCATGACCAGTATTCCCCTGTGTAAATCTCTCTCCACTCTGGATTTTCTCCTGGTCACTTAGGCACATTCTCTGTTGCACAGCATGGGTTTACCTGGGCTTCTTTTTTGAACCAGACTCTGGCAGGCCAGAAATCAGATCCCCTAGCTGCCAGACCTGTGCCATGGCTGCAAAAGGATTCCTTCCACTGCCCTTTGCACACCACCAGGAGAGATGCAGTTTCTTTCCTGTACAATGACCAAACGTACTGTTGGGTCAGGCAGTGACTTTGATCTTTAAACTCTCTGTACCTCAACATGCCTCAGTCCTCCCAAGAATGGGTTCCTTTACTTCACTTATTGCTTTACTCTGTTCATGGAGGGATTGTTCTGGTTTATGCCTCCAGCAGCTGCTGTGGTTGTGGTGTTGGAGATTTCTTCCTTATTTTATTATATTCAATCTCCTGAGCTCCTGATCTGTTTGGAGTGTCTGTATTAAGTTCCAGTAACTCCTCCCCACACACACACACACAATTTTTGTTCATTCACCGACCTTGCTGAAAATCTTCCTCTCTGCGGTCCTTAGTTTTATGACAGGGAACCACAAAGGAACTGATCTCTCTATTCCACCATCTTCCTCTCTCTTCTGGAGATCTTTTTAAAAATCTAATCATGACAGTAATCAAGTCAGTCTTTGTTTAGATTTGCTCATTATTCCACTACTTAAATATTTGATCAACCATGTATGATTATCATCCTATTTCAGGTATCCAGAAGGAAAATAAAAATAAAACTTATTAGTAGCTTGTTTTAGAGAATTCAAACTGAGTAAAGACTATTTCCTTCTGAGGGATTACATATTTTACTAAATTATTGAAAGCATTTTATTATGCTAGTTAGAAAATTCTGATTATCTTAATCAATATAATACACATAATGTCCCCATTAAAACACTACTCTTCAGGCTCTTCTTGTCAATTTTTTAACAGGAAGATAATGATGGCATAATCTATTGCAGGAAAAAGAAAGAAAGGGAAGATATGAGTGATGTGAGAATATTGGGAATGAGAAAAGAGGTATTGATTTAAAATAATAAAATATCATATATTAAAACAATAAATCTAAATAATGGATTGGGACATTTGTTTTCAAACTACAGACATCATCCTAAAATTCAAGTGTAAGTTTTCCATCCTCTGTACTTGATTCTTTTTTAAAAGCTGATGATTTCTCTAATAAAATTCTGTATTTGAAGAAACAGCCATGAACTGAAGCGGTATAGGATTCCTATGAGAGAGTAAGAGGGATTATCTTTCTATTAAAATCAAAGCAAGAAGGGCAGAACAATCTAAATTCTAGGTCAACTTATAGTCCAGTGTAGGTCACTTGGTGTGTGAGACATAAATAAAAGTCTGGAGTGAGAGTCAGAGTTTAAGAATTAAACAGAATTCCCCTTTCTTTGTTGTACTTCTTTTTCTTTCTGCTTTCCCCTTACAGTGTCAGAGGTCCTGTCCTACTTCCATCCCTTCTTTCATGCTCAATCATTTTTCTTCTATACATCTCTGACTCTGTTGTCCCAGCTCACAGTCCTCACCATCTCTTCTCCTGTAATGTTCAGTGTCAGTGTCATGCTGGTATCTGTCTTCCAGCCCCATCTCGTACTCCACATTGAGTCAGAAACACATTTTCAGAAGGGCAATAGAATAATGTACACACACACTTACAATTCAACAAAAAGAAGAAGGCAGTCTACTTTCTTCAAAACCTAACCTGTATTTGGTTTCTAAAATGTGAACTGAACTCTATAGAAGATCAACTAGAGAATAGTGAGAAAAGATTATAGCAAACAGAAATAGAACTTTTCATATCAGCTCATGAACTTGAATTAAACTTTTCATTTTGAGGTGATGCAATGAGTCTATCATGTTGTCAAGTTATCATTTAATAATTTAATAAGGTAACTTTTTACATTATAGTCCACATAGTTAAAATGTTAGTGCATCTGGAAAATGAAATTAAACACTATTTGCCCTTTGCTTCACAAAAACATTTAAAAATACCTTTAAAAATGGTTTTTGCTGTATTCTAACATCTATTATTGCACGTAAAACTAGCTAGTTGGTGATTCAAAGGAATGTCCCAATTTTAGGATCCTTTACTCCAAAAGTATAAGGAAGCATATTAATATATTAGTGTATTATTTTATAAATGGTAGAATATTTAGAATTTAATGACAAAAAGAAGTATTATTTTGTTATAAAATGTGAATGTATAAGCTGCTATGATTTGATACTTTATTTTCAAACTTTAAATTTTTATGTAATATATGAGCATAGATAATATTTACACATTTAAATATGTTCTTTTCCAATTAAAGTCAAAATACACATAACAATGTGTGTATTACAATGTAACTCATAATAACCAAGTTATGGAATCAAAATGGGTGTCTGTCAACAAATGAATGGATAAAAAATGTGCTATAGATACAAAATAAACTTTTATTCATCTGTAAAGAAAAATGAAGTTGTGTTGTTTGTAGGATATGGATGGGACAGGATAACATCATAAAAAGTGATTGAACCAGACTCAGAAAGCAAGTAACATTTTTTCCCTCTCATATGTGGAAACTAGTGTGCGGGTGACAGTGGAGGATGTCATGAAAGTAGAAGGGAAAACAATAGGGTAGGAAAAGGTAAGGAGAGGACAGGAAAAGAGAAGAGTAAGGGTAGGTATTAGGGAGAAGAATGCATCAAATTACATCATTTATGTACCAATATACCACAACAAAACCAACCATTTTTATAATCAATATGTACCAATAAAAAATAAATGTTTATCACAAGCAAAAAAGAAATATATTCTTTCCACATTTTCATTTTATTTTTCAAGTATTAAAAATGAGAATTTTAATAATCTGTTTCCGTATTCCTAAATTCATTTCATAATGGATAAGAGACTTAAAATTATAGTATGTCATGAGTGCTATGCAATTATAAATAATGTCCCTGCCCTACATAGAGGACCACAGGAGTCCTCTGTGTAGGGCAGGAGTCCTTGAAAATTATCAAGGAGGACTTCTTGGAGGGGGTGATATTTATCCTGGGTCTTGCCATATGGGCAAAAATATTGAAGATATTGAGAATCTGAGAACATTCTAGGCAGAATAAAAGCATGACAAAGTGCAAGGTGTTGTGGAATTTTTTTAAGAGAAAGTAGTTATTCATAAATAGTCTTATGAGATATGCTTGGATCTTTCTTGAAGATGTCACTAAAATGGAGGGTTGGGGGACTATGTAACTTACTAAGGACTTCTTTTTCACAGAAAATGCAAAGTCAGTAAAGATATTTGAGAGAGAGAGAGAGAGAGAGAGAGAGAGAGATTTGTAAAAGAAACAAGAGAGTTGGACTATTCTATAAACCAAATGGACCTAATAGATACTTACAGAAACATTTCATCCAATAGCTGCAGAATTCACATTCTTTCCATCAGTACATTGATTATTCTCCAGAACAGAACTTGTGTTACCCATAAACAAGTTTCAACAAATTAAAAAAAAAAAAAAGATATGCAAGGAAGTATTTTGAAGAGTCGGTCAAACTGAGTAGTAAGCAGTGTAATCAGGAGATGGCTACAAAATCCCCCTGAAGGATGAGGGCTTGGACCATATCTTTTCAAGAATCAGCACAATGTCCACCTGACCACAGACACATTACTCCTGTGAGAACAGTGAGACTGAGTTGACCGCAAAGACAGTACTAGTTGAGAGCAAAGGAGGAAGGGAAAATGAGTAAAGTACTTGGTTTCCCTGATACCTTCCACTGCATCAATAAAAGTTGAGGGGGAGTTCACAGTGTAAGGCTACCTTTCCCCTGAGAAAGACCATGAGAAGGTCCCAAGTCCCAGGACCAAGAGACATTCCTCCTTCCTTCCTCATCTTCACCAGCAGAATCAATGGGGGAGCCTCAGGCTTCCATTCATCTTACCACTCAACAGTCACATCATGGCCATCCCCCATCTGCCTTGTGTCAATTGGGACTAAATTTGTTATACCTTTCATGTCTCTTAATATAATTCCCTAAAAAAGCCATTACATCCAAGTCTCTCATCTTCTGGGCTCTGAATCACTTTTCCATGGTGATTCCCAACTGCTGAAAATGACTGCTAGGCTGTAAAGAATTCATATTCCATGAAGAGCAAAATAACTTCTTTTCTAAATCTGACCTGTGTTTCTTTTGCCTTCCAACTCTAATAAGAACATGTTTCTTCCCTGAACACTGCTTCTTCTCAAGTGCTTACACTTTGTCACTTCCAGACCATTTTTTTTCATTCACCCTCATATAATTTGGATGTGAGGTGTCCCCCAAAAGCTCCATGTGAGAAAATGCAAGAAGATTCAGAGAAGAAATGCTTGGGTTATAAGATTCTTAATCCAATCAGTAAATTAATCCCCTGATAGGGATCAACTGAGTGGTCATTGAAGTGGTGGGGTGTGGCTGAAGGAGGTGGGAATTGGGGCATGGCTTTGGGTATACATTTGTATCTGGCAAGTGGAGACCACTTTTTACTTTCTGATCATCAAGTGAGCTGGTTCCCTCTACCATACTCTTCTTCCATGATGTTCTGCCTCACTTCAAGCCCTAAAGAATGAAGCCTGCTACCTGTGAACTGAGACCTCTGAAGCCATGAGTCCCCCAATAAACTTTTCCTCCCCTAAAATTGTTCTGGTTGGATCCTTTAGTCCCAGCGGTAAAAGAGCTGACTAAAACACACCCTGAAGCCCCTCCTCCAGCTTTGAATCTTTTTTCATCCATCAAAGTTTATTATGCATCACTTTTTTGCATGTCATCTACTGAACCTCCTTTTTGGACCATTTTTAGCTGGACTCATTGTTCTTTCTTCCAACATGCATTTTTTTTTATAGACTGCTTCTTAGTTCAATGAAATCTGTTGCTCCAAAGATCATAGCACTTTTATTACATCCACCATTCATTCCCCAGTCATGGCCATTACCAGTATCCATGATGCTTCATAATCTCTACTTCACAAACCCTATTCCCCACAGCTCATTGATTGTAGTTTATCAATACCAGTTACAATTCCAGCCCATTTCAACATCTCATCTGCTCTTATTCAATTACTCTGTCACTCAGTTTGCATCTCTTTCCTACTTTCTTAGTCCTAATTCATGACCAATATTTATCATTTGCACTCACCTCCAATGACTGCAACCTTCTGTTTATTCATTTAAATTTCTCTGCAAAACCTCAAAACTACATCCCCATTTTCCACACGTCTGCTGTGCCTGAATGTGTTTGAAGGAAAACATAACTTGACTTACTCTCCTTATTTTGACTTCATGATAATGATATGACAATTTTCTCTTAATGGATAGCATCATATTATATTTACTTAAACCACATACATTCTCACTCTCTTACACATCTATATCTATTCACATCTTTTCCTATTTGCTCCAACATTTAAAACCTATTCTCCATTTTTTTTTCAATAAAGAATCATATTTCCTATTTTACCATGAAAACTGAAGCATCCAGAAGAGGACTTCAACAAACTCCCAAATCTATATCTACTTGTTGTTATGTCTGTATTCTTCATTCATATCTTATTTCACCAGGAACCTATTGAAATCCGTGTCTAACATCTTATCTTACCCACAACAAATCATTGCTTCAGCAATTTTTTTTAATCACTCATACATCATTGTTTATTTTCAACAACCTGGATCCACAAACATGCTACTATTTCTACCATTTTTTTCTCTTTAACCAACTTTTTTGCCTCCCCGTCACGTTGGCAAACAAACAAACAAACAAAAATCAAACCAAACAAAAAAAGTTATTGAAAATGCACCTATACTTACTCTCCCTAATCTTTCTTTTTCTCTCTTAGACCCACTTCAATCAGGCTTTTGCTCCGTTCATGTCATCAAAAGTGTTCTTATCAGCTCTCTTGTCATTGTCAGGATAAACTGTGTCCTGTAGATCATCAGAGTTTGATAGAGTTGACAACCTCCATCTTTTCAGTATACCTTCTTTTCAGTATACCTTCTTCAGTATACATTGCTTCTATGACACTAAGTGCTTGTGGCTTCTCATCCACCTCACCAGAAAGTTGTCTCCACAGATCATTGCTAGTCTCTTTGTTGTGGTACCTACACTTTTGGGTATATTTTAGTACTTTTACATGCTAGTCAACTAGTGTACCACAGAGCTACATCCCCAGCCCTCCCTGATCTCTTAATGTTAGATTACCAGGGCTTCAATATCTTATCCACTCACATGACTTTAACTGCTGTCTTTTCATTAATGATGCCCCAGCAGCTCTAACCCACCTTAGACTTTTATTTACAACTACCTTGCAGTATCTCTTTTGAAAGTTATAAAGGCATCACAAATTTAACATGTCATCTACAGAACTCCTTATCTCTGTCCTACTAAATTTGTTTCATATAAAGTTTTCTACAGCTTAGTCCCTGTCTCCATTACTTTTTTTGCCTGAATTAGTACATCTCTCTTATAATTGTTCTTATTATTTATACCCTCAACAGCATGGGTCTTCTCGAAACACTGAATCCAGAATTTTTTTTTTTTTTTTTTTTTTTTTTGGCGGGGGATGGTGGTATATTGGGGATTGAACCCAGGGACACTTTACAACTTAGCCACATCCCTAGCCTTTTTATTTATTTATTTTTGGTAGGGTCTTGCTAAGTTCCTTAGAACCTTGCTAAATTGCTGAGGCTGGCCTCAAACTTATGATCCTCCGCTCTCAGCCTCCCAGGTTGCTGGGATTAAACATATGTACCACCAAGCCCAGCTGCAGCCAAAGACTCTTAAAGTCAAAATCAGGTCATAAAGTCATTATCTGATCAGAGCTCTGCAATAACTCTTTTGCTTACTAAGTTACAAAGTTTCTATGATGTTCTGCAAGACCTTACACCATTGGTTCTTTAAATATTTCATCTATTGATACTCCTTATCTTGTTCAATCTTCTCTTGATTCATTTCAATATTGCTGTTCTCAGCATACACCAGAACTTCTGTTATAATAGTCTCTGTGCAATGCCTATTCCTCTTACCTGGATGCTCTTCTCATAAATGTCCATACAGCTGCCTCCTTGGTGGTCTTCAGGAATTTGCACAGGCAACATGATCTCACTAAATCCTAACTTTCCCATTTGATCAAAAATTGCACTGCCCCCTCCTAATCCAGAAATTCTGATTTCCTTGGTCTGACTCTTATTTTGTTTTTCCAAAGCATACAAGGCCTCTTAATATACTATATTTTCAACAACTTTATGTTATTGATTATTACCTATCTCTTCATCCTTGGAATAAAATCCTGTAAGGACTGGAGTTTGGGACTATTCACGGGGAATACTTCTTATTTAATACATTTATGTTATTGCTAAATTTCTCTTCATGTTTAAAATGTGAATCTGTAAAGACGGGAGCCTTTGACTCTTCCAAGTCCCCACAACAACAAAATTTCACCCTAGAAAAAACTAGTACTTGGAAATTGCTCAAAAAACCCTTAGGATTGCTCAAAAAACACTTAGGATTTTCTATACAAGCCTGTATAGCATAAAATATGTCTTATAAGTTCAACTATATATTTTCAATTTAAACACAAACCCTGAAATATTTCAGTATATTGGAGAGTGATTTTGAGTAATATTCAAACATAAACTGCTTCTAGAACTTCATTGTTTAAAGCAAAATAAAGGAATGTAAATGAGTATTTGACTGCAGTATTTAAGTGTACATAAATAGAAACATCTCAAGGGTAAGTTAACCTATTTTGTGCAACTTTAGTCCTTGAATGGTGTACATACCTTTAAAAAAATGGGATCATATTGGAGAAATGGGAACAAAAATCACACTCCTTAAGAACTTCTGTTCTCAGTTCAACTTGGGATATATAGAACAGTGTCACATTGACTCATATCAATAGATATGAATGTTTCCAAAAATATGGACATATTTGCTAGTCAGAAATATTGCAAGTCAAGAAGGCCCTTGTTCATCTTTTTATTACTTCTTTATCAATAAAACCAAATCCAAGAATCTAGGAAGATATCGGGTGTGGGCATGCTATACCACCAGTCTGAGCTCTGAAAATGGAGGGAGTAGTAGGAAAAATTCAAGCATGAAAAACTGCAGCTCAAAGTGTCTCCTTCCCAATTCTATTCAAGTTTAATATTAGCAAAAACATCAGAGCTCTACAAAGAAGCCTAACATCAATTTAACAGATAGCTTTGACCTTTCCCCATCAATAAATTTATGTGATGTTTTTGCTCTTAAATTATTGTGTATACAAATTATTTTGTGTTTAGATGACCTTTATAAAACAATAAACCTGTTCATAACTACAGATATAATTCTAAGTAAGCTTATATTAATGTCATTTTTAGAAATTAGTAGTGTTATTCCAACAGCTATTTGGCATATGTAATCTATATCTCCCTATCATTGTGGCTACTATCACAATTGTTTGCTAACATAATATTTTATATCATGAATAAGCTTAAGTACAAATATATTTATAGTAAATAAATGCTATCTAATTTTACATTTTGAACAACACTATTCTGTAATAACCATGGTATAAATGAATATACTTGCAATCAGTACATTTATTAAAAGCTTATTATGTGCAGGGCACTGTTTGGGATATTGCTTGGAATATGACAGACAGCATACTATATTCAATTTAGTTATGTAAATGAAATAGAAATATTCATTAAAATAAAATGTCATCTGTGGTATGAAGTAAAATGTGATATAAGTTATTTCCTGAGTCTCTTCAGGAGAAAGAACTGAGCAGAAAAGGAAGAAAGTTGAAAAATATTAAAAAATCATCATAAAATCTTTCAAAGCATATATAAGAACATTGTAAGAATTACAAATAAAACTTTCCAAAAATATACACATACACATATATGTGAGTGTGTCATGTCTATGCTATTCCAAATATGTGCTAAGTGTGCATTTTCTTTGAAAAGTTATAAGCACGTTGTATTAGAGATAGAAATTAGTCTTATTAATGAGATTTTTTTTTAAAGTCAAATCTACACAGCTAATACGAGATGGAAGAACTCTAAAATGGTTTTGCATCACTTTATAGCTCATGTACTTTCCACCCATTAGAATTTATGGAGAAGCTATTATTTGAATTGGTCTTGAAAGAAGGTGAAAATTGAACATGACAAATGGAAAGAAGGGAGAGAGTCAGGGGTTTGGGAAGGGTGTGAACAAATCAAAAGTCTGGAAATCTAAGAGATGATTGGAGGAAGATGAGAGAAAAAGGAATGGAAGTAATTGAATTCTGAAAGAGACTCAGGCAGGTTATGAGCCACAGCAAAAGGAATGCAGTGATGGGGAACAAAGGAATTTCAAGATAAAGATAGTATGAAATAGAGAAAAAGGTCTCTTGGTCAGAGTTTGTAAAAAATGAAAATTGAGATTGAATGTGCAAATTGTTTAACAAATTGATTCTTGACTGTTATGAATAAAATATCTTTAAATTATTCCAAACATTTCAGGAAACTATAAACAAATAAACAAACAAAAAAAGCATGGAGTGTTGAGAGCCATCCGTGAACTCTGCATGGACCAGATCAGTAAATAAAATCATGGAGTGTTGAGAGCCATCTGTAAACTCTGTATGGACCAGATCAGTCATTGAGTGGGAAAGTCTGCTACTGGGAACTCATAGCAGCACTCCTGCTGGTGAGATAGCCCAAATACCTGCGAAAGCACACCCAGCTCTGCTAAAAGTCCTGGACAGCACCAGAGATGGGATGACCTGCTGCAGCCACATAGCAACGCAGCTTCTCAGAGATGGGTGTGGCTTGTCAAGATGCCAATCAACCTGTTGAGGGCAAAACACCATGCAGCAAGACTCCATCCGCTGAAATCTTATCTGTTCCTTTGTTGTTCTCCCTTAAATAAAGAATCAGAGCCTTTTTTTTTTTTTTAACTGATCTGTTCCAGCTTCTACCAGAATTGAAAGAATCTATCAGGTGCTTCCTTAAAACTATAATTCTGACTTTGTTTCTTATTTCTCCAGTAATTATTTCAGACTTTAATTTTCTCAGGTGGCTCATTCCCTTCTGAGCAGGAAAAATTACACTGGGGAGGTAGTGGCTGCCTCGTGATACTGGAGGACTAAATGATTCAGTCAAGAATAAAAATACATATGAGGTGGCATCAAAAATATCATTACCTCATTTTCATAGTACAAAAAGACTGAATAAGTTTTAAAAAGACATTTAATTTTTAATAAAAATTTGTTGGATGAAACAACACTGCAGCTTAAAAATAAATATTTGGAAAAATATGATAATTGCCTCAAATTGAAAAGACATAAAAAGGAAAGGAAAATCAAAATATTAAAATGGTAAATCATAATATATTTTGAAAATATGTAAGAAAGTTGTAAGAATTTCAAATAAAAATTTCCAAAGATACATTTTAATGAACAGTGAACATTTATATTTTCAGTTTTAAAATATCATATTAATTAACAACAGTACAAAACAAAGGTACTTCTCCAAGGCTGATTTTCAATCACAACTATTGATTATCTGAGAATAAATGGAATAGCTAGAAAATTCACCCCAGTTTCAACTAAAATCATATGTTTTTACAGGGTACAGAGATCAAAAGCGGTTCAAATCAATAAAATTACAATTTTTCTAATAAAATCATTTATATCACCAAAATATAATAATGAGTATTTAACTTGGGGACAGAAAAGCTTACTATCATCTCAGCCCTAGTTTTAATTAGCGAATTATGATGATCATCCCAATTTCTCTGCAATTTTCCTCCTACTGGTAAACAATTGAGAAGATAAATTAAGAGGGCTAAATATCAATATATGCTCATCAAAATAGACTAAAGCTATCTTAAATTTTTTCCAATTAATTATTAAGTCAAAGAGAATATTTACACATGTGAAACTCAGAAAGCAAATAAAATTCCCAAATAAAAATTGATGTTATAATTTGGTTGTCGAAGAAATATTCATATCATAATTAATTCTTATTGATATATATTTTTTCCAATGGTAAATTATGCTTCTACAGTTCAACTATGTTTATGATTTCACTGTGATTTATATTCTCTACTGTTATAATTCAATTGATGAACACATCACAATTTATTCATAACTGGATTAATAAACTGGAATCACTTCTAGTCTTAACATTTTTTTATACCTGTCACACCATAAACTGTAAACATCTGTATCTTCTGATAGTTGCAAGAATTTCTTTGGGTATAGAACTTAACTACTGATTTATAATGTGAAACTCTTTTAATTTTATTAATACAGACCATTTTCCATGATATTTGTACGAATTTATAAAACTACAGGAAACAATGAGTGTTTCTTCATGCCTGTCCTTATAATCATGTCACCTTTTTAATTTCTGCAAATATCACATCCAAATGGTTAATGGTTTTAATTTCCAATTCCATAATTAATGGTGAAATTGAGAATTCTTCTCAGCAAACTACTTGATTGTTCATTTTTCTCTTGTATTTTTCCTTGATATTTAAAAAACATATATATCTGTTGCTTTTTCAGTGTTTTCCTATAGAATTTTTAAACACAAAAATATATTGTTAGATAAAACTCCCAGTACTAAAAAAAACTTTGATTGCTAGAAAAAAATGTTGACTTAAAAAAAATCATCTCTCTATTTTTTTTGATTGATAGAAATGTAGCTGAACTTGTATGCTGATTTATTTCTCCAAACCTTTGCTAAATGAATTAATCCATTTATCTGGATTTCTAGCTACATTATTATACCATGTAAAAGTAGTGACAGTTTTATTTCTTTTCTAATATTCCAATAATAAATGTTTCATGCAATTAAATCTAATTTGGGCTTGACATTATAATTTTTCCAATCAAATTCTGTGTTTGGATGCTAATATTTTGCTTTGATTTTTATATTTGTGTTTATAATTATGCATTATTTTAGTGTCTTTATCTCAATATTTCTGACTGATTTTTGGCATTCGTGTTATGCTAGTCTTACCAAATCAGCTGAAGATTGTTCACTCTCCTCTTGACAATATGCATGACAAAATTTATTTATTCTTTAAATGGTTGTAGAATCCATTGCTAAATCTGTTTTGGCTTTTTACTTGTGAGAAGATCTTTAAACTACAGATTCCATTAAAATAATGGTTATCTCTTTCAGGTTTCATATTTCTTCTGCAGTTAATTTTAGTAATGGAATTACAGTGACATGAAGTTAATAATGTTGTCTTATCATATTTTCTCTGCAGCATCTGGCATTATGTTCTTTTTTCATTCCTCATGGCTTTTATTTGTACTATTGCTTATTTTCCCTTGATGAACACTGCCAGAAATTGATCCATTTTATTTTCTTTTCCATTTAAGTATAATTTTGGCAAATATGATCCTAGTTGTTACATCTTATGATGTATTAATTTCTTCACTTTCATCTTTTCTTTCTTTTATGTTCTTAGCATTTATTCAGTAATTTTTGGCTCTTTTTACCTCATTTATGGCCTATACATTATTTTCTGATATTACTTTAAAGATATCCCACAAGTGTGCATACAGAGTGCTTTCATTATTGCAAGTCTTAGGTATGTTATTTTTTTCCATTATGATTCTAAATTCCATAAAAAATTATTTCCTATTTCATTTCATTTAAAAATAGGTACAATATTTTTCTGATTATTTAATCATCCTAAAATTATTATTGTAATTGAACATTGTTTTAGTCAGCTTTTTCACTGCTGTGATTAAAAGATCTGATCAGAATAATTGTAGAGGACAGGAAGTTTATTTGGGGGCTCACAATTTCAGAGGCCTCAGCCCATAGGCAGCAGGCTCCATTCCTTAAGGCTCAAAGTGAGGCTGGACATCACAGCAGAAGCATGGAGGGAAGCAGCACACATGATCACAAGGAAGCAGTGAGAAAGAGACTCCACTCACCAGACACAAAATATGTACCCCCAAATGCCCACCTCCTCCAGCTACAACCCACCTACCTCCAGTAACCACTCAGTTAAATCCCATCAGGGATTAGTTCGCTGATTAGGTTAAGGCTTTCGCAACCCAATCATTTCCACTCTGAACCCTCTCACATTATCTCACACATGAGCTTTTAGGGGACACATCACATCCAAACAATAAGAAACCTCATCTGAAGAAGATCAGCAGTAGAATGTGGAAAGATATACTGGATGTTTTAAAATTTGTCTTGAAGAAGCTGTCAAAGTGCTGGGAAATTGCTGCATCATACAATTGGTAGGAATGTTATGCCAATATTTTGTTACAGTTCGTGAATTCTGTTCTCATAACTTCCTTTTTATAAGAAGTTTTTATAACTTTTCTTCTATCTGTTTACATAAAGAATAATTTCTTCCTTGTCTTTTAGATTTCTGATACATAAAATTCAAATCATTGGTTTCCAACTTTTCTTGTTTTCTGAAGTAGGCATTTAATGCTCTAAATTTCTAATAAATGTTTTCATTCCATTGTATAAATTTTCACTTATTCTTTTTTCACTTTGCCGTGACCATCTTCACTTTGCCATGACCAGTTCGGCCAAACTAGAAGGTTCCGGTGATGGGAGATTGGAAGAAATAAGAGTCACATATGTAGACCTTGAAGATAAAACAGCTGGGATTTGGTGGAGCATTTCTCACTAATGGAGAAGCAGGTCTAAAGAATTACACCAGCAATTTTTATTATATATGTCTCTAAATCATAGTAAAGACTATGCAAGCATCATTCTTTGTATTCAGGAAAGTTACTGAGTTAGCAACAATATGCAACTATTTCCTCAGTTGCATTCTATAGCTGCAATGTGCAATGTTAAGAGCTTTGTGCAGCTCTCAAGAAAGTCCATTTTTTAAAGTTACTAATTTGTGGGCAGATTCCAGAGCAGCGGAACTGGTGAAACATTGTGGTTATCTTAGCAAGGAAGTTCCCTCATTTCCAGGAGCTGCTGTGTCTGAAATAAGGTCAGAGCTGATAAGACTCTAGCATGGAAGACATCTCCATAGCAACCAGGTACCCTATGCCTTTGCACAGAAACTTTCCCAGTCACCAAGTATGCCACAGAAATGAAGTCATCAGAGACCCCCAATCTCAGACACTGATCTCCCAGTCACTGTCACTGCTCTCCACACACTTATTTCAAAACACTTCTTAATTTTTCTTTTAAGTTTTCTTCTACCCATGAGTTAGTTAGAAGTAAGCTTTCTAGTTTCTAAATACTTAATTTTTTTCCCTTTCTGTCATTGATACCTAAATTACATAGATTTGGGGGAAAAAAGGTTTTGTATGATTTTTTAAAAATTTGTTTTATTGGAAAGAATATAGTCTAAGTTGTCCATGCTTACTTTATATAAAAACAAGCATTCTGTTTCAGAGTGACTTGCTCTATAAATGTCAGTTATGTCAAATTTGTTCAGTAGCTCAAGTCTCGAGTATCATTACTATTTTTCTAAACAGTCATTCTGTCAACAACTGAATGTGAGGTGTTGAAATCTCAGATTACAATTGTGACTTTGTCTGTTTTTCATTTTAATTTCATCATGTTTCCTTCATTTATTTTGAGACTCTGTTGTAAACTGCATGTATCTTCAGGATTATTGTGCTCTTGATAAATTGATGCCTAAAGTAATTATCTGTTGCAGCATAATAAATTATTCTAGAATTTAGCAGTTTGATAAACAATAATTTATTATCTCATATTTGTGTGAGTCAGAAATCTGAGCATTGCTGAGCTGGGTGACTCTGACTTAGGTTTTATCATGATTTTGCACCAAACTCTAACTCAGTTATGGCAGTGGTCCCATCTAAAGAATTGAATGGTAAGAGGTCCACTTCCAGTCTTACTCACCTGATGTTTTACCAGCCTGTCCCCTCAACTGATGAGTCCTTCCACAGGACTGATTGAAGACACAGAAACTGGTCTCCTGAAAGATGAGCAAGAAAGAACCCAAAGCAGAAGAAATTCTTTTTAAGTCCTAATTGCATGAACCACATAACATCTTCTGTTTTATGGAACAAAGTCAGTAGTTTCAACCTATACACAGGGGAGGTAATTGTAAAAAGGTGTTAATACCAGGTGGCAAGATGAACAGAGGCCACCAAGATCAGTCTTGAGCTTGAACCCAGCATCAATACAGCCCTCAGGAAAGAAAACAGACAGTCCACATTTACTACTCTCAGAATGTCTCTTTCCTGTCTAAAATTTCAATTCACATAGTCTTTTGTGGCTTCTCCAGGTTCCTGATGTTTTCAAAATATTGTTTTTGTAAAATATTTATATTTTTGAGTTTGCAGTGAGAGCAACAGTCTGCCTTCACCTGCCACTTCCTAGCGGGAAGTGAGATGTTGTATTTTAATTAGAACACTTTCAAAGCTCAATTTGGTTCCTTTTCAAAACCTTGTGTTCATTTTTATGGTCTCTGTTACTTAAGTACATTTTCAATTTTCTCATATTTCTAAAAATATAGTCTGCACACTCAACTGATGTTGTCTTCTAAAAATGTGGGGGAAAAAAAAATATATATATATATATATATTCACACACACATTGTGCAATATGACCACATAAAGTTTATAATCTCAGAGATTAAGTATGAAATGAAAGCAGGAATTCATAAGTACATGTAAACTCTAAAGTTAGCTTTTTCTTAGAATCCTCATTTAGGTTTTAATAACTTACACTCTATTTTATCAGTTACAAGTAGAAAATATCATTAAGGAAATAGTATGTGAAAATGGATTAAATAGGAAGGAGTAATTTTTTTCCAATCCTAAACATTTGAACCCAAGAGCACAGAATACATAGTGCCTTCCATAGGCTATCTATTCTTTTTTTTTTTAATTTTTTATTGATTATTTAAAGCATTACATAGCTCATGATATATCATCTTTCATACATTAGACTCAAATTGTGTTTTGAACTCCCATTTTCACCCCAAATATAGATTGCAGAATCACATCTCTTACATATTCACATTTTTACATAATGCCATATTAGTGTCTGTTGTATTCTGCTACCTTTCCTAACCCCTACTATCACCCCTCCCCTCCCCTCCCCTCCCATCTTCCCTCTCTATCTCCCCTGCTGTTGTTCAATTCTCTCCCTTTTTTTTCCCTCCCCCTTGCCCCTCATAGCCTCTTGTAATTTTATGTATCCTTGAAGGTCTCCTACCATTTCCATATGCTTTCCCTTCTCTCTCCGTTTCTCTCCCCCCATTCGTCTTTGTTATCTGTAGTCTTTTCCACATGCTCTTCCTTCCTGTTCTGTTCTTAGTTGTTCTCTTTATATCAAAGCAGACATTTGGCATTTGTTTTTTAGGGCTTGGCTAGCTTCACTTAGCATAATCTGCTCTAATGCCATCCATTTCCCTGCAAATTCTATGATTTTGTCATTTCTTAGTGCTGCATAATATTCCATTGTGTATAGATGCCACATTTTCTTTATCCATTCATCTATTGAAGGGCATCTAGGTTGGTTCCACAGTCTAGCTATTGTGAATTGTGCCGCTATAATCATTGATGCAGCCGTATCCCTATAGTGCGCTCTTTTAAGGTCCTCAGGGAATAGTCCGAGAAGTGCAATAGCTGGGTCAAATGGTGGTTCCATTCCCAGCTTTCCCAGGAATCTCCATACTGCTTTCCAAATTGGCCTCACCATTTTGCAGCCCCACCAGCAGTGTACAAGTGTACCTTTTTCCCCACATCCCCGCCAACACTTGTTGTTGTTTGACTTCATAATGGCTGCCAATCTTACTGGAGTGAGATGGTATCTTAGGGTGGTTTTGATTTGCATTTCTCTGATTGCTAGAGATGGTGAGCATTTTTTCATGAACTTGTTGATTGATTGTATGTCCTCCTCTGAGAAGTGTCTGTTCAGGTCCTTGGCCCATTTGTTAATTGGGTTATTTGTTATCTTATTATTTAATTTTTTGAGTTCTTTGTACATTCTGGATATTAGGGCTCTATCAGAGGTGTGGGGGATAAAGATTTGTTCCCAGGATGTAGGCTCTCTATTTACCTCTTTTATTGTTTCTCTTGCTGAGAAAAAACTTTTTAGTTTAAGTAAGTCCCATTTGTTTATTCTGGTTGTTAACTCTTGGGCTATGGGTGTCCTATTAAGGAATTTGGAGCCCGACCCCACAATTTGTAGATCGTAGCCAACTTTTTCTTCTATCAGACGCAGTGTCTCTGATTTGATATCTAGCTCCCTGATCCATTTTGAGTTATTTTTTGTGGATGGCGAGAGAAAGGGATTCAATTTCATTTTGTTGCATATGGATTTCCAATTTTCCCAGCACCATTTGTTGAAGATGCTATCCTTCCTCCATTGCATGCTTTTAGCCCCTTTATCAAATATAAGATAGTTGTAACTTTGTGGATTAGTCTCTGTGTCTTCTATTCTGTACCATTGGTCCACCCGCCTGTTTTGGTACCAATACCATGCTGTTTTTGTTACTATTGCTTTGTAGTACAGTTTGACCTCTGGTATCGCTATACCTCCAGATTCACACTTCCTGCTTAGAATTGCTTTTGCTATTCTGGGTCTTTTGTTTTTCCATATGAATTTCATGATTGCTTTGTCTATTTCTACAAGAAATGCCGTTGGTATTTTGATTGGCATCGCATTAAACCTATAGAGAACTTTGGGTAATATCGCCATTTTGATGATGTTAGTTCTGCCTATCCATGAACAGGGTACATTTTTCCATCTTCTGAGATCTTCTTCTATCTCTCTCTTTAGGGTTCTGTAGTTTTCATTGTATAAATCTTTCACCTCTTTTGTTAGGTTGATACCCAAGTATCTTATTTTCTTTGAGGATATTGTGAATGGAGTGGTTTTCCTTATTTCCATTTCAGAAGTTTTGTTGCTGATATATAGGAATGCCTTTGATTTATGCGTGTTGATTTTATAACCTGCCACTTTGCTGAATTCATTTATTAACTCTAGCAGCTTCTTTGTAGACTCTTTTGGGTCTGTTAAGTATATTATCATGTCATCCGCAAATAGCGATAGTTTAATTTCTTCTTTTCCTATTTTTATGCCTTTAATTTCTTTTGTCTGTCTAATTGCTCTGGCTAGTACTTCGAGAACTAAATTGAATAGAAGTGGTGATAGAGGGCATCCCTGTCTTGTTCCAGATTTTAGAGGGAATGCCTTCAATTTTTCTCCATTCAGAATGATGCTAGCCTGAGGCTTAGCATAGATAGCTTTTACAATGTTGAGGTAAGTTCCTGTTATCCCTAGTTTTTCTAGTGTTTTGAACATAAAGGGATGCTGTACTTTGTCAAATGCTTTTTCTGCATCCATCGAGATGATCATGTGGTTCTTGTCTTTAAGTCTATTGATGTGGTGGATAGCATTTATTGATTTCCGTATATTGAACCATCCTTGCATCCCAGGAATGAATCCTACTTGATCATGGTGCACAAGTTTTCTGATATGTTTTTGTATTCGATTCGCCAGAATTTTATTGAGAATTTTTGCATCCAAGTTCATTAGAGATATTGGTCTGTAGTTTTCTTTCTTTGAAGTATCTTTGTCTGGTTTTGGGATCAAAGTGATGTTGGCCTCATAGAATGAATTTGGAAGAGCTCCTTCTTTTTCTATTTCTTGAAATAGCTTGAAAAGTATTGGTATTAATTCTTCTTTGAAGGTTTTGTAGAACTCCGCTGTATACCCATCTGGTCCAGGGCTTTTCTTAGTTGGTAGTCTTTTGATGGCTTCTTCTATTTCTTCTTTTGTTATTGGTCTGTTTAAATTGTGTGTGTCTTCCTGTCTCAATCTGGGCAATTCATATGCCTTAAGAAATTTATCGATATCTTCGTTATCTTCTATTTTATTAGAATATAGGGTTTCAAAATACTTTCTAATTATCTTCTGTATTTCTGTAGTGTCTGTTGTGATATTGCCTTTTTCATCCCGTATGTTAGTAATTTGAGTTCTCTCTCTTCTTCTTTTCGTTAGCGTGGCTAAGGGCTTGTCTATCTTATTTATTTTTTCAAAGAACCAACTTTTAGTTTTATCTATTTTTTCAATGGTTTCTTTTGTTTCAATTTCATTGATTTCTGCTCTAATTTTAATTATTTCTTGTCTTCTACTACATTTGCTGTTGTTTTGCTCTTCCTTTTCTAGATTTTTGAGGTGTTGTGTGAGTTCATTTATTTGTTGGTTTTTTCTTTTTTTGAGGTAAGAACTCCAAGAAATGAATTTCCCTCTTAAAAGTGCTTTCATTGTGTCCCATAAATTCCGGTATGTTGTGTCTGTGTTATCATTTGACTCTAAGAATTTTTTCATCTCCTCCTTTATGTCTTCTATAACCCATTGATCATTCAATAACATATTGTTCATTTTCCATGTGATGTAGGATTTTTCCTTCCTTCTCTTATCATTGATTTCCAATTTCATTCCATTATGGTCAGATATGGTGCATGGTATTATCTCCACGCCTTTATATTTACTAAGAGTTAGTTGTCTTATGGCATAATATATGGTCTATCTTTGAGTAGGATCCATGTGCTGCTGAGAAGAACATGTATCCACTTGATGATGGTTGATATATTCTATATATGTCCGTTAAGTCTAGATTATTGATTGTGCTGTTGAGTTTTATAGTTTCTTTATTCAGTTTTTGTCTAGAGGATCTGTCTAATGGCGAGAGCGGTGTGTTGAAGTCACCCATAATTATTGTGTTGTGGTCTATTTGACTCTTGAACTTGAGGAGAGTTTGTTTTATGAACGTTGCAGCTCCATTGTTGGGTGCATACAAATTGATGATTGTTATGTCTTGTTGGTGGATGGTTCCTTTTAACAGTATATAGTGACCTTCTTTGTCCTTCTTGATTAACTTAGGTTTGAAGTTGATTTTACTCGATATGAGTATGGCCACTCCTGCTTGCTTCCGAGGGCCATGTGAGTGGTATGATTTTTCCCAACCTTTTACCTTCAGCCTGTGTATGTCTTTTCCTATCATATGAGTCTCTTGAAGGCAGCATATTGTTGGATTTGTTTTTTTGATCCAGTTTACTAGCCTATGTCTCTTGATTGGTGAGTTTAGGCCATTAACATTTAAGGTTACAATTGAGATATGATTTGTATTTCCAGTCATGCTTCTTTATTTATTTATTTTAGTTTGGTTAGTTTTGCTTTTTGGTTATTTTCCTCCCCCTTTACTGAGATACTTCCTGCTGTTAGTTTTGGGCACTATTTTTCACATCCTCTTCTTGTAGTGTTTTGTTCAAAATGCTTTGCAGAGCTGGTTTTCTTGCTGCAAATTCTTTTAGCTTTTGTTTATCGTGAAAGATTTTAATTTCATTGTCAAATTTGAAGCTCAATTTTGCTGGATATAGTATTCTTGGTTGGAATCCATTATTTTTCAGCGTTTGAAATACATTATTCCAGGATCTTCTCGCTTTCAAAGTTTGTGATGAGAAATCGGTCGTTAACCTAATTGGTTTACCCCTGAAAGTAATCTGCCTCTTTTCTCTCGTAGCTTTTAATATTCTCTCCTTGTTCTGTACGTTGGCTATCTTCATAATTATATGTCTTGGGGTTGGTCTATTATGGTTTTGAATGTTTGGGGTCCTGTAGGCTTCCAGGATTTGGCAATCCATTCCATCTTTCATCTCTGGGAAGTTTTCTAGAATTATTTCATTTAATATGCTGTCCATTCCTTTGGTTTGAATCTCTGTGCCTTCTTCTATCCCTATGACTCTCAGATTTGGTTTTTTTATGACATCCCATATCTCTTGAATAGATTGCTCGTGGGAATTAAGCATCTTTTCTGTGTTGACTGTATTCTTTTCAAGTTGATAAACTTTGTCTTCATTATCTGATGTTCTGACTTCTACTTGATCAAGTCTATTTGTAATATTCTCGTTTGAGTTTTTAATTTGGTTTATAGTTTCCTGGAATTCTAGGATTATTGTTTGATTTTTTTTTAATATCTCTATCTCCTGGTAGAGCTCGTTCTTTGCCATTTGAATTTGTTTGTTTAATTCATTTTCAAAATATATTTTTATTTCTTGGACTTGCTGTCTCATGTCTTCTCTAATATTCCTTTCCATTCGAGTTAGGTATGCCTTGAGTTCTTTCCCTATACCTGTTTCTGAAGTTTCTATGTTCTCCTGTAGAATTGAGTAGTCTTGCATTGTTTGTAATCCTTTTTTCCCTTGTTTTCTCATGTTGTCCACGTTACTTTCCAGCTCTTTTTGATTGTCGTGTTTCTGCTCTCCTCTATAGATTTGTTTTGTTTCTGTATTACTCTGATGTCTCTCCTTTGTGTTGTTGAAGTATGACTGCTAACGTGGATTCCGCTGGGAAGGAATTCCGACGTTCGAGCTCCAGTGACGACACTACTCTGCTATGACGGGCCCCAGTCTCCTTGCTGGGGTGCCCTAATGGGGGGGTGTGACTGGACTGTCTCTGTGTGGTTTCAGCTCCCGGTCGTGGCAGGCGGGTAGACTCCAGCCGCCCAGTATCACAGGCCGCGGGCAGGTGATCCGTCACCAACGGGAGGGCGTTCTCCTACCGCCAAGTTACGCGGGCAGTGGGTGAACTGTCGCCGGTGGGCCTGCAGTTTACAGCTGCCCAGTCGCGAGGGTCTTGCCTCTAGGCTCCTGGTTTCTCCTGCTAGCCTTGGTTTCTCCTGCTAGACCAGATTTCCCCTCAGTGATGATTCTCGGCAGTTCAAACTGTACTCTGTGCCTGTTTTGTTGTTGCAATCTGTCGGACAGTGGCGGTGGATACTTCAGCTGTCCAAGATGGTGGCCGCTGGTTACCTTAGTGGAGTGTCCCTTGTGGGGGGTGGGGCTGTACCGCTTCCGTCCCCGCCAACAATCCCGAACTCAGCCCGGGGGTCAGTGCGGGCTTGGGTTTAGCTGGTGGGATACCACCGTGTCGCAGCCACTTAATTCCCTGCTGACTATTTAACCCGTTCTCTGGGGCACCACGCCTTCTGTAGCCTCGGGGCAGGCCGCGCGAATCAGACAGCCTGGATCTCCGGGGTCACACCGTTGGCTTTTGGGATCCCCAGCACTCTATGGTTTTGATTTTTTCTGCTTGCCCCTCCCCAGCGCTGGCTAGACAGGTTTTGTTTTGGCCGCTGATGGGAGGGGGGGGGTTGAGGGTCAGGTGCCTCTAGCTCTCCTTTAGTCTTTATGCAGGCTCACTCTGATAGTCCCTCCCCCTGAAAGTCTAGGAGAGATTTTAAGCGAAATCCCCCTATGTATGGGGGCTGAGCTGGGTGATACACACCTGTTTGTTGTTGCAATCTGTCGGCGAGTGGCGGTGGTTACTTCCGCTGTCCAAGATGGTGGCCGCTGGTTACCTTAGTGGAGTGTCCCTTGTGGGGGGTGGGGCTGTACCGCTTCCGTCCCCGCCAACAATCCCGAACTCAGCCCGGGGGTCAGTGCGGGCTTGGGCTTGGCTGGTGGGATACCACCGTGTCGCAGTCACTTAATTCCCTGCTGACTATTTAACCCCTTCTCTGGGGTGCCACGCCTTCTGTAGCCTCGGGGCAGGCTGCGCGAATCAGACAGCCTGGATCTCCGGGGTCACACCGTTGGCTTTTGGGATCCCCAGCACTCTATGGTTTTGATTTTTTCTGCTTGCCCCTCCCCAGCGCTGGCTAGACAGGTTTTGTTTTGGCCGCTGATGGGAGGGGGGCGGGTTGAGGGTCAGGTGCCTCTAGCTCTCCTTTAGTCTTTATGCAGGCTCACTCTGATAGTCCCTCCCCCTGAAAGTCTAGGAGAGATTTTAAGCGAAATCCCCCTATGTATGGGGGCTGAGCTGGGTGACACACACCTGTTTGTTGTTGCAATCTGTCGGCGAGTGGCGGTGTTTACTTCCGCTGTCCAAGATGGTGGCCGCTGGTTACCTTAGTGGAGTGTCCCTTGTGGGGGGTGGGGCTGTACCGCTTCCGTCCCCGCCAACAATCCCGAACTCAGCCCGGGGGTCAGTGCGGGCTTGGGTTTAGCTGGTGGGATACCACCGTGTCGCAGCCACTTAATTCCCTGCTGACTATTTAACCCGTTCTCTGGGGCACCACGCCTTCTGTAGCCTCGGGGCAGGCCGCGCGAATCAGACAGCCTGGATCTCCGGGGTCACACCGTTGGCTTTTGGGATCCCCAGCACTCTATGGTTTTGATTTTTTCTGCTTGCCCCTCCCCAGCGCTGGCTAGACAGGTTTTGTTTTGGCCGCTGATGGGAGGGGGGGGGGGTTGAGGGTCAGGTGCCTCTAGCTCTCCTTTAGTCTTTATGCAGGCTCACTCTGATAGTCCCTCCCCCTGAAAGTCTAGGAGAGATTTTAAGCGAAATCCCCCTATGTATGGGGGCTGAGCTGGGTGACACACACCTGTTTGTTGTTGCAATCTGTCGGCGAGTGGCGGTGTTTACTTCCGCTGTCCAAGATGGTGGCCGCTGGTTACCTTAGTGGAGTGTCCCTTGTGGGGGGTGGGGCTGTACCGCTTCCGTCCCCGCCAACAATCCCGAACTCAGCCCGGGGGTCAGTGCGGGCTTGGGTTTAGCTGGTGGGATACCACCGTGTCGCAGCCACTTAATTCCCTGCTGACTATTTAACCCGTTCTCTGGGGCGCCACGCCTTCTGTAGCCTCGGGGCAGGCCGCGCGAATCAGACAGCCTGGATCTCCGGGGTCACACCGTTGGCTTTTGGGATCCCCAGCACTCTATGGTTTTGATTTTTTCTGCTTGCCCCTCCCCAGCGCTGGCTAGACAGGTTTTGTTTTGGCCGCTGATGGGAGGGGGGGGGGGTTGAGGGTCAGGTGCCTCTAGCTCTCCTTTAGTCTTTATGCAGGCTCACTCTGATAGTCCCTCCCCCTGAAAGTCTAGGAGAGATTTTAAGCGAAATCCCCCTATGTATGGGGGCTGAGCTGGGTGACACACACCTGTTTGTTGTTGCAATCTGTCGGCGAGTGGCGGTGTTTACTTCCGCTGTCCAAGATGGTGGCCGCTGGTTACCTTAGTGGAGTGTCCCTTGTGGGGGGTGGGGCTGTACCGCTTCCGTCCCCGCCAACAATCCCGAACTCAGCCCGGGGGTCAGTGCGGGCTTGGGTTTAGCTGGTGGGATACCACCGTGTCGCAGCCACTTAATTCCCTGCTGACTATTTAACCCGTTCTCTGGGGCGCCACGCCTTCTGTAGCCTCGGGGCAGGCCGCGCGAATCAGACAGCCTGGATCTCCGGGGTCACACCGTTGGCTTTTTTCGGCTATCTATTCTTAAGAAGTACATTTTCATTATCTATGGCACAAAACACTTTGGTTTAAATACTTACTCTCTATATTGAACCCTCTCTCCACCTATTCCAATTTTGTAGTTTATATCTCCCCTGTTGTGCTTAATGTCAAAATATCAATGCTTGTATTTTTTGGATATTCCATGCTATCAATATTTCAATACCTCTATTAGGCATTTCTTAATCCTGCTATTTCCTTCTTCCAATATCTCATGAATAATCCATACTGTTTTAGGGATAGTTTAAATTCTCTTGCCACCTCTCTCTAGTATGCCTTTTGAATTGCAGAAGCTAGAAAGTTAAAATGACAATTCCTTACCTCCCTTGCCTCTCATGTAAATCTAGTAAATGTACAAGCCTTGAATGCACAAGTGAATTAACTAGGGAGAAAAAGAGTGCCAGAGTAAGGAAAATTAATTTTATTATAATATAGATGAAGACTTAGATTTCTGATGTGGCCCTGGCACCCACCATGACATTCTCCAGCTTCAGGTCTGGGTGCACCCCGCCCTTCTTTTGCCAGTGGCACATGGCTCTTGATTTGTCTAGGCATGGACTTCTTTGGGATTCCTTGATTAAGGTTTGCTAAGCTGCTAAGTCTGTAGATTCATGTCTTCCACCATATTTGGAAAACTGAGCCTTCATTTTTTTCTGTGTCATACTCTGTCTTCTTATTTTGAATCCATGATGACATTAATGCTGGACCATTTCAAAAATCCCTGAAGCTTTATTTATTAAAAACAACAAAAGCAACAACAACAAACTTTCTTCTATTGTTTGCTTTGAGCAAACCCTGTTGGTCAGTCTTTAGATTCACTTACACTGGGCTTCCTGAGCACCCTACCCATGGTGGCTCTCAGAGCCATGATCTTGCTCTCACTGAGTACACTGAGGCCTGCTTCTGTTCAGGGTCTGTGAAAATGGTTGTCACTTTCTGGGTTTCTGGTATACTACCATAAACTCCTCTGAGTTGTGGACTTGCACCAACTCCTCCCCCAATTGACCTGAGGGTTTCTTTTTTTGAGATTGGAGTACCTGGGAATGAACTCAGAGGCTCTCAACCACTGAGCCACATCCCTAGCCCTATTTTGTATTTTATTTGTGTGCCCTTCACTTTTCAAAACTCAGTGTCCCTAGAACCCAAAGATAAGAGCAATTCCACATGAATGCACCTGGCTTTTATGTAAATAGCAACCCTAAGATGGTTTAACAGCTCCAGTTCCAAAAGCCCATGTGCTTACACCATGACCTTTAGCAATGATCAGGAGGAGATTTGGGATATGGAGGCTACAGAGTATGTAGTGAAGTACCCAGGCACTGCTGCAGGCAGGCCCCCCACCCCCTGCCCACTGGCCCATCTGTCCCTTCCCTGCACATGGGATTATGGAGTTGATTATGATTATGATTGTGATTATGATTCTGGAGACTCAGAAGTCCCTAATGCCTTTCCAGATATGTCTTCTCAAATAGCTGCCACCCACCCTGTCTACAGATCTTAGGGAGGGGCCTGAAGACTGGGAAAATAATTCTTTCTGGCCAAAGCAATTGGCTCCAATGGAATCAAGTCTACAGTGGCTCAAGGGGAGTGTTTTTGTGTCTACACTAGGTCTAGGGGAATGAGTCCCTATCTAAATTGGCTCAAGGCAGGTGAGTCCCCATCTATAGTGGTTCAATGCAGTGAGTTCCTATATGTTGGCTCAAGGCATGCAAGTCTCTATCTTCACTGAACAGTAGAGGGAGGTACAGTGATCTAGGCCTTAGATGAGGTGGATGCTGAGTTCTCGCCCTTGCACTAAGCCCTCCCACTAATTTAGTTTTGGGGGGGATTTTTTTCTATTTTTTTTTTTTATTTTAAACCTGCCCTTTAAAAAAAAACACAATCTTTGGAACATCAATTTTATTATACAATTTGTGAGAAACAGAAGTTTATTAAGAACAATCGCTGCTATCTCAGAAGCATGGGAAGAAGGACAAAGAGGAGTAGTGCAGGGGGAAGAGTCCCAGGGAAAAGAATCTCTTGTGTCTCTGGCAGGTTGGAGAAGAAAAGAATCCTGGTGGATCCAGATGCACTCCTGGCTGGAATCTCTGTGGGGAAGCCTGAGCCAGTTGGTACACCTCATTCCTGAAGCTGTTTGACCTATGCGTACTCCATGATACCAGGATGCTCAAAGCTTGGAGTCTTCTGGAAGTCCATTGGTTTCTCTGTCTCACCTCTGCATCTTCACTGGACCCACTTTGTTTTGGAACCTAGAATGTCTGTATCTTCCTTCCACTGGAGCCTCTCTTCTTCCAAAGACCATCCTGCAGAAGCACAGCATGCAGCAACACAGTTATTGAAAGCAGGTGGTTATCATTCTAGTGCCCCACTTCCAGCCCCTACTAGTTTCAAGGCATTGCCCTGAGGAGGTACCCTGGTAGGATGAGCTGCCTGCAATCCCCTATTGAGGACCATCCAGGGATTGGGCCTGGGCTACTCAAGCCTGTAGGGCCCAGGGTCATGCTGAGAGGTTGTGTCCACATGGAAGAAGCAGAGAGGAATGGCAGGCATGTTGGCACTTGCCCTCTCTCTCTGCCCTGACTGCTTAACCTCCTCAGGCTCTACTGCTCGCAGCGCAAAGGAGGGGCAGGCTCACTGGCACACTTCTTGGGGCCAACACTGGTACGATCTGTGGGGTCTGGGCATTGTAGTAACTGTAGGTGAGTGTAGTAACTGCATTAGCAGCCCAGTTCTACAGGTTTTGTTTGTTTTGTTTTGTTTCTAAGTATTTTTTTTCCTGGAAACTGATACTAGAGTTTATTTCATCAGCAAACCTAATGATTGAATGTCACTTAGTGGTCCATTAAATAGCTTTTTTTTTTTTTTTTTCTGAATGATCTAGACAGGATTACATTCTTTGCATTAGAAGCCTGATTGGTATGCCCATGCCTTAAAATTTTGCTTAGTTGTTATCTCTTCTCGTTCAACATTTTAAACATTTATTTGATTAATTTTTTATGTAAGTCTTCCACAGGAAATCATGATGTTCTAATATTGCATGGATTTCTGTCACCGTACTTAATAGATAGCATTGACAGTATCTTTTTAAATCTTTCCCTGATTTGATGTCAAACTCCTTGAAAGAATAGTGAATTTCATATCCAAATCAAGTAAAGTTAAAGCAAGTATGTACTGAATCTACCTGTGGTACTGGGTTTTGGTCCAGTGACATTATCCTCATGCTACTTCCTTTTCAACCTATTATAATTTGCTAATTGGCAACCAGGTACTAATGCTGTGCCTTCCTCCTGATTCCTCAAATTTATTTTCTCTTTAATTACACTTTTAAATGTATAGGGAAATCGGGAGAAAAAAACATTTCATATAGTAACTCATCTACCTATATTTACAATAAATTATTCTCTTAATATTTAAATGTCCTTGTGTTGATTGAAAACTGGCGAAGATAAAATGTCCTATTAAGCATCAGATACTTCAATGAATTGTCAGATTTAATCGTTCTGTAAATCCTCTTCCACTAGTTACATGATTTGCATTGTACACTTGAAGAAATCAGGACTTCTGGAGTCAATGTAGTTTAAGTCAACACAGCAAAAACCCTGAAAATAAGGCTAACTTCAAAAACCAGCATTCTCAATAAATGTGGAAACATCTGGCACAGACAGATCTCTGGAATTTCTGCAGAAGGATTTCAGAGACTGTAAAAGTGAGAAATGAGTTGAAATGGATAATTAGCCGTTATACCCAACCTACTGGCTACAACAGGGATAACCTATTCTCATCTGATCACACTTGTCTGCCTTTAGCAAGAATTTTGTCAAGACTCTCTAGATAGTCTGTCCTTCATTACTTTTTATGTGTCCTTTTTTAAAACTTTTTTATTTTTAGTTGTACATGGACACAATACCTTTATTTATATGGTGCTAAGGATTGAAACCAGTGCCGCATGCATGCGAGGTAAGCACTTTACCACTGAGCCACATCCCAAGCCCTTGATGTGTCCTTTTAGTAATTCTACATCCATTGACTACCACCCTGCTCCTTTGCTGAATCCCCACTGGCTTTGTTCTATTTCAAATTGAGCCCATTTCTCTACTGAAGCCTCTGTTCCTCAATTGCATTAGTTCCTGAATAAAACATGTGTTTTTATCATTCTATATCTACAGTTTAAAAATAACTTCCACATAAAATTTCATAGGAGAAAAAAACATCAATTGCTAATCTCTAGATGTCTGCTACATAAGAAATATTTCTTAACACAGGACAGCCCTAAAAACAACTGAGCTTTGTATATAAACTTACTGTAATATTTGTAGCATTTGAGTAATAATCTTGGACACATTAATAACATAATCATAAGTAATTGAGATTCATAAAGCAACATGCTGCCTTAAATTCTTTCCATGTGCAAAATGTTTGTAAGATAGTCCTATAGGGAATAGGGACAAGGCAACCAGGTGTAAGACGTATTCCAGTTGCAAATCAAGCTTAGCCATTGTTTTTTTAACATTATAGATTTTAGAGCTTTGAACATCTGCTTGTTAAATGGTATCCTTTATTGCTGAGTCCCTTGGAAAATACCTTTTACAAGGGACTGGTGCTTTTATGGCTTCTCTGTTATGTAGTAAACATATTACTAAGAATTATATGAGGCATTAGGAGTCATAACATGATATTACTGAATTACTGTATTGAATATTTTACTTTAAATTAAGGATGGTTTACTCAGTATTTTTATATTACATTTTGCTTTCAAGATCATCACAAGCAATTATGAACTACTTAAGTTAAGGAATCATAACTTACACAACTTCTACTTAAGATTATAGTTGATTTGATGTTGTTCTGAATTGGCACAGAAAGTCAAGAGGAGACTCATTGTCTGTTAATCGTTTCTTGATGGTGTTTGCATTCTTTGATATAAAAATTCTGTTAGAAATAACTTGGGGATAGGTAAATAATATGGAACTCCTGTCAGACTTTGTTCACAAATCCAAAATTGTCTTAGTTTATGAGTGTCATAAAATGGCAAATCAGTCTAGTTCTACAAACATGCTAAAGAGATTTTAAAATAGCATACTATCACTCAAAAAAGCACATGCACTAATCAGAAATTATCTGATTATTTATTGCTCTCAACCCCCACAAAAGAACCAAAGGATTCTTCAAAGTTTGTCATGCTGGAGATTATAAATTATCTAAGGTACTTCTATTTCTGGTTGTATCTCTATTTTAACACAACTTAAATAATTTTATCATGGTATAAATTGACATGGAAACAAGTAAAAAAAAATCAGATTTGTTTTTGTAGGATGGCACTCATGGGGATCTTTTGGTTGCAAAACACAAATCAAGTCTCAGGAAATATACCTTCCATTAAAAGCTAATACTACAAAATAAGTCAGGGATTCAAAGAATCCTAACATGGCCAATAATTACCCAATAATGATGCCAGAATTGTGATTCCAGCAACTGAGAGACTAGAAGAGGTTTAATGCTTAAAAATCATTTGCTTTCTCATCTACTATAAACTATTCAATATCATTTGAAATTAAATTGAATTTTGCTGATATTGAGATTTCACTATGTGGGCACCATTTATATGTAATCTAAGTCAGTACATTGGATAATATCTATTTTGCAGATGGAGAAAATGTATGTCATGGATTAAGCATAATTTCATGGATGTCAAACACCAAAAGCAAGTAAAAAAATTTCAATAAGGTTCATGAAATTTATTAAATTAAATGTTTTCTGTTTTATCTCACAGACTTATCTAGATCTCTACATCTGTCCTGGTTCCTCTGTTCCTCCTGAATTTTCAGTTGATCATGAAATACAGGATATAATGATTAGACTGGAGGCTCTAGAATGTGTCTATATGGGGTCACATCCTTGACCTTCTATATAGTAGAAGTGTGGCTTTGATACCATGGTATAACTATCCATGCCTAAATTTCTTTGTGAAATGAGGAAGACAATTACTACTAAGTAATGGTAATTGGAAGGATTCAATGAATTCATGCAGATAAAACTCTCACCTAAGTTAAAATTGGACCTTGCAAAAACCTGATTTAATTTGCTAAATAAGTTATAAGAGTCAAACAATAATGCTATCAAAGAACCATCATTCTAACTTTATTCTAGGATTCTTTATGTATGACTTCTATAATTACCACCTGAGATGAGCAGTGAATATCAATGTGGAGGTCTGTATGTTTGACCTCCTGTACATAAAGAAGAAAGGACACCAAGCAGACAAAAATTTCTTTACAAGAGTTTAAAGTTCATACATCATGACTGAGAATAGATTTAAATATCTAACCTAGCTATAGAAAGACTGGGTAATAAACATTTTGGTTTTATAGCTTCTCTGGGACAGAAAGACCAAGGAAAATGCAGTGTTCACAATGAGTGTTGAATAAGTCTATCAACAAAACATGCTACAGGTGCATAGTAATATACATTGGTAGACAGAGTCATATCATCTCCTTGCACATTTGGACACATTAGATCACTAAATTTAGTCATCAGCACTTATTCCGGAGTCTATTTGAACTTTTGGTTCAGTTCATTAGCTTGATCTTTTCAAATATCAATGCAAACCTCTATGGAGAGTAACATAAAGATTCCACAGTAGCCAAACATCTATTTCTAAACTGGATTTCTAAATCTAGGTTTTTACAATGTTGTCTTATTGTTACTGCTACTCAGTCATTTATGCTGGAATCAGTGGTGGTTGGAATGGGGGGAGACTCTCTTAATGGATATGTAGTATGTCTCCCACAACACATATTAAATTGATAGGAATTTCTGTTTTGTAATTTCTTAAGTATCAGAGAACAAGCTCACCATGCCAGGTGTAGCACAAAGGTAATTTGATAAAGGGCTTCTAGTTTGTTTGTTGATACTATTCAACAATATAACCAAATAATATTTTCTCAGACTCTATGTCACTTACATGATAATATATCACTTATATGTGACAAAGTATAATACTATAAGTATATAATCACAACTTATATGTGACTAAGTATAATACTACAAGTATATAATCACAATTTTATTGTGATTACACAAAAAGTAGTACCTAAAATGTTATCTATTGATTTATATTATTCAAAATAATTTATGTTAATTAGATGCCTGTCTAAAAATTGTTTTTTCAACAATTAATAATTTATCTACCTGAAAAAGTATTATTAGCAATTAGTAGAATTGGAGGAATATGATCATTCACCTTAGTATGTAGTCATATATAGAAGAAACTTTACATTTTACTTCACTAGTTTTATAATTAAGAAACATCAATATTTATTCACATTCTATATATAATTGTATTAAATGGTTAATAAAACGTAATCATTTCACTAATATTTATTTAATTTCTAATATGCCAGATGTTTCAAATGATACATATACCATAACATATTTAATCCTTCTAACAGCTCTATGGATACATCAGACCATTGTACTCAGTAAGAGACAATTCATTCACTGTAGCACATCTGAAAGGGATGGATTCCTATTTAAATTCAGATGAACAAGCTTCAAACCATCATTCTGACCTATGTTCTAGGAGCCCTGTAATGGAGGAATGTTTTTCCTTTAAATTAAAATGCTTGCATAATTGTTGCTGATGCCACCAATGAAAATAATGGAGTACACTCCAAATCTTGTCCACATTCAACACTTTATGGCAAGCCCTTTGCAAAAGGAATTATGTGATATCCACACATCATGATATCTACCCTAAAATTTGACACATAACTTTGTTAAATGTTTTTCCTTAACTAAAAGAAGATGGCACTCAGGAAGTCCAAATCTTTGGGTCCCTTCCTTAGGTTTGGTGACTGTCTCAGCATTTCTGGGTTTCTTAACAAATTCTGAGAGGAGTTACAGATTACTCATCTATCCCAAGGTTTTTTATTATAGAATTTTATCTCAAAGAATTCATGCACCATCAAGAAATGAGTCTACTCTTGACTTTTTGTGGTAATTCAGAACTGTCACCTATTTCAAAGCCTGCTCCAATTGTTCAATAAGTGAACTTCTATATTTCTAGGAGCAAGGTCATCTATTTTTACCTAGTAAAGCACATTAGTTTCTGCTGTTTTGCAAATCAGGGTAGTCAAAATGATATAAATAGAGACAATTGCCTGGAACCTCAAGAAATAATCATAAACAGTAGACAGATTTCTGCTAGTAAATATTTCTTCTTCTTCCTGCTCAGCATGTAGACTGGGGTAGGGAAGACACAAAATGCTTTTCTTTAGTTTTCAATAGTCATGTAAAGCCAAATATAGTTTAGATAACATGGGTACAAGTGGAAATATTTACTTATGAGAGAATGTAAAGTGAAAGGAACTCTGAGAAGTCTTTCTATTCATTTGTTTCCCTTTTTGATACAGATAAAGAGTTATAAGATTACAGTAATGTTTTTGGATATTTCAATTTAATGATGATCATAAGATATTATTGGTAGGTTATGTGAGTGGGTGCAGGAAAAAGGGATAGATTAGAGGTACATGGTCTGTATAGCAAAAAAAAAATATTAATTGATGTATGTAAAATGAGAAGGATAAAAAGTAGTTGGTAGTTATGATGAGAAGCCAGAAGAACAGTCATTAATGATACTAATTAAATGACTGGGCTGGAGAAACAAACAGAGCTATGAACCCTCATAAGTGAGACTAAGTATCTACATAACATCCATTTTCTTTCTTTCTCATTCACTGAAACACAATTTTGGTGAAGGCTCAATTATACTCAGAAATATGGCATGTGAGCCGATAAAAATTGAAGTTCCATTAGTTAAGAAAAAGCATAAAATATTTGTTGAATAGTAAGTTTCTGCCTCTCATAAATTTAAGGTACAATTAAGCAAAAAAAGCATGAAAAGTAGTAACTTGAATGTGAATTTGTAAGGTATTAGAATATTGTGAAAGGAAGTTTAAGTTTTAATCTATGATCACGTTATTGGTGTTATTATTGGTATTTCAGGCAAACACTGCTTTTGCACTGGGAAAAAGGAGAAACAGAAGATAGCTGAGATTTTTTTAATAACCTTGTAGGACCAAACTTGAACATAAAGTGTAGGTACAGAGGTGGACCTGAACTCCTGATGGTTTTGTTTGGAAACAAACAAACAAACAAACAAACAATAACAACAACAACAAAAAAACCAGATGCTCTGACTCTGTCTCCTAAAATGGTTTAGAAACAAGACTCCTTATTAGTCAATAGTAATAGGAATCCTTAGTGCCCAGATTGTGATATTTAAATATCATTTTCTTTTTAAAATGCAGAGATATTAGAAGAAATAATTCAGAGCAGATTTATTGGTGATATAAAATATACCACTCTGATGGGTGGTGTTGATAAAAGGAGAAGCTCTGCATGTATGGGTATAGAAGTATATGAGAAATCTACTTGCCTCTCAATTTTTCAGTAAACATAAAATAGCTCTTAAGAAATAAAGTCTTGGGGCTGGGGATGTGGCTCAAGCGGTAGCGCGCTCGCCTGGCATGCGTGCGGCCCGGGTTCGATCCTCAGCACCACATACCAACAAAGATGTTGTGTCCGCCGAGAACTAAGAAATAATAAATAAATATTAAAATTCTCTCTCTCTCTCTGTCCCCCTCTCTCTCTCACTCTCTCTTTAAAAAAAAAAAAAGAAATAAAGTCTTTATATTTTGTGATAACTTCAGTATGATGAAATAGTTTAAGTTTAAATCTGTAAGTTCCAACATCCTAAAAAAATAAATAAATACATAAACAAAAAGCCAGTGTTTAATTTTTAAAGATTCTAAATCAGAGGTTGGAAACTATGAGTCTAGAGTTTAATCTGTTCTTTCTAGAGTCTAGAGTTTAATCTGTTCCCAATTTTGTAAATATAAAGCCTACAATATTCACTATATTGCTCTTTGCAAATGATGGAGTTTAAGAAACACTACCACAAAATATGGCATCTTGGCATTTGAGACATCCATAGAAATAGGAAGTTCATTGTTAGCTTCCCCTGGAGGGGTTAAGAACAGAGAAAAAGAGACAACCAGAGAGTATGTGATTTTCTGATAGAATTTTAAATTATTACCTATGAGGTAGGCTTGCAATATATCATCTGTGTATCTGATCAAAATTCTTGCTATAAGTACCAGTTGACAAGAAGAACTTGTAACAGAAAGAACATGTGAAACCTCACCAAGCAGATTCAATAAAAAAATAGCCAGACTCTGAGAAAATGATGATAAAGGAATACTAAAGAATTATTCTTGAAAATATTAGGTGGGAATATGAAACTCTGGCTAAATTAACCCAAAGAAAGAATTTTTGTATTTCAGTGATAGCTAAAGCATGTAAAGGTGAAATAAAATGATATCTGGAATTGTCTTCAAAATGACTCAGGGGAAAACAGAATAGAAGAGGGGTGTAGACAGTATGGGTACTCATGGATGTGCGATAATTACATGATGATTTCTTTGCACTATTTTCTCTGTTTAAAAATTTTCTTAATAAATTAAAAAATATAAGGAAGAGAGTGGGAAGACATTAAATAAAACTGGGAACTCTATGGAAAAGAAAACCCTTCTTGAGTTTGTTGTTAACATTTTGTCCTTGTGTACTGAACATACAAGAACATAAAATTTTGCTTTGGAGGAAGGGTTGAATCAACAACAAAGAGAAAACTAGCCAACATGCCTGTGAGAGAGTGAGAAAACTTATTTACAAATGTAACACTGCCAAGTTACATGTAGCATCTCTTCCAAATATCTGTCATTTACCCTGCCCATCTGCTTAGTTTTTACATCCAACATTCTTCACATTAGAATAAGACAGAGTTTCTATTCTAAAAACTGTTTGATAAGTGATGATAAAATAAATTCAAGTGGATGACTTAGAGAAAATTATGGAAATGTGGGCTTGCATTGGTTAGAAACTGCATTGAACTGATACTAACATAGGAAAAAACAACAACACTGCCTTAAATATAAGATTTTTTTCTTCATCTCATGAATTTCAGAGGTAGACAATCTGAGGATGTGATAAGGGCTTTGTCCTGATTACTAATGTTCTTCTGCTTTCTGAAGCAACCATCAGAGTCTACATGCTGAGCAGGAAGAAGAAAAAAGTATTTACTGGCAGAGCTCAGTCCTGCTTATTTCTTTTGGTTTCAGACAATTCTTTCTATTTATATCACTTTGACTACCCTGATATGCAAAGAAGCAGAAATGGATGTACTTTACTAGGTAAAAGTAGACAACAGCTTCTAGAAACATAGAAGTTCACTTATTGAAAAATTGGAGAAGGGCTATGAAATAGGCCACAGAACCTTGTGTCACAGAACCAAGGTGAAACTCTGATGTGAGGTATTTCCTTTTTATTTGGCTACTGGGAGCAAAATACCCAATATAAATACAGACATCAGAGAACCTTCAACTCAAATACCATTTTGAGATCAATATTTATTGAAGCTATGGGAGACAGAGTCAATGTTTTGGGACATGCAAAGATACAGAATCCTCTGAAATATCTTAGTGACACCAGGATGTGGTAGAATTAATTTTAATTCTGAAGTATGTAATTGTGACTTAGTAATGAATGCTCTGTTAGATGGGTTTGACCGCATCACAATGCCCTTTGCAGGAAAAAATCTTGTAAGGCTTGGAAATGTAAAAAGCAAATTACTGATGGTTCTTTAGAATGCCCGGCAATGTCTATTGGATGCAACCAAGATAAGCTGACTCTGTGGAGCTGTATACTTTTCAATATCTTTGCATGGCCAAGTTATTTAGTAGTTTTGAAGATATCTCACTTAAGTTGTAGCAAACTGATTACAATTCAAATGCTACTTGTTCCTAGCATTACAAATGATTTATATGCTGGACAGTGTAAAGTAAGCTTGAGAGAGAATATAAAGTTCTATAAATTGTCATTTGAACTAGTTTGCTATGACTGATTTTCCCATTAATTGATGAATTAAAACTTTTTACAGGTTATTCTATTTGAAAATTAGGCATGAATAGTTCTGGAGCTTTCACTGAGATGCTCAAATGGACTCATGCGATGAATGCAAGTTGAGTGGACTGCTGAAGAAGTGTGCACCAATGCAGTGCTGGAGACACATCTCAGTTCCCAGAATGAATACCTAAGAGGCATAGAATTTTAACTTTATTGGTTCTGTGTTGCTCTAATATTTCCATCCTCACTGCTGATTTTCAAATTAATCACAAAATATATTTCAAGTTATCATCTTTTATGCTTGCAAAACTTCAATACTTTTTAGTGAAACTATTTCTGGTCCCCACCCCCAACCTCCAGGAAACACATTTGAACACTGTAAAGAGTACTGACATTTAAAATTGATTCAATTTGCATACATTTTCTAGGGACTAGAAACAAACTTCAAAGTAGAAATTTGAATGCTATTAAAATATCACAATATCCAAAAGAATAACGAAATACATCATTAGTTTATCCTCCTATTTCAATGATAAAGACTATTATTTCTGTTAGCAATTGGAGGAGTTATTTCTTATTTCTTATTTGTGACTATTTGTCTTAAGCTAGTAGAGATGAGATGAATCAGAGATTTTAAAAGAAAAATCTTTTCCAGAATAAGTCCTGCAGCAAAATCTTTTACAGTACCCAGCTTCTGAAGTCTTCATTTATACTTAACATCTTAAACCACACTATCATTATCATAAGTTATTCATAGGCCTTTTATAAAATATGAAGGAGTTATGAAGCAACTTTTCATACTTGGATAAGAGCAAAAAAATAAATTATGAAACTAGGATGTTTTATTTTGCTGACTACTTCTTCATAAATGTTAAGTAAAATTACGTAAGACTCAGGTCACTGCTATTATTGTCTGGTTTTGTCTTCCCAGAGGGAAAAAGAAAACTGCACCATGGTTGATAGTAGCAACGTTGTCTTTCTTTTTTCCACTATTTAAATTATCTATGCAACACAAGATGTTCCCAGCTTGTATTTATCTGGTCTGAGAACAGGGTCAGGAAACTGTGTGCAGTATATGATCTGGTGACTTCTCCAGATCTCCTCTCTGCCTTTCTTTACCCTCTCCTCTGCATTAGAGTCTGACTCAAGGACCATACTGAGTGCTCCTTTGACTACCTTTCACTTTCTTCTGTTTTTAGCCAACTGATCAACTCTGCAGGGGAAGTTAGCAGGTAGAGGAGGGGTTAGGTAGCTTTTCTTTGGTCCCTGTTATGCTCAAGCTGGCTATCTTCATCAATTAAAGCTGCTTCATCCTCTACGGGATTCTGTCTTTGATGTTATGGTGAACACAGTTTGCTTTTGTCATTTTCTCTGCTATTACAAGTACCATGGATGAGTAATGGGGTCCTTTGAGGGATTTTTACACCAAGACTATAGCTTTATATGTTTTTCCTTTATTAAATCATTCTCAAAAGATTCATATTTTCACATTCCTACCAAACTTGACAAAGAATCAAACAGGAATCTAGTAATGTCTGAAATACCGATAGGGCTTGATTATTCAATCCAATTCTAGTCTGTGAGTCTTTAGAGAGAGAGTGAGGCAACTAAGCTCTTGGGAATGCAGGTGAGAATACAGGGGTAGATATAGGAAAGTGAAATTAGGTCCAGCACACACCCTCAGAGAATATTTCCATTCTCCAACTTTATTTTTGGCCTACTGCTCCATGGTTCCTTTCTGTTTCCTTTTCCAAATTATAAACTCTATAGGGAGTGAACATGTTTTTTATATATTTAACAAACCATTTCAATGATGGTGATAATGATGCATATTTATTGTGCTATGACTTTTACAGGTGATCATATCTTGAGGAGGTGATGGATTATTCTGCATCAAAAAACGAAGGCTTACAGGTCACATTAATGTGAAACTGACCTTCTCTTTCCAAACATACTTATCCCTTTCTGTTGCCCATAGTACCTCCTGGTCCTGTTGTCCTGTACCAGAGTGTGAAATGAAAATGTTTTTGTCCCTTCTGCTTAGCAAATTTCTTTTACTTCCTTGTAACAATTCTCCTTTCTCTTGGTTACAATCTTATTTACTAGGTGTTACCAGAACTTAAAGCAAATAAATAAAATAAAAATCACACATATACAGTCAGATATATTAACATACCATTCCCATGATTATGTGATGTTAACCATGCTTTGACCTTAATTTCAATGAAGAAAATGAGAAAGTAAGAGACGTTAAAATAAGAACAACTATTTACAAAAGCAGATTTTTCAGAATGGTTTATTCCTATGGAAATACAGAGGAATAATACTATAAATAATAAGTGGAACACTCAAAATATTTATTAATAAGACCAGGAAGAAAGCTAATCTATTTATAAATTTTGAAAAGTTAAAAATTTAGGACTTATTCTTGACCTTAAAATACTCAGTTTTAAGGGATAATGGAAATTGTTTGAATGAAATAAAGCTCTCCTATTAATACTCAGTAGTGAAACATTAAAAATATGTTTCTATAATCAGAATCAAGAAATAACAATTATAACTTCTATATTTAACACTATACTACGATAGTGTTATTACTATCTAAGACACTATGATTAGCCTAATTAGACAATAAAAATAATAATGAACATAAAAATTAAAAATATTTAGATAACATTGTAACTAGTTGTAGGTTATCTGATTAAAAACTATAAAAAAATCAGCTAAATTTCCTCAAAGTATGCAATCATTTGATATATAGTACAGTATAATGTTAATGTATAGAAATCAATAGTACTCAATAAAACAAATAGGAAATGTAAGGAGAAAAAGATACAATAAAGAAAAATTCCTATGAATACGTAATAATAATCATGCAGACCCATACTAAACACTTTAAAAGTACCTGTCACATAAAAAAGTGACTGGAACAAATGAAAATAATGGGGGGGAAATTTGACAATTTTCTCTAAGTAGAATAGCTTTTGACACAACTTCAATTAATATACCATTTATGAACCACATAAAGTAATTGTAAATTCATGTAGAACTTTTAAAAAAATTCACCAAATCTATGTATTTTCTCTTATAGATCATACAGATATTTTTTAACAATAATTTCATTACACAATTTGTCTGAAACAAATTTATTAAGAAACATCAGAAGAATAGGAGAAAGGACAGAGGAACAGGGGAGGGGGAAGGTCCCAGGGAAAACAGTCTCTGATGTCTTCTTTGGCAGGTGGGGGCAGAGGAGACTCCTAATAACCCAGTGGATGCAGAAGTACTCTCAGCTAGAACCCATGCTGAGAAACTTGAGGTAGTTGGCACATCTTGCTCCTGCAGCTGTTCAGAATCCACATGACTGATGCCCACACAAGGTGCAGGATCCACAGAAAGCAGGTCCTTTGACTGTGCACTTGTTTGTCTTAGTCAACTCTCCCCTTCATTGGAGCCACACTTTATGAATATGGCAGGTTTCTGCCCTCTAACATTGGAGCCACCTTACTGCTGACACGTGGCATGCAGCAGCACACTTGTTAGACACAGATAGCAATCCTAGCAATGACTTTTCAGCGTTTTACATTGGTATGGTGTTCCCAGAGTCAGGCTGGGAGGCTAAATCAGGAGTAGGAGTCCTTGCAGGCTGGAAGTGGAGATGAATGTCAGAATGGCTAGTCCTTCTGATGCGCTTCAGCCCTGATTGTTGGGCCTCCTCAGGCAGTGGAGGCTCACAGGGTAAGGGGAAGGTGCGAAGGGCAGGCTCACTGAGACTCCTCTTTGGGGAGACAGGGAAATTGAAAAGGTCCATGAGACATGGGCAAGGCTTAACCCTGGAACATGCTGCCTGCGCCCTGGATTTTCTGGTGCTCGAGTATGAGTAGGTAGCCATGGCTGCATTGAGCTTTTTCTTGACCAGAGACACCTAGGTCTTGTGTAGATCATAACCCATATCAAACAGGATTGTCATTATTTGGGTCTCTAGAACTTCTTCCATTTTCAGAATAGGAATAAAGAAGGACTCCAGACATTTTTTTTTTTTTTTGCTTTAGTGGGTTATGGAGACTGATATTTACTTGTTTAGGAATTAATAGTTGTATTTAACTCCAATGTACTTTTCATTTTCAGCCTCAAAATCTCTAATAACTTTTTGCTTTGAAAGACCGCAACATATCTATACTATAGGTATTCCCTTTTCCTTCCACATTCAAATAACTGGTGTCAAAGGATGGTAGCACCTCACTCACACGAATATACTGTAACAGAATGCTCTGTTCCCTAAGACATCATAGAGCACAGTATTAACACTGGTGGGGATGAGAGAGAGGTTCAAAAGTTTATCACAATTTCTCCATACAGTCCTTCATTCAATTCATATGCATTCCACTGTGACCTCAGTAACTGAGGGGGACAGGGTAGAGATGTACAAGAACAACATTTTTTGGTGCTGAGGCTATGCTGCTATAGGTTCATACCAGAATTGTTTCTCTGTCTCTTGTTAAAGGGAATGCCCAGCAGCACTGCACTGGGCATACCTGTAGGACATAACTAAAATGAAAGCAATGGAAATGCAAATATTTCACATGAAATATCAATTACATAGGAGAGAAGATAATCATTAATGGATATAAGACACAGTGAATCAGGAGCTTGCCCTGCTCTCCTTATAAGAACAGAAGGGCCACTGAATGAGCAGCCCACTCTGCTTTCCTTATAAGGACACAAGTTCCACTGAAACAACAGAATGCCCTATTTCCTTATGACACCATCTTGTGTAATTACATCATAATATTGCCATTTCTTTGAAAAAAAAGGTCTTATTCCCATGTATGGGATTAGAACCTATACAATTGCTCTACAAGACATAATTTAAGCTGTAGCACACTCTATTCTGATTTTTCTAAGAGTTTTTGTCCATAGGTATTGATTTTGCCATATGATGTTTCTCCATCAATGCATAGAAATCATCTGACTTCCTGGGCTTATGAATGAAGTGCATATCTTTTGTGGGTATGTCTTGAAAATTCCTGATGCCCAACAACTCAATCCACCTCTTCAAGATTCTACCAGCCTACATCACCATACTGAGGACCAAAGCTGCCCATACATTTTTAGGGGGCAACAGGTACCCAGAACACAGCAACACTATTTCCTTATTACACTGTTGATGTCTTCAGGGTCTGTCATAATTAATATTCCACTTAATATTAAAAATTTGTCTATTCTTTCCTTCATCAATATTATTACAAATTTGTGAATTTTATTAATCATTCAAGCAATTTTTGTTGCATTGATTTCTTCCATTGTCTCTATTTTCAGTATAGTTAATCTCTGCTCTGATCTTCATTAATTCTTTCTTCTGCTTGATTTTAGTTTATTTGTTCCTCAACCACCCACTCATCCCCCACACCCAAGATTTTCCAGTTGGTAAAATTTTGGTTATTAATTTGAGCCTATTCCTCACTTCTAATATGTTTTTAATGCTATCAATTTCCAAGTATTGTTTTAGATGTATTCTATACATTTTTATTTTTTATTTTTTTTATTTTTTATACTTTTAATTTAAATAGCCATATATATTTTCACATATATATTCCTATATGTGTTCATATACATTCATGTATATATGAATATACCCTAATGACAACCAAATTCCTGCTCATACGTTTTCATACATATTCAGTTACATAATCATAAACTACAACTAAAACAAATTGTAAACATCCATCTCAAAACAAAAATGACTATATATAAATTTATATCTATTTAAATATTTCCATGTATATTTTCACATATATATTTATATTTGCCTTTCTATATGGATAAAAATGTTCAATTGCTAAACTATCCCTAACTACTTTTTTCATTAGTCCTATACCTACCAATACACCTCAGATAAATATCTATACATATAAACCATAATATTTTACATGAATATATCTATGTATTGGGGGATATAAGTTCATAAATTCACATAAAAACCTATAGATATTTTATATATACTCATTTCCACAGGCATAACCCAGATTTCACATGTAATATAACAATATTGCTTACCTTAAAAATATCCATATATAAAAGTATATACATAAATTTTGATATATATTACCTCTATATTCATATTTATATTTATATATATTGATATATCTGTTCCAAAGTTAACACATCCTCTAAACAAATATATAAATCAGAACTAAATCTAATTCTACCCATAATCATGAATCTTTTAAACAAAAACTATAAATATTACTAAATAAATCTATGTATATTTTCACATATATAGTCCATATATGTTTATATACATTCATATATATATACATATATGTATGTACCCTAATGGCAATCAAGATCCTACCCATGAATTTTCATATTTATTCAGTTACATAATGATATCCTATATCTTACCAAAACTGTAAACATCCAACTCCAAAGAAAAATAGCTATATACAAATCCATATCCATTTAAATATTTTCTTTTCTAATTTGTTTTAATTAGTTTCACATGACAGTATAATTATCTTGACATATCATACATTTGAATCAGATGGGATATAATTTCTCATTTTTCTGAGTATACAGATTACAGAATCACATTGGTCATGCATTCACATATATACACACATTAATAATAATGTATGTTTCATTCTACTATCCTTCCTATCTCCCCAACCTCTCCCCTCTACTCCCATCACTTCTCTCTACCTAATCTAGGGTAACACTATTCTTTTTTTTTTCCCTCACATCTTCATACATGTATTTTGTATAACAATGAGGGTTTCCTTCCACCATCCATGCAATTCCCTTTCTCCCTCCCTTTACTTCCCACCCCTCTTTCCTATATAGAGGTAATCTTCTTCCCATGCTCTTCCTCTCTTCCCCATTTAAATATTTTCATGTATATTTTTACATATATATTCACATTTGTATTGATATGTATGTATAAAAGGGTTCAACCCCAGTATTATTGTGTTGTGGTCTATTTGGTTCTTGAAGTTGAGAAGGGTTTGTTTGATAGACATAGATGCTCCATTGTTTGGGGCATAAATATTTATGATTGTTATGTCTTATTGATGTATAATTTCCTTAAGCAGTATGAAATGTCCTTCTTTATCTCATCTGATTAACTCTGACTGGAAGTCCACTTTATCTGATATGAGAAAACACATGCCTGCTTGTTTACACAATTCCATTCTTTCACCTTTAGTTTGTGGGTGTCTTTGTCTAGCCTATGAGGTAAGTGTCTTAGAGAGAGCATATTGCTAGATCTCATTTTTTTAAACCAATCTGCCACTCTATATCTTCTGATTGATGAGTTTAGGCCATCAATGTTCAAGGTTATTATTGAGATATTGTATTCCTGGTCATTTTGTTTTATTTTATTTTTAAATTTGAATTAGTTTCCCTTTGATCACCTATTCTTTAGTGTAGTCCTTTACTTCACTGGTTTCCACTTTTTTTTCCATTTCATCTTCATGAACTATTTTGTTGAGAGTGTTCTGAAGTACAGGCTTTCTGTTTGCAAATTCTTTTAATTTTTATTTATCATGGAGTGTTTTATTTAATATTCAAATATGAAGTTTAATTTTGCTGTATATAGGATTATTGGTTGGCATACATTTTCTTTCAGAGTTTGGTGTATGGTATTCCAGAACCATAGAAGGTCTGGGTTGAGAAATCAGCTGACAGCCATATTTGGTTTCTCCCTCTCTGTAGTCTGATATTTTTCTCTTGTTGCCTTTAAAATTCTGTCTTTATTCTGTATGGTAGGCATTTTCATCATAATGTGGCTTGATGTGGGTCTTATAATTTCTCACATTTGCTTTGTGTAAGCCTCTTGTATTTGATTTTCCATGTCATTTTTTAGATTTGGGAAATATTTGGTTATTGTTTCATTGAAAAGATTGTGCATTCCTTTGGTTTATACCTTCATGCTTTCATCTATCCTGATAAATCCTAAATTTGATCTTTTCATGTTATCCCAAAATTATTGGATGTTCTGTTCATGGTTTCTTAACATCTTCTCTCCATGGTGAACTCCATTTTCAAGATTATATATATTGTCTTCATTGCCTGAGGTTCTGTCTTCCAAGTGTTCTAGTCTATTAATGATGCTTTCTATTGAATTTTTAATTTGGTTTATTGTTCCCTTCATTTCAAGGATATGTGTTTGTTTGTTTATTTATTTGTTTGTTTCAGAATCTCTCTTTATTGAAATGATCATTTGCTACCTGTATTTGCTGTCTTATTATCATCCTTTACTTTGCATGACAGTTCAACCATGTACATGATAAACTCTTTCTCTGACATTTCTTCCACTGTGGTGTCAATGGATTCTGTTTTTGGAGTATATTGGTTTGCTTGGGGCAATTTGTTCCCCTGCTTTTTCATGATGTTTATGTGTCTATCCATCTAACAGTATGGATCTGAGGCAGTAGAGTTTTTACCCTGTGGACTTATCCTGTCCCTGAAGGTTTTTAATACCTCACTGTTTAGGGGGAGACAAATAATAACAATGACCAATTCAAAGAATTTACATTAAACCAAATAGTACTTACTATGATGTCTGCAATGTTAATCATCAAAATAAACAGAAATTATATTATCAGCTATTGTCTATAATAAAAACAGCAAGTTTGCAAAAGGGGTTACATTTTCAAATGGTGGACAGGAAAAGAACAGAAGGGGTATAGGATGTGATGTTTATTAGGGAGGAGGAGAGAAGACAGAAAAAAAGATTAAAGGAAGATCGAAAGAGAGAACAATAGAGATTGGCTATTAGCAGAAGAAAAGAGAGAATTAAGGGAAACAGGTAGGAGAAAATATATATAATGCAAAATTTTTTAAAAAGCTAAAAATAAAAATAAAGGAATACAAAATATATACACTAAAATACACTAATCAAACATCCTAGTTTACAAAAAACACTAATCCATGTAAAATAACTGGCCTTAAAAATGCTAGAGATAAAAAAAATAGGAACCTTTATAACTGTCCATGTATCATTAAGGTCACAATTAAACAGTAAAAAGAATTTAAAAAAAAAAGAAAAAGAAAAAAATTTTTGATGAAAAGTTAAAGAATTTCTTTTCATTGGAGTTCAAAATATTCTCAGCTTCTCTTCTGATCAGTTTTAGGTGGGGTCTTAGGAGTGTGATGGTCCACCCTCTGAATTGCTGGAGAGAGAGAGGGAATCCCATAGACAAGTTCCTGGAGGCAGGGTTTAGTCTTAGGCAGGCCCCAAGTTATTTGCTGAATGCTTATTGGTCTGGAGATTTTAAATCAGCACACCTCCAGCGCCCAGTATTTACTGCTCCACACTGGAACACTTTAGCCCAGGTAACTACCTGGGTTCCACTTGTGTGGTGGGGAAGTCAATTCCTTGTCCCCTATGTCACCTGTAGAACCCATGTTTCCTGGTCTTGGGCTCAGTCTCCAATTTTTCCCACCCCCCGCTCTTCTGAGTTCCCAGCCAGATTCATCTCTCCCAGCTGGTCCCACAAGCATTCATATGGAGGGTGAGGGGTAAAGCCAAGTGGATTTCCTTGACTAGTTATCCCAGTCATAAACCTCTCTCCACATTTGATTTTCTTCTGGTCACTTAAGCACACTCCATGTTGAGAAGCGTGTGTTTACTAGGCCTGTAATTAGGACCAAACTTGGGTTTACCATGAATTGGCTTCCTCCAGTGTCAGCCCCACAACCAAATCTGCAAAATGGCTCCTTCCTTTGTCCTCCCACATTGCCTGGAGAGATGGCAGCTTTTTCCCCCACACATGGATATTATGTAGTGAGTCCTTCAGGTTTGTTGGGCAATGTCATTGGTCTCTAAACACTCCATACCCAGACACACCTCAGGCCTCCAAAAAATGTGGGTTCCTTTAATTCCCTTGTCCCTCTACTACACTTATGAAGGGACCCCTCTGCCTGGAGCTTCTGGCCTGGCTATGGGGATTTTTTCCTTTTTTTAATTATATCCAGCCTCCTGTGTCCTCCATCTGCTATGCATGCCCAGATTTAAGCTCCAATAAAATCCCTCCTTCTTCTTTTTTTTTTTTTTTTTGTTTGTTTGTTTTGTTTTCTTGGTTTTTTGTTCACCTACCTTGTGGAGAAGTTGCCTGTTTTCTTTATTGGTTTCATGCCACGGAACAGCCAGGCATGTGACCTCCTCTATTCCGCCATCTTGGATCTCTCCCATATAGAACTTTAAAAAAAAAAATCTGAAAGAGAAAATCAATGAGAAGATTTTTCCTAACATAATTAATGTATCATATAAACTTTTGTATATAGAGAGACATTCAGAAAGTAACCCCAAGGGTTACAAAAATTCAGGTAAATCTAAAGTGGAAGGTTGTATAGTATTCAACAGATGCATTATGGAACACTGTGTGGAGCTCTGGAAAGGGTAAACCTGTGTCCATTACTCCACATAGAAAGTCCAAAAGTGGTAATTAATTAAATATAAAAACCAAAGTAGTGAAGGCATCATTGGAAATTTTTTCATAAATTCAGTGGGTGAAAGGCCTTTATACTTTGACACAAATATTAAGAAGCCATAATGAATATTGATAAATTTAAGAATATGAAGATTAAAACTACTAGCTGCCTAGTACGATCTAAAGCTTAGGGCCAATTGGGCAAATGCAAATGGTAATTAATATTAAATACAAGAACTCCCTAATGAAAAGAGAAAAATCTAAAAATAGGCAAGAATAGATAAAATAGGCAAACATAAAGAAAAGACCAGTTACAGCAAAGGAAACGTGCCATGAACAAGCACAGAAAGAGAGGTAAAAATCTCACTAATTTTAAAAGAAAGGCAAATTAAAACTACAATGCCTTTTTAATCCATCAGACTGACAAAAACCTAAACGCTTAATAAACACAGTGTAGGTAAACTTGTGAGCAGAAACAAGTTTGACTGACTGCCCTTTTCTGACTTCCCTTTTCTGACTACCCACTTTTAGGGTGTGCATTACTGTGGTAGCTTACAGAAATGGCTCTTCACCATATAACTCCAGCAGTGTATCAGGGAGATCTTTGCAGTCAGAATGAGGAAAGGGCTGGCATTTTCAGACATTATTATGGCAGTGACTTTACAATCTCCATAAAAGTTTAATAAGAATACATCTTTCTGACAGCAATGCTTCTACAGATTCTTGTTCATACACACCAGCACACATGTAGGATTGCTCATGCACAAGCTGCTTTATTGCAGTGTTATCTCCAATATCAAAGGCTGAGTGTTAGTTAAGTAACATATGACATTTTCCTACTGTGAGACTACCAGCCACAAATAAAGGAATCAAAATCTCTTTTGTCTTGATAGAAAAAGATGTGTCAGATTTAAAAAAAAAATAGCAAAATATGTGCAGTGTGCTACCTCCTTTAAATGGTAACAGAATATACATCCCAAAATCAGACTTATACACATAGGAAAAAAATCATTGTCAGAAAATAAATAATAACATAGTTAACCTGTTGGAAAAGATGCAAAGTAAGTGTATTAAGATTAAGTGCAAGAGGATACCTGCTCTATAACAGAATACTATGGACTGGGTAGCTTAGACATCAAACATTGATTTCTCACTGTTTAGGAGATGGGAAGTACAAAAACAGCAGTAGATTCTGTATGGTGAGGACACCCTTCTTGATTAGCAGACAGGCATCGTCTCACTGTATCCTCACACAGTGGAGAATAGAGCAGATTCATCCTCACTCAAGGGTACCAAGGATCTCATGCAGACCCAATCTCCCAAAGACTCACCTGCAAGAGCCATGTTGGGGATTAGAGCTTCCACATGTGCATTTGGAGGAGACCTCAAGCCTGTAGCAAAATGAAACGTTTTACTGTGTACTTTTAATACTTTTTGATGTTTCAAATTTGTGAATGTTTATAACCTATTCAAAATATTAAAATACAAAAATTCTCAAAGAATAAGAGATAGGTGGTAATTTCATTGAGAATCAAAACCTAAAGGAATGAGTGATATCTTTAAGGGGAAAAGCATGGAATTATAAAAGGGTCAATGGGATATCCAATTATAAACTGCTATTCCTGTCAAACTAGATATTTTCTTCCAGCCAAGATTCAAAGTGATTAAATACTCTTGTAGATAGTGCTTCTCTCCTTCAAATCTTCATTTTAAATCTTCCTTATATTTTATATTTTTATTAATAATTCAAATTACTCTAGAATTTTCAATGAACTAATGTCATAAAATTATGAGTCAAACATCTGTACTATTTCAAAGATGCAGATATGAAGAAAATGCAAATGATGGGTGAATTATAAAGTAAAACTTTCCCTCAGAAAGCTTCATCCTGAAGGTAACAGACTGTTGTGTTCCCCATGGGCTGGAAGCCCCAGATGGCCAAGTATTCCAGAGAGGGGAGTTAATGAAGAAGAGTAGGAGGTGAAAGAAAGTAGTATTTTGAGAGATTTGAACTGAGAGAAA